>NW_006399771.1:354608-359588 GCF_000299155.1 Elephantulus edwardii
TAGTATTCCATTGTGTGAATATACCACAGCTTCTCTATCCATTCGTTTGTTGATGGGCACTTGGGTTGTTTCCAACTCTTTGCTATTGTGAACAAAGCTGCAATAAACATGGGTCAGCGTATATCTGCTTGGGTGACGAGGGTATATTCCCAGTAGTGGAATTGCTGGGTATTTCTATATGCAACTTTTTCAGAAAGTGCCATACGGCCTTCCATAGCGGTTGCACCATTTTACACTTCCACCAACAGTGAATAAGGGTTCCAGTTTCTCCACAACCTTGCCAGCATTTGCTGTTTGCTGCTCTGTTGAATTTTACTATTCTTACTGGGGTGGGATGATATCTCATAGTTGAGGGTTTTTTTTAAAGTTTATTTTTTTTTAATTTTTTCCCCCTCATAGTTGTTTTGAGATGACAAACTCTTTTCTCTCCCATACCCTGACGAGTTACTAGACTTCTGGTTAGTAATGAGATGCTTAACACTGCACTTACAAGGGTTCTTTATCTTTATTATGCAGAGTAGAAAATCCAGATTCAGAAAGGCCCATTGCCTTGTTTGTACTGCACAGAAGATAGGCCACCAAGATTGTCCTCAATTCAGTGTGCAGATTCAATGTTCCCCCTGCTACCCTCACTCCTTGAGATGGCCAGGTACTCCTAGAGAGCAATTGCTCAGAGAAGTTGCTGGCCCCTGGCTACACCCCTCTGGCCCCTGCAGAGGGTCTAAGATGTGGACAGGACCCTAAGAAGCTGCCAGGGCCCAGTTCTCGTCCAGCACCCTGAGAAATCATTCTTGCAAGTGCCCAGAATGCCTGCTTGGTTACTTAGCAACTGTCAGTTGTATCAACAGTGAAGGGGCTTTGAGAAGAGAGTTGGGTCTTATTTCAGAGTCTCTGAGACTTTCAGAAGGGATATGCTTTTGCCTTTGTTAAACTCCTCCACCAAGATCAACTTTACAGGGGCTTAGCTGCTTGTTGTCAACCCAGACTTGGTGGACCTTGTCACTACAAAAATGCGTGAGCTCTGGGGCAGCCTGAGTGTAGTGTGCTCCTTCCTCATAGGTCTCTCTGCCAAATACCAGCGCTCGACGCATCAGATCTGGGGCACTTCTGGCATTCTAATCCACCCAGTGCCAAGTCTCTGGTATCAGGGGAAATGACCTCAGAGCTTTGGGTGTCTTGGCAAGGCACTGTCAGAATTTAAAGGTCTCTGAGGAGGCACCTGCCACCCTAGCTGGCAAGTCTCCTGTCCTCCTTCTGTCTCAGTCCTTCCAAATAGAAGCTAAGGAAAAGATGATGATCTTCTAGGATAGAGTGAGCCTGAGTCCTTTTCATTGAGTGCTTGAAAATGGTTAATGTGCTTGACTACTGATGTAATTATTTGAGAAGCTTGACTCTATGAAGAGTTGTGACATCAAGAATGAAAGAAGACTCACTGTCATGTAGATGACACAATTTGCTTGCTGAAAGTGAGGAGGGCTTGAAGAACTTGTTGCAGAAGATCAAAGAATATTCTTTTTTTAATTTTTATTTTGTGTGCGTGTACTGTCAAATCAGATCTGACTGGTACAGGAGGATATTGCGCCTCCTTCTCCGGCAGAGCGTCTGGTGGATTCGAACCGTGTTTCTCTGGGATTGCAGTGCAGCTTCTTGCCACTAGGCCACCAGAGCTCCCCAAAGAATATTCTTTTCAAGATGGATTGCATCTCAATATCATGAAAACAAAAATTCTCATCTCTGGATTGATAGGCAAAATACAAAATTGAAGTTGTCATTTCATCTTGCTTGGATCCACAATCAACATCCTTGATACCAGCAGTCAAGACATTAGGAGACCTATTATATCGGGAAAGTCTACAGTCCAAAATATCTCTAAATTATTGAAAAATAATGTCAGTTTGAGGACTAGGCTGTTTCTGATTAAGGCTGTGGTCTTTCCCATCATTCACGTACTATGCATCTAAGAGCTGGACAATGAATAAGGATGACAGAAGAATTGATACCTTTGAGCTGTGGTGTTGGAGAAGAGTACTGAATATCTCATAGTGTACCAAAATATCTAACAGATCTGTCTTGGAGAAAGTGCAGCCAGAGTGCTCGTTGGAGGCAAAGATGATAGAACTTCATTTCACATACTTTGGGCATGTTGTGAGAAGAGTCTGTTCCTTAGAGAGGGACATCATGCTTGAAAAGTTGGGAGGTCTGTGAAAGAGAGGAAGACCATCAACCAGATAGATTAACACAGTGATTGTTGCAATGGATTCTAATGTGTCAGAAAGCGTGAGGATGGCAGAGGATAGGACAGTGTTCAGATCTCTTGTTCACCGGGTCACTGTGGGTCATGCTTGAGATGATGACACTTAACAACAACTAACCAAAAGCTTGAAGGTTTGGGTTCACCCAGCGATTCTTTGAAAGAAAGTCCTGCCAATCTATTTGTTAAGAATTAGCCCCAATCTATTTGTGAAAAAATAAGCCCTTGGAAATCCTATGAAACACAGTTCTTCCCCTGACATGTATGAGGTCACCATGAGTCAGAGTTGGCTTAGTGGAAACTTGTTTGAACTAGTCTTGATTTTCTTGAATCTTTGGTTCCTTGAAGTGTGAAAACACAGCTTCCTTCTGGTGCCAGTGGAAGAAAAGAGATCTGCCGGGTAGCTGTGGACAGTTTGGGTTGGACTGGCTGAGTAGGATGCTCTCTTTCCAAACATCTCATTAAGTTGTTGGCATGTGACATGAAGATGACTCTTGACTCATAGGGACCCAATAGCCTAGAGTAGAATGGACCCTAAGGATTCCTAGGGCGTAATCTTTAAGGGAGCAACTGATCACGTTTTTAGTCATGAAGAGTAGCTAGTGGTTTTGAACCACTCAACTAACTGATTTTTGAAACACCATCTCATATACTTTGGACATGTTGCCAGCAGGGACCAGTCCTTGGAGAAGGATGTCCCGCTTGGAAGGGTGGAGAATCAGTGGAGGAGAGGAAGATTCTAGATGAGATGGATCAACACATGCACTGTAGCAACGGGATCAGACGCGTCAGAGAGGGTCAGGTTGGCTCAGGGCAAGGTTCACAGCCATTGTTCATAAGGTCATTATGAGTTGTAGTGGACTCAGTGGCACATAACAACAACAACGTGTGGTTATCAACTCAGTGCTTAACTATTGTGCCCCTAAGGCTCCTTTCTATTAGACTAGTTCACAGCATATTTGTTGTTAGGTGCAAACAAGTTGACACTGACTAAAAGTGACCCAATGAACAATAGATTGACATTTTGCCCTATTCTATGCCAGCCTCACATTCTCCAGCAGAGTCTGAAATAGGTGCTTCTCTTCACATTTCCCACCTTCTCACGGCCTTTCTTTTATTTTTTTCCCTTTTTTGTGGTGGTTGTCGTGTGCCATCAAATCAGATTTGACTGGCACAGGAGGAGATTGCCTCCTTCTCCAGCGGAGCATCTGCCGGACGCAAACCATGAGCCTTCGGTATTGCACCACAGCTTCTTGTCACTAGGCCATCAGAGCTACCCTATCACAGCCTTTACCTCCTTTCTTTCCTGCTGGTGCAGTGAGAACTGTGGAACTGACTCTTGTGCTCATTTTTAACAGGTGACAAAACCCAGGTTCTGGAAGGCTGTCTATCCATGACCTGTCCAAGCTTACAAATCTATCTATCCATGACCTGCCCAAGATTGCAAATCAAAGCTGCTCAGGCTCAAGGTTGGCCTTAAATGCAAATTACCAAACTTATAATCCTTTACTCTGCACCATGACCCCAAACTCCCTATTCATTGTCTGACTCCTTAGGAGTTGAATGTAAATGCCCACCGTCTATCTATTACTCTGTTGTCCTGTAATAGCTTTTGTGTCACTGGAACACTAGAAGCTTTGCTACCTATACTTAAATACCAGGAAGGAGCTCTGGTGGCCTAGTGGTAAGAAGCTGTGCTGCAATCCCAAACACATATGGCTCAAAACCATCAGCTGCTCCAAGGGAGAAAGATGGCCAATCTCCCATTCAATTAGCTGCCTTTGAAAAGTTGCTGGAGTGTCAGCTATGGGTCAGTTCTGATTCAGTGGCAAATAACAACAAAGGTCACCCATAGGTTTTAAACAGAACTAGAAACAAATACAATAGTGGAAAAGGCCTGGTGATCTATGTGCCAAAATTAGCCAATGTGTGCATCAAAAACTTTTTCCAAGGGAGCTCTGGTGTCCTAGTGGTGAGAAGATGCACTGCAATCCCAGAGGTTCATGGTTCGAATCCACCAGACTATCTGCTGGAGAATGAGGGACAATCTTCTCCTTTACCAGTCAGATCCAATTTGACAGAGCACGCACCAACAATAATAACAAAAATTTTTTAAAAAAGAAAAATATAAAACCAAAACAAAAACTTTCCAACAGGGTTAAAAGAAAACCTACTGACTGGGAACAAACATTTGGTAATACCATCTCAGACAAGAGTCTCATAATGAAAGTTTACTGAATATTCCTGGGCCTCCACAAGAAAAAGACTGATAACCCAATTACAAAATAGGCAAAAGACATGGAAAGAATTTTCACAGAGGAAGATATACAAATGGCAAACAGACACATGAAGAAATGCTTCAAATCACTGGCAATAAGAGAGATGCAAATCAAAACCACAATAAGGTACCATCTCACTCTAGTAACAGTGGCAAAGTTTAACAGGACAGAAAATAATAAATGTTGAAAAGGATGTGGAAAGAAAGGAACTCTAATACATTGTTGGTGGGATTGTAAAATGATACTATCATTCTGGAAGGCAGTTTGGTGCTTCCTTAAAAAGCTGAACATAGAAATTCCATACGATCCAGCTATTCCACTACTTGGAATACGTTGTTGTTGTTATGTGTCATCAAGTCGCTTGCGACTCATAGCGACCCTATGTACAACAGCCCTAAACTCCGCTCTGTCCTGTGCCAATCGCACTGTCTCTGACACTCCTATCCCAAT
>NW_006399771.1:360118-362686 GCF_000299155.1 Elephantulus edwardii
TTGGTCCAGTGGTGAGAATCTTTGTCTTCTTGACATTGAGCCTCAATCCACACTGAAGGCTGCAGTCCTTGACACTGTGAAAATGAGAACTGAGGCACAAACAGAGACTTGTACATTAGTGTTCATAGCAGCATTATTCACCATCACAAGAACATGGAAACAGCCCAGATATCTAACCAAAATTGAATTGCAAGAACAATGATTTTGTGAATTATTAACTTGGGGGGGACTGGAGAGCATTATGTTGAGTGAACTAACTCAGTCTCACAAGGGCAAATATTGTATAAGACCATTATTGTAGAGTGAGTATAAGGATGCAAGGGGGCAGGTGGAAGCAGAGGGATGAAGATATGCAGGGGGAGGGGCGATTAATCATGGGGTTGTACAATTTGATGGGTAGGGGTTGAGAGAAATTGGAAGAATCTGTTCTGGAGAACAACGTATTCCAATTTTGTAAATAAACTAGTATAGTTAAAAAAAGCAGCCAATGAAACCCTTATAGATCAGATTATTGTCTAAGAGTTTGACTTGTTTATTCTGGACATGCCAATGTGAGGGAACACTCATTGGAGAAGAGAATCATCTTTTGTAGAATGCCAGTAAAGACCAGGGAAGCCTTCAGTGACATGGTGTTGACACAGTGACTGCAGCAATAAACTCCAGCACACCACCGAGCACATGGACAGTGCAGAACCAGGCAACTTTCTGTTCTGTTTCTCATGAAATTGTCATGAGTCTGTAAGTAACAACTTAGATACATTAAGGGTTTTTGTTTTTAATTTTTTTTTTAATGTATTGTTTTAAATTCTTTCGTGGAGCCATTTGAACCCAGTGGCACAATGACTTAATTAGTTGAGCTGCTAATGGAAAGGCCGGCCATTCAAACCTGTCAGTTGTTCTGCAGGAGAAAGAGGAAGCAGTCTTCTCCCATTAAGGTTTGTAGCCTGTGAAGTCCTACGGGGCAGTTCTGCTCTGTCCCATGGGGTCATCGTAAGTCAGAATTGACTCAACAGCTGTGGGTTTGGGGGTTTTGGTTTCCTGGAGCCATTATGTATTCATTCACCCACTACCAGCATTAATAAATACTTCCTTCCGTCCAACTCTTGCAATGCAAAAAGTGAAGACCTAGTTCCTGTTCCAGGAGAAGGATTTTTGCATTAAGGAGAAAAAGAAGGAAGGTCCTGAACACAGAGTTGGGGAATGAGTGATGCTGGAATGACGGAGAGAGCTGTCAGCATCAACATCACTAAGGTTGGTGTCAGCCTCCCGTCATGGACTTCCTCTTGTATCAAACTACATAGAATCCTTAGTTTTTATATTTTTAAACATATTGTTGTCAGGTAATTTTAAGTTGACTATGACTCACAACAACCCTATGAACAAAAATAGATCTGACTCTTGCCCCCTTTTGTGCCATTTATTCCTTCCTTCCTTCCTCCCTCCCTCCCTCCCTCCCTCCCTCCTTCCTCTCCTCTCCTCTCCTCTCCTCTCCTCTTTTCTTTTTCTTTTCTCTTGTCTTCTTCTCTTTTCTTTTCTTTTCTTTTCTTTTCTTTCTCTTACAGGTACGGGGTTTATTAGGAAAGTTAACAGCTATATAATTCAGCTTGGTGGCGAGATACTAACCCTCAATCCAGACAGCTTCTCAAATGTGGTTACAGACCCTTTGACTTTCATCCTCTTGACTTACAAAGTTCCCTAGTCCAGCTAGTTATGGTATCTTTCTTCAATCCCACAGAAAATGGGTGAAAGTCTCTGGTCTGTTTTGTTTTCATGATCTCTGTCATGCTCAAGCCCATTGGGGCAGTCACTTGCCACTCCAGCTAATTGAGGATAGTTTTCTCTTTCACTAACCCTCCACCTTTCCCAACATGATGTCTTTTTCCAAAGGCCTGGTCCCGTATAACAACATGCCCTAAGTAAGTGAAAACATATTTTATTATCCTTGCCTCTAAGGAGCTACCTGAGCTACACTTTGTCCAAGACAAATGTGTTTTTACTTTGGGAAGTTCATGGGATATTTATTCTCTAATATCACAATTCAAAGGCATCAACTCTTCTTTTGTCATTTTTATGCATTGCCAACTTTCAGATGCATAGGAAGCAGTTGAAAATACTAGGGCTTAAATCAAGCACATCTTAGTCTTTAAACAGATGCTGTTGCTTTTTAGACCTTTAGATAGAGCCTTGTCAGCATGTTTTCCCAATGCAGCATGTCTTTTGGTTTCTTGACTACTGCTACCAGGGTTATTGATTGTAGATTCAAGCAAAATTAAATAGTTGACAACTTCAATCTTTTCTCCATCTATCATGATATTGTCCATTATTGGTCCAATGGTGAGAATTTTTGTTCTCTTGATGCGGAGATTGTAATCCATATTGGAAGCTGTAGTCTTTGATCTTCTAGAGGAAGTTCTTCAAGTTCTGTCTTGACATTTTCTACCTGCAAAGTTGTGTCATATGCATAACCCTGTTTGTTGATGAGTCTTCCTCTAATCCTGAGGCCACATTCTTCTACATATAACCCAGTTTCTTGAATGATATCTTCAGCATAGATATTGACTAATTATG
>NW_006399771.1:367124-368992 GCF_000299155.1 Elephantulus edwardii
AAGCTGCACTGAAGGACTTGGCAACCAATAAGCCCCAGGAATTGATAGAATGTCAACTGAGGTGTTTTAGCAAATGAATATAGCTATGGATGCGCTCACTAGCCTATACCAAGAAATTTGTAAGACAGAAACCTGGCCAACTGACTTGAAGAGATCCATATTTACTTTTATTCCAAAAACAGGTAGCCCAACAGAATGTAGACATTATTAAACAATATCATTATCCTTATATGCAAGTAAAATCTTACTGAAGATTATTTTTAAATGACTGAAAGAGTATGTTGTCAGTGACTGACCTGGTAGAAATTCAATCTGGATCTCAGCTACGGCCGAGAGATATCATTACTAGTATCAGATAGAACATGGCTGAAAGCAGAGAATATTTGCATGCACTATTGAAAATGTGTATCGAATACTTCATTTACATTAGTAATGAGATATTGAATCCCTTTGGAGGGCCGCAGGCACCTGATATTTGCATGTTGTTAGGTACTGTTGAGGACAGTGACTCATAGTGACCATATAAACAGCAGCTATGAATGATGCCCTACCCTACCCCCCACTCATCATTGCTGATGTGCTCAAATCCATGGTTACAGTCCCTGCATCAATCCATCTAGTGTAGTGTGTGTTATTCTCTTTCTCGTGACTCTCCATCTTTCCCAGCATGATGCCTTTGTACAAGGACTGACCCCTCCTGACAACATTTTCAAACTATGTGAGTCAGAGTTTCACCATCTTTGCCCCTCAGGAGCAGCCTGGGTGCACTTCTTCCAAGACAGACTGGCATGTCCTTTTGGCAGTCCATGGGATAGTCAGTACTCTTCTCCAGCATCACAATTCAAAGGCATTGCTTCTTCTCTGTCATCCTTATTCATGACCCAACTTTCAAAAGCATAAGAAGCAACTGAAAACAGATAGTTAAAAAAAACATACCTTATGACTCATAGTGATCTTATGAACAACAGATTGGAACTCTATCCTGCACCATTCTCATACTCTCTGACATGTTCAAGGTAGCATTGAGTGAGAGTTACAAAAACTATGGCCAGAATTTTTTCTTGAAAACAACGTATATTCAAGTTTTGTAAATAAACTAGCAGAAAATTAAAAAAAAAAAGACAAAACAAAAAAACCATGGCCAGAAGAACCACATCAACTATGTCAGGATACTAAAACTAATATGTGATAATAATTGCAATTAAATGTAATATTACATAAATTATATCAATGCTAACAAATTCTTCTGTAAAGTGTTTCTATATTGAGTTGCATTATTAATTATAAGTTTGGTAACTGAGCAGAAGCCTTCTCTATTTTTCCTCTTCTTTTCCTTTGTCGTGGTTAATATGCACCATTGAGTCAGAATCAACTCATAGCTGACCCTCTGTCAGGTTTTCAGAGGCTGAAATCACGCTGGAGGAGATTGCTTGTTTTTCTCTCAAGGAGCAGCTGGTAGATTCGAACCACAGAGCTCTGAGTTAACAGTGCAGTTTTGTACCCATTAGGCCACTAGGACACTCTTTTCCTTTAATTACCTGTCTATCTATCTATCTATCTATCTATCTATCTATCTATCTATCTATCTATCTATCTATCTTCTACCTAGTTGATAGAATTTCCCAAATAATAATAATGACGATATAAGCTACAACACTAGAACACTTTACAAAATCAATAACTATAAAAATATTACAGCAATGAAATGCTATTGTACATGTAGCAAGTGCAAATGAAACTTTGTGATTCAAAGCATACTTGTAATAATGACAGTTCTGATTCAATGCATATTAGAAGGTTCAGAAAGTAAATAGAGGGGAGCTCTGGTGGCCTAGTGGCAAGGAGGTGCAACTACAATCCCAGAGGCA
>NW_006399771.1:370092-379121 GCF_000299155.1 Elephantulus edwardii
CTTGAAAAAAGACATCGTGATTGGAAAGGTGGAGGGTCAGTGCAAGAGAGGAAGACCTTGAACACAATGGATTGTTACAGTGGCTCTAACAATGGCCTCAAGTGTGTCAGATGATTGGGATGCCACAGGACAGGACAGCGTGCAGATCTGCTGGTCATAGTGTCTCTAAAGGGTCGTAGTGAACTTGATGGTACCTAACAACAAGAAGTAGGCTTACAAAATCCATTTTTGTTTTTATAACTAACAATAAAGATCATTTTGTAAAAAAATAATAAATTTCTTTTAAAACACAGCACAAACATTGTATAGTCATTTTGTTGTCACCCCTTCTGACAGTGACACCTGGTGTGGCCCACACACCTCCACATCCTTCTGATGATGCCCTGTGGCTAATCCTTTCAATCCTTTCTGGAGGAACTAGGAATTCAGGGGGTCCTCTTTGAATAGGAAGCGGGGGAGAAAGGGGATGAATGTTTGGGATCTCAACAAGAAATTGTGCTGTGAAAGGCAGAAGACCAACAGAAGAGGTGAGAACTGACCCACTGGATGGCCAGCTATGAGCTGGTTGCAACTTGACCTTGTATAAGAACAACACGTCTGTGGTTCAAATCCACCAGATGCTCTGCTGGAGAAGGAGGGGCAATCTCCTCCTGTACCTGTCAGATCTGATTTGATGGTACACACACACACACACACACTAATAATAATAATTAGAAAAAAATTTAAAAAAAAGAAAAGCACAACACGTCTGTGTGCAACATGCTGGAGTGCAAGTTTCAGAGTCTCTGCTGATGTCCATCCTCATGAGTTGTGAAGTGTTCAATCCTACTGTCACAGTCCGTGAGCCCATTGCTGCAGTCCCTGCATCAGTCCACCTCGCTGAGGGTCTCCCTCCACTTCGTTGACCCTCCACCTTTCCAATGATGATAGCAACATGTCCAGAGTATGAGAGATGAAGCTTCACCATCTTTGCCTTCAAGGAGCACTCTGGCTGCCTTTTCCTAAGACATATCTGTTTGTTCTTTTGGCTGCTCAGGGGATATCCAGCATTCTCCTCCAACATTAAAGGCATCAATTTTTCTTGTTATCCTCTAGCTTCTAGATGTATTGCAAGTGACTGAATAGACCATCGCCTGAATCATGGCACATTTTAGTCTTCAAACTGACATCATTGAGCTTCAGTATATTGGAGAGGTCCCTGACAGTGGACTTTTCCAACGCAATACCGTCTCCTGACTGCTGGTACCAAGGGCATTGATTATGTTGATCAAAGCAAGATGAAATCATTGAAAATGTCAATTCTCTCTCCATCTGTCATGATGTTGCCTATTGGCGCCGTGATGAGGACTTTTGCTTGCTTCCTGTTGAGATGTAATACCAGAGGCTGCAGTCCTAGATCAGAAGATCAAGCAAGTATTTCCAGTCCTCCTCACTTTCTATAAGCAAGATTGTGTCATCTTCATAGCACAGTTTGCTGATGAGTCTTCCTTCAATCCTCATGCCACATTTCTCTTCATAGAATCCAGGGGAGCACAGAAATCCCATATGAGCCAGCTATTCTACTACTAGGAATATGCCTGAGGAAAATAGAACTGAGACACAAGTGGGGATTTATATACCAATGTTCATAGCAGCATTATTCACAATAGCAAGAAAATGGAAACAGTCCAAATGTCCATAAAAAATCAAATGGATTGAGAAATTGTAGTACATTTACATGATGGAATACTATGCAGCACTCAGGAGCAATGATTTTGAAAAATACAATATAACATGGGAGAGGCTGGAGAACATTATGCTGGATTCTAGGAGCAAGGTTTCACTCAAATGAAAACTATTTAGGAAAGGAAAGATAGATATTTACTGAGAGGAGGTCAAGAGACCCGAATTATCTTTCTCTGTTTGCCTGCATGTCTGGGCAAAGCTTCTGTCCTGTTCCAAACATTGTGCTCAGAATTTTATACGTGTGACCTCATTTCCTCCTCCGCCTACAGCTGTGAGGTCTGGGTTACTTTGTTCCACCCCTTGGCCTAGCTGCTTAACTATTGGATCCAACTCCAGTAACTGCCCACTTGCTCTCTTGAGCCCCATGAATCTTGTTTCACTCTAAATGAATTTACAAGGAAGCAAGACCAGTGATCTTCAACACCTATCACTTAAAGATAAGATCTATTTATTTTAGATCAAATGGCTGTGTGTTTAAGATTAACACTTGGCTCATTCGCAAAACAGAGCTCACGTCAACTGACTGCCATGTCTCCTCTGTCCTTTTTTTTTTTTTTTAAACAGTCCCTCGCTAAGGACTATCGACTCTTCCCTTTGTATCCAAAGACGAAATTTGTAGGTGAAAGGAGTTAGCCTTAGTTACAGACTCGTGAATTTCAGGGTCGAAAATATGGAACGCTTCATGAATTTGCGTGGCATCCTTGCGCAGGGGCCATGCTAATCTTCTCTGTATTGTTCCAATTTTAGTATATGTGCTGCCGAAGCAAACACCTCCTCTGTCCTTTGTGACAAACCTTTAGGATGGAGCTCTGAGGGAGTGGGCAGTGCCTTGGGCCACCTTGACCCTGGCTGTTTCAGGTCTCTTTACCTGTATCCATTTTTTAATTTCTCTGGTAATGACCCTGGCTCCTTATAGGCAGCAAAATCCAAACATGAGAATTCTTTTCTATTCTGTTTTGTAGCAAACATCATGTCCACTTTGGTGGGATTTTGACATCAGGAAGAATCTCAGACTGGAGCTTTGTTTCTGTAAGTGGAGCAGTGGACGATGTGGACCAAGGAATGAAAATGAAAGCTTCAAATGGAAGACAGAGGGGACCAGAGGAAGACAATGCCTCTCCATCCTTTGTTTTCAGTTGACATATGTCCCTGGTATTATTCCTTTAGAAAAAGAACAGGGCTTAATTTCCTCATGATAAAGTCAGGTGGATGTGCCACGCTGTGTGGTGTGAGGTGCAGGTGGCAAGCTCCTCTATAATACTATATGCTTTGATGCCTTTAAAAATAAATTTGTGTAGGGGTTCCATTGACCTAGTGATAAGAAGCTGTGCTGTAATCCTGAAGGTGCGCTGTTCAAATCCACCAGATGCTCTACTGGAGAAGGAAGGGCAATCTCCTCCTGTACCAGTTGGATCCGATTCAACATAACACACACACACACTACACACACTCTTATTTATAAGTAAATAAATACATTTTTATTTTATACAGGTTTGTTTACAAAGCACATATACATTGTTTTTCACACCGGATCTTTCCCATTTCCTTTACCCATTCCTCCCTCTACACATCAAATTGTGTGACCCTATGATTACACCCCACCCCCCATTCTCATCCCTCTGCTCCTACCCTCCACTCATTCCCATTTTAATATTTATCTTTTTATATCTACAATAATGGTCTCATGCAGTATTTGTCCTTAAGGGATAGAGTTAGTTCACTTAGAACACTATATGTTTGAAATAGTTCTTGTTGGCTCTCTTTGATGCCTCCTGTTTATCACACGGAGCAACCCTGTCACCTGGAGCAAGCAGGTATTTAGAACAAGTATCCAGCCAAACAGCCTGAATAGATCAAAGTGCTTTTTAGTGCAAAACTCACTGGTTGGACACCTTTCTTGCTGAGCAAATTGTATTAGGAAACTCATCAAGCAATCCATCAATATATAAGCATTTCACCAGAAATCTGAAAATTCACATGAACATAATAACTACCTTGTTGCTGTTGTTAAGTGCTGTCGAGTCGTAGACGACTCATAACGACCCTATGAACAAAAGACGTGAACACTTGTATAACTTTCATCATTTCTCCAAGTTCATAGGGTTTCCAGAGGCCAGTTCTTTCAGAAGTGGATGTCACTCCTGCTTCCAAGCTTGTTTTAATCGGCGAGCTCCACCAAACACTGTCCACCATGGGTAAACATTAATGTATTTGACACATCAGTGTCACAGTGTTCAGCATCACAGCAACCACGAGTTACCTCTGTACAGCAAGTGGACAGACCAGGTCTGCTTAGAAGAATGTTTGACCAAAAACAATTAAAACCATGCCTGCCTGAGGGCTGCAGATTAAGTCACCAGCCTTTGACTTGATAGCATAACTTTCCATTCACCAGGCCCACAGAGCTCTGTTAGTGTTGTTGTTGTTAAGTGCCATTGATTCATAGACGACTTATAGTGACCCCATGAACAAAAGACCTGAACACTTGTATAACTTTCATCTTTTCTCCAAGTTCATAGAGTTTCCGGAGGCAAGCTATTTCAGAAGTATTTTCACCACAAAAAAAAAATTCTGAAAATTCGTATGGACATAATAACTACTTAGAAAACAAATATATGTTGTTTTTGTTGTTAGGTGCTGTCGAGTTAAGTATGACTCATATTAGCATTCCTTTTTCCAGAGCTTGAGAGCTTTTAAAGAACCCCCCCTTTTTCCCCCCAGAAGCTAAGATGATAGATTATCCTTCTCAACACATTATTTCATGATCACCATTGCAACTAGATGCCTTCTTTTCTTATCATCAATGCAAACCCATTGCACACAGAGTATAAATGCCCTCAAGAGTATGAACCTTTCCAGAAGCAAACTGCCAGACCTTTTGGTTAATGACCAAATACTTGGACCACTACAATCCCAGGGATACTTCCTGGTTCCCCACAGACCCACTAAACTGTAGAAATCACTTTTCAAGGTGTCTCAGGTCTATGTTGCCTGTCCTACTCCCTAAACTCCTTACACCCCTTCAGGAATGTTCTGGTTCCTTCTGTTGCCATTAGAGCTCTAAATTCTGGATCTAGGAGTGCACATAATATTACTTATTGCTGTCATCAGGTGACCCCAGAGACACCAGCCCACTGTATATCACTGATAGTCCAGGACCTCCAGTAAAGCCCTTTCTCAGCATACTTTATTCAAGAGCTTTTACAGTTTTGCATCATTTCCTCCTGAGTGTTCAGCTTTTTTCTCCTCTTTCAGATATGATACAACATGTCTTACGTCATTGCAAACTATGTGTGTGTTCTCAGGGACAAGGCTGGATTTTTATAACTTCAACTGTTAAGCACCAATGACTCAATTCACTGCCACTAAGTTGGTTCCAAGTCTTCCATCTGGTTTCCAAGGTTGTTAAAAAGAGACTACCTATCTTTTTGGTTAACAAAGCAACACACCACAGCCTATGCCATCAGAGCCCCTTATTAAAACACTGATAGTCTATATTCATTAGCAAGTCCTTCAGTTTAATGTTCATGTTTTACTCAATATATTAGAAGCAGGTTCCAGGGAGAAAGAATTTGGTGGGGATCTGGAAAGACAGGGTAATGATGGGCATAGTTCAATGGTGATTTATTTTATAAAACAATGAATGAGAATGATTGTATGAAACACAATGTGAATGAAGATGGTGTGAAACACAATGTATATGAACTTTGTAAACAAACCCATATAAAATAAAAGCAAAACAAAAAAAGGACAAATGTCTAAGACCATTATTGTAAAAATAGGATTATTAGTAAGATGTGTATAAAAGTCCAAAGAGGGAAGTGGAAGAAAGTAGGGATTGAAGGTGGGATGGGGGAAACCATGAGGTCACAGAGTTCAGTGGGGAGAGGCACTGAAGAAATTAGGAAAGCTCCAATGGGACCTGAAAAGGTGGAGTAATGGTGGTCACGGATCAATGGTGATTAATTTCATAAAATACAATGTATGAGAATGATCATATGAAACACAATGTGAGTGCAGGGATGTGTGAAACACAGTGTATATGAATTTTGCATGTGAACTAATATAAAATAAAATAATTTTTAAAAAAAGGAAGCAGGTTTCACACCTCCTGGAACAGTATGACTTCAAACATTGACAATTTTTTTCTATAAAGTATCAAAATCTGCACCTGCATTTGATAAGACTTTCCCTTGTGCAAATGCACCAGAAGGAATAGTTTCAATGTATGTGAATTTCACTGCAAATATGCTAAAATACAATTCATAGTTTAAAAAACCAGAAAAGAAACTTCTATGACTTAACAGTTTTAACCTACCTTTTTTTGTTGTTGTTGTGTTATGGATTTTTTGAGGCAGTAAATTGCACAGAAGGAAACTGATCATTTTTCTCCCAAAGAGCAACTGGTGGGTTCAAACCACTACCTTTGGATGGAAACACCATTCTTTGACACTAAGCCATCTCTTGATTCATATAATTCTAACTATTATACTTATTTGTCACTGTGACAATCTGCTAAGTGCTTTACAAGGATTAACTCAATTCTGTCCTCAGTCTTAAGAGGTAAATAAATCCTTTTATTAACCCTATGTTACAGCTGAGGACACAAGACGGTTGGGTAGTTTGCAGGTTGTAAAGGAACGTGTCTATCCTGGGGTAGTAGCTGAAAGGTAAAGAAGACATCCTACTCCTCGTGATCTGAGTACACACAGAGGAAATGCCCTTGCTAAGTCAGCTACCACAGAGTTAGACCTTTCATTGTCAAGGACGCGATGGCTTTGGTAGTTCCCTCTGGGGCTGAGATGCTACTGGCCTCTGACTAGTCCAAGTTCTGTCAAGCTTTTGTGCTGATCAAACAGGGGCACTGTGCTGTGAACAGATGCTCAAAATCACTCTGTTCTGTGTCGCTGGATGGCTATAAAACCGGATAATTTTTCATACTTTGGGCATGTGGCCAGGAGGGGTCGGCCCTTGGAGAAGGACTTTATGCTTAGAAGAGTGGCGGGTCAGTGGAGGAGAGAAAGAACCTGAATGAGATGTATTGACACAGTAACTGGAGCAATGGATGTAGGTGTGTCCAAGTCAGTGATATTGGCTCAAGACAAGGCAGGCTTCAGAGCTGTTGTACACAGACAGGGTGGCTCTGAGTTGCAAGGGACTCAAAGGCACACAACAACAACAACAAAGGGTGGGGTAATTATATTGGATTGTAAGTTTAGAGGATAAAAACGACTTTGTGAGGGGAGCTCTGGTGGCCTAGTGGCAAGAAGCTGCCCTGCAATCCCAGAGACTCATGGTTCAAATCTACCAGGTGCTCTGCCGGGAAAGGAGGGACAATCTCCTCCTGTACCAGTCAGATCTGATCTGACGGTACACAGACACACATACACAAAATTAAAAAAAAAATAATTAAAAAAAAAGAAAAAAAACAACTTTGTGGTATTCTCAGCATGTTTGCACTCTGGGTAATTCTGCTATTGTTGATGGGTGTTGTTGACTCAGCTCATCGACCTCAGACCTCATGTGACAGGGTAGAACCTCCCTGCAGGGTTTTCTTGCTGTAATTTTCACAGAAGTAAATCACCAAGACTTTCTCCTTCAATACTCATGGGTGAGTGCAACCTGACAACTTCTCAATTAGTGGCTGAGTGCTTTACTGCTCTGCCATCAGGGTTCACTTTACTAATGTTCTATCTAGTTGGTGCAGTTTTTATTCTTATTCATTTCTTATTAAAAATTGCACATTGTCCCTAGGGTCGCACAAGTTTCTGGGGGGAGGGAGCGGTGGGTAAAGGAAATGAGAAGGTTCTGGTGTGAAAAACAATGCATATGACCTTTGTAAGTAAACCAGTATAAAATAAAGATTTTGGGTTAAAAAAAAGACAAAAAAAATTGCAGAAATAAAGATGGCAATTTTATATCACAACTTTGCAACATAAAACTTTGTCATGAAATCTTGGAGAAAAAAATGCATATTGACAAATGAGGTTAGAATGGGCCAGGAGCATGAAATGAATGGTAATAACAACTCATTTTTACATATCTCACCTGGGTACAGTTCAAAAGCAAACCTAGAAATAAACCCTTTCAAACAAATGCTGCAAAAATTCATGATTTGGAACTAAAAATTGACCAGTGTCTCTTCTCTGTTCTTCATCTCATGAGAATTTCATGTTCCTGTGAACTGGCCAACGATATTATCAACAATCAAGCAAAACCATCCAAATATTATTTAGCTCTTCCCCCTTTGTCACTCATTGATTTATCTTTTTGCTTTGTGTAACAGACAGTAAAGGAGTACAAAAGAGAATATAACCGTGATCTTGAAGATATTTATCAAACCCAGACTGTTTGACTGATAAAACTTAGTCTTCTAGGGAGGAAAATGTGCAACAATGAATGAATGGAAATCCAAGTTTTCTGTAAACTTCCGTCAAAATCACAATAAAAAAATTATTAAATTGTCTTCTTCAGAGATCTTTGGGCAAGCTCTTTGCTCCTAAGTTTCTCAAAGAGAAATATAACCAATCAAAATGTTAGTTTCAACGCTATACCCATTTGTCAAAATTCTTTGAATTGTATGTTTTAGTGTTTCACTCTATGTAAATTTTACCTCAGTGAAAATTAGCTAGTCAAAAGTAGCAGAAAACACAATACTACATACAAAAATATTCTGAGACTAAAGCACAACGTATAGAAATGTATAAGACACAATGCACATAAATGAGACAATATATACAAAAATGACATTAAAAATGCACATGAATTAAACATATTGTATATGAATGAATGTATAAGACAATGTACATGAAGGAAACACAATGTATATAAATGAATGATTCACTAAAATACAATGTACATGGATAAAAGTAAAATATAGGAAATTCTTGTATTTGAAATATTTCACTGAAATCAGAGTATATCATTTATGATTTCTATGAGAAAATAAAAATAATTTTATCAGTTAGGATTAAATAAAATTTTGTGTAAAAAGAGACCCAAAATAAAAATTATTTCAACAACAAAAAAATAAATCTTCATGAAACAAAAAAATATCTAAGAAAATGTGAGTTACGGAGTTTCTAAAACTTTAGGTATTCATCAGCACTGTTGTGTAGCATTGTAGGACATATATCATAAGGTTGACTAAATTGCCTTTAAATTCTGTAAGGGATTCACATGTGGAATTGCACTCAGGGTAGGTATTCAACAGCCTGTCGTGGCTGCAGCTGACATGAATGCTCTGTCCAGATGTTCACAACTGTGGGGAACTTGCTTCCAAACAGGCAGAGGAAGCCTGAATG
>NW_006399771.1:381610-393345 GCF_000299155.1 Elephantulus edwardii
CAGAGAACTGCCGGAAGTCCAGGCTGGGTTTAGAAGGGGTCGTGGTACCTCTGGCCATAAGCAATAGAAACCAGCTTTGGCTTATTTAAGTTAAAGAGAGTATTCACAGCAGCCCGGGCACAGGGAGGTTCTACTCTATCAAGAAGTACCTTGGAAAGAGAGGTCTGGGAAGTCTACTTCCAAAACATCAACCACTGAAAACATAAGGGAGCACAGTTCTGCTCACATGGGGTCACCATGACTTAGAAGCAACTTGATAGAAATGGTTATGTAGCCGTAGCTCTTAGAGGAAGTGCAACCAGGGTGCTCTTTAGAGGCAAGGATGGTTAAACTTCATCTCACATACTTGGAATCCTTGAAAAGAGACATCATGCTTGTAAAAATTGAGGGAGGGTCAACATAAGAGAGGAAGACCCTCACTGAGATGAACTGACGACAGTGGCTGTAACAGTGGTCTCAAGCATATCCGAGATAATGAGGACAGCACAGGATAGGACAGGCTTCGTATCTGTCATTCACAGGGTCGCTATGAGTCATAGTCAACTGGACGGCACCTAACAACAGCAACAACAGAGTGGACCAAACAACAGAAACTTTGAAATGAGCAGGGATGTTGAATTGTTCTTGAGGATGACGTGGTCAGCTTTCTGTTATTTGAATGGAAACTCATCACAATTGCTTTGATTAAAAGTATAACAAATAGAGAAAGTAAAAATAACCAATACTATTTGGGGGCAGGGGAGCAGAGAAAGTTGTAGCAAACACAATAAATATTTTTTTCTCATTTTAAAAAAAAAACCTTAATGGAATAAACCCTGAATAGTTACATATAAACACCCAAGAGAATTGAAAGCAAAGGCCCACACAAAAATGTATGCACAAATCTTTATGGCATTATATGGCCTGATAGAACAGCATTACATGTTTGGTAACTGGGGAAACAACCAGATGTCTCAATGGATAAACAAAATATGGCATATCTATATTTTGGGCAGTCCATCATGGTGACCCTCTGACATTTGACCCACCAGTGACAAGGACAAGTAAGAACAAACAGATATGTCTTGGAAAAGTTGCAACTGTAGTACTCCCTGGAGGCAAGGATGGTAAAGCTTTGTCTCTCATACTTTGGACAGGTTGCCAGAAGAGGCAATTCCTTGGGAAGGGATATCGTGCTTGGAAGGGTGGATGGTTAGTAAACGAGAGAAAGATTCTGAATGAGCTGTATTGACACATGACTGCAGCAATGGGCTCAAGTGTACCAGAGGTGGGGAGCATGGGACAGGATAAGAGAGGATTCAGATCTGTTGTTCATAGGTTGCTATGAGTTGTACTCAATGGCACTTAACAACAACATACAAAATGGAAAACTATCAATTAAAAGGATGGAAGATTGATACATTCCTACACTATGAGTGAACCTTGAAAATTTGCTGCTCAGTGAAAGAAACCCAACAGAAGAGATCATGTATTTTTAAGACTTGATGCATATGAAATGTCCAGAATAGTTGAATACTGACCCATAGAGACAGAAGGTAGGCTACTGATTATCAGAAACTAGAGGGAAAGACGAATAGGAAGTGACTTTTAATATGTACAACGTTTCTTTTGGGGGATATGGAAATGTTCTGGTGATGGCCATATAACTTTGTTAAGTATATTTAAAAACCACTCAACTGTATCCTTTGAAAGAATGATTTTCACTTTTTCTGTACATATATCTCTGCAATATCCAGTTTGGGAAGATGTGTGGAGCAGTTGGATTCTACAAAGGTATCTTTTCTTATTTTAGTTGAGGCTTGGGTCTGGACTGTTTGCTTGCAACTGGGTGTGAGCTGATTGGATTTGGTCTTGTATTTAAAAAAGCATTTGGTTGCCATTTTGGGGCTGGTATCCAGTATGGGAAGATGTGTGGAGCAGCTGGATTCTACAAAGGTGTGATTTCTTATTTTAATTGTTTTCAGTCAAACATTCTTCTAAGTAGCTTAACACTGGTTTATCAATTTCCTGTACAGACATAACTTATGGTTGCTGTGATGCTAAACACCGTGACACTTACCTGTCAAATGTGATAATGGTTACCCATGGTGGACAGTGTTTGGTGGAGCTCCCTAATTAAAATAAGCTTGGAAGCAGGAGTGGCATCCACTTCCAAAATAGCTTGCCTCCAAAAAGTCTATGAATGTGGAGAAATAATGAAAATTATATAAGTGTTCAGGTCTTTCGTTCATAGGATCGCAATGAGTCATCTACAACTTGATGGCACTCGACAACAACATGTATCTCAACAACAATAAAATAGGCCTAATTATATAAGTTGAGAATTATATATAAAATGATGCACCAAAAGAGTTGAAAGTGATTCCTAATGGGAAACACAGAGGAGAAATACAAAGCATGCTCTGACAATGTATAATCAATGTCACAAAGCATGTGGTGGTGGTTGTTAGGTGCTGGTGAGTCGACCCGAGTACAACACATCTAACACTTTCTCTGTCCTCCACCATCCGCAGCGTCTGCTTGTTTAGATCCATCGTTGTGGTCCCTTATCTCATTCCTGTCCTATTGAAGGTCTTCCTCTCCTTCCTTGACCCTCTACTTTCCCCAGTGTGATGTCTTTCCCCCAACGACTGGCCTCTTCCAACAATATCAAAGTATGTGAGAAGAAGTTTCACCATCCTTGTCTTCAAGGGCTGAAATCTGTAGAAATTGCTGATTGGAAAAAAGATTCCATACTAGGAGCAGAGTCAGGCCTTGGGGAGGAGAAAAAACAGTTACCTTTCATTATTCACTTTCCCATGTCCCTTCACTTGAAAAAAAAAACCCAAAAAACAAAATACAACAATTTTGGAAAAATGTTTAAAGGCAAAGAAGAAAATGTTGATATAAAAGCATTTCCTTCTTTGTCACCTTATATAAGCTAGCAGCTCTGGTGAGGGAGAATTTTTTTCTCTCTTATTTCCAGGCAGGTTGCCAATTTAGCACACTTCTACTTTTTCTGCTAGTCTCTGCCAACTTGATGTCAGAGACTGAGAAACTAGCCTTTTGGTAAGTAAGCAAAAAGGGGTGGGGAGAGCCCGTCCTTAACTAAAATGACACGTTTATAGCTAGCACTGTTTTTTATAACCTTGAAAATGCGAGGGTATCCTGACCCAGAAAGAAACTCTAAATCCCTGTAAGACCATTTCAATTAGGAAAAGAAAGGAGCATGTTAAAAGCAGTGAGCGGTCACGTCAATGCACGTCTAAATTCCAAACTAGTGGACAAGTGAACGTGATTATTAAAAGCAGAAATCAGACGTTTAAGCTCCCAGTTGGACCATCTGTTTTCTGGAAGCCACATTCCCCTGCAGTGTACTACGAAAGGCCTCTAAGCTTGGATTTTTAGCCAACTGATGC
Source organism: Elephantulus edwardii (assembly GCF_000299155.1). Classification (NCBI taxonomy): domain Eukaryota; kingdom Metazoa; phylum Chordata; class Mammalia; order Macroscelidea; family Macroscelididae; genus Elephantulus; species Elephantulus edwardii. Next base: position 385,009 of record NW_006399771.1, read on the forward strand.
TTAATGAATCCACATTCTTAACTTCTTACAAGATGCAACTCCAACTAGGAAGGAAAAAAATAAGCTAGTTTCATTAGGTGCCTTATCTCGTCTTATGGCTGAACACCAAGTTGGTGGTGGAAACTTGGGAACCTGTGTGTCTATCTCCCGCTTGACTTCAGCTTTGATCCTGCTACAATTTCTACCATAAATTGAATTGGGGGAAAAAAGGGCTTAGATATAAATGTCATGTTTTGTGCTATATATACCCAAAAGAATTGAAAGCACATGTCCATTCAAAAAGCTGTACATTAAAAGTTCATAGCACCTTTCTACAAAGATGGTGCCAAAAGTGAAGAAGAAAGCCCCTGCCCCTCCCAAAACTGAAGGCATTAAAGGCCAAGAAGGCCGTCCTGAAGGGCGTCCACAGCCAAAAGAAAAAAAAAAAGAAGATCCGAATGTCACCCACCTTCCATTGGGCCTAAGACGCTGAGACTCCGAAGGCAGCCCAAATACCCCAGAAGAGCACCCCCAGGAGAAACAAGCTTGACCACTATGCCATCATCAAATCTCCCGACCACTGAGTCAGCCATGAAGGAGATAGAAGATAACAACACACTTGTGTTCATTGTGCATGTCAAGCCAACAAGCACCAAGTTAAACAAGCTGTAAAGTAGCTCTGTGACATCGATGTGGCCAGGTCAACACCTTGATTAGGCCTGATGGAGAGAAGAAGGCCTATGTTCAACTTGCTCCTGACTATGATGCTTTGGACGTTGCCAAGAAAATTGGGATCATCTAAACTGAGTCCAGCTGGCTAATAATAAATACAAATTTTTCTCACCAAAAAAAGAAAAAAGTTCATAGCAGTTCAAACCTATAATAGATTTGGCAATTTAATAGCTATGAAGTGAAATCATTTAAATATTTTAATAAGTAAACAAAATGTGACACATCCATAAGGTGGAATATGCCTAGTGCTCATTGAATCCTGGGAAAGTTACTCTTTAATGCCTGTTATTTTGCACATACACCCTGCTTAGAGTAAGGGCAAAACTTCTGACTTCAAACGCTGTCAGAGATTCTTGTGAAGTCAGGTATGCATCATTAGTTCTTCAGGCCAGAAGGGACCTGAATTCTCATCCAAACTGTGCCACATACCACAATTTTCCACCACTTTCTTAAAGCATTCTTATCCTTATGCGCCCTTGCTGGCTGGCTCGCTCTATTTCCCCAAGGGAAGGTTGCCTCAAGGAGTTACAGGAGGTGAGCAAAGAAATTTAGTTACTGATGGATGATGTTTCCATCCAGAGAGAGAGGGTAAACCTTCCCTTCTTGTCCACAACATCGTGGCATATTGTTGTGCGGCAGATTTTAGGTGCAAAAATGGATTCATGCTTGAAGCTACAATGCTGAAGAGTTCTATGGGCAAAATATTTTATTATTATTATTTTTGTGTGAGTGTACCATCAAATCAGATCTGACTGGTACAGGAGGAGATTGTCCCTCCTTCCCCGGCAGAGCACCTGGTGGATTCGAACTGTGTGCCTCTGGGATTGTAGTTGCAGTTCCTTGCCACTAGGCCACCAGAGCTCCCCTGTATGGGCAAAGTCTTGAGTAACACAGGAAGCATCAAAAGAAGATGGGAAGAATAAACAGACAGGACAGAGAATCTCCACCAAAAAAAAAAAACTCCTAAAAAACAACTGGTCAACACTGAAACATTTTAGGAAGTAGCATATGATTAAGAACCAATCGTACTGAAAGAAAAAGTCCAAGCCACTCTGTAGCACTGAACAACAACAACAAAAAAGGCTCCAGGAAGCTCTGGTGGCATATTGGCAAGAAGCTGTGCTGCTATCCTGAAGGCGTGTGGTTCAAATCTACCAGATGCCCTGCTGGAGAAGGAGAGACAATCTTTTCCTGTGCCTGTTGGACCTGACTCAGAGGCACACAACACGGAGTGGGGGTGGGGTATTTAAAAAAAAATTAAGATGATATCTCATAGTTGTTTTGATTTGCATCTCTCTTAGAGCTGGGGATTTTAAATTATTATTATTATTATTATTATTATTATTATTATTATTACACCAAACTGGATCTGACTGGTACAGGAGGAGATTGTTCCTCCTTCTTCAGCAGAGCATCTGGTGGATTTGAACCATGCACCTGTGGGATTGCAGTGCAGCTTCTTGCCACTAGGTTATCAGAGCTCACCCCGAGGTAGAGTTTTTGAAGACTTCATCATGTGTTTGTTCACCTCTGAATGTCTTGTTTGATGAAGTGTCTGTTCATATCCTGTGCCCATTTTTCTATTGGATTATTTACCTTTATCTTGTTGTGGTGCTCGAGTATTTTATAAATTCTAGATATAAGTCCCTTATCAGACACGTCATTACCAAATATGTTTTCCCAGTCTGTGGCTTCCCTTTTTACCCTGTTGGAGAAGTTTTTGGATGTGCAGAGGGATTTGATTCTTGGAAGGTCCCATTCATCTATTTTGTCCTCTCCTGGTTGTAGATTTTCAGGATGCTTGGAAGACTGTTTATGTTGTGGATTAGGGCTTCTCGAGTTCTTCCAAGCCTTTCTTTAATGAAGTTTATAGTCCTTGGTTTTAGTCCTAGGTCCTTGATCAACTTTGAGTTGGTTTTTGTGTATAGAGTGAGGTGTGGCTCTTGCTTGAGTTTTCTACAGATAGTTTCCCACAATGGTTTGAATCTACAAGCTGCTCCGTGGGAGACAGAGAAGGAGCCTCCTCCAGTGTGTCTCCTCTGGTGCCTTAGGGGTAAGGAGTTGCCCTGCTGCCCTAAAGGATGTGCTATGAATCCACCAGCTGCTCCATGAGAGAAAGACGGCAAACTCTTCTGTGCAATTTACTGCCTCTGAAAACCTGCTGGAGCGTCAGCTATGAGTCGATTCTGCCTTAATGGTATGTAACGACAACGAGATTCCTTGTAGAGTAAGGACAAGATAAAAGTACATATGTGTAGAAAACCTTTTTTAAAAATAAAATTTATTATTAATGTCAATGAAAATTTACAGAGACTTAGGATTTCCAGTCATTCATTGTTGCACTTTTCTTCCCTCCCAACCCTCCCTCCTAGTACACTACCCTCTTGGAAAAGTAAAACAAAAATTCTTTCATTGTTTTACAATCCCTCCCCCCAGGTCCACTCCACTATGCAGCCTTCGCTCTGGATTTCTGTCATGACAAAAACACCTAATAATTTTCCCTCTTAAACAGTTTTCTCCCTCATCTGTTTCAATGCAGTATACGTTATTGAACCCATCCTTCTCAGTCTCCTCCCAACCCCGAGGTCAGTCCTGCTTTACAACAGTGGCACCATGCAGTATTTGTCCTTTTGTGACTGAGATACTTCACTCAGCATAATGTCCTCCAGGGTCACCCATTTTGAATAATATTGCATGAGTTCCTTGTTATTCAACGCAGCATAGTATTCCATTGTGTGAATATACCACAGCTTCTCTATCCATTCATTTGTTGATGGGCACTTGGGTTGTTTCCAACTCCTTGCTATTGTGAACAAAGCCTCAATAAACACGGGTGTGCATATATCTGCTTGGATGTCAGTTATGGTCTCTTTGGGTTATATTCCCAGTACTGGAATTGCTGGGTCAAATGGTATCTCTATTTGCAACTTTTTGAGAAAGCGCCACACCACCTTCCACAGTGGTTGCACCATTTTATGTGTGGAAAACCGTTGATGTAAATTATCAAACTGCTCTCATTGTTAACCCGGCAGAATTCTGTCCTCTCGTCAAAAAGAAGAACTCAGGAAGTCTAATTCAGGAAAGCATCTTTGCGGCCTTGAAGTCACAACTCTAAGACTGTAAACTATTTCTTTAATACCTTTTCACCCCCTGTTGGAGGCTCTGTGTCCCTTCTAGTACATTCTCCTAGTTACTGGTCAAAATACAGTCCCCCATTGGGTATTCTCTGGGGATAGTGTTAGGTGGAAATCCTTCCAGAATTATTCACATTTAATAACTGAGCTCAGAAAAACTTAAATGATGGAATTTCAGGCATCAGGGTCTGTGGTGGAGAAAAATCATATAATTGGATGTCAGGCTGACTTGAGTGCAATTCACAGCTCACCATGTATTAAGTCTGTGGCTTTGGGTAAAATACTTAACCACATTGAATCTCTGATTATGTTTTGAAGATCAGTTTAAGAAGACACACACTCTTTTTTTAAGCTCCATCAGGGTATCTAACTTAAAGTCTTTTCACTCCCCTTGAGTCCCAGTGCCTCTCCATCCTGCTTCTGAGGCTTGTACTCTGCTGGCACTGGCTGTAAGGAGTTGCACTGTTAGGACAGAGGCGGCTCCTTTCTGTGGGTTCAAATCTACCAGTTAATCTGAGGAGAAAAGATGGGCAATCTCCTCCTATGCTATTTATAGCCTCTGAAACCCCATTGGAGGGGAAGCTGTGAGTTGGTTCCAACTTCCCAGCAATGAGTTGAGTTTTGTTTGGAAATTATCATAGAAGACTGTCAATCTTTCTCCCGCAGAACCACTGGTGGCTTTGAATCAGGCTTTGGGTTAGCAGGACAATTCGCTATGGAGCTCCTGCACTTAAACTGAGCACTCAATAAATGTGATGTTTCTTTGGTTATTAATAAATGTCTCATAGGAAAAGGTGGCTGGGATCACAGGCTTACTCTATCAATTTGACTTTTGCATGGTCCCTGCCTGCTTCGGACAGTAAGATTGAGTTGAGACTGTGATACTGATGTGTCACATGCAATAATGGTTGCCCATGGTGGACAGTGTTTGGTGGAGCTTCCTGATTAAAACAAGCTTGGAAGCAGGAGTGGCATCCACTTCCAAAATCGCTTGATTCCGGAAACTCTATGAACCTGGAGAAAGGGTGAAAGTTATACAAGAGTTCATGACTTTCATTCATAGGGTTGCTATGAGTCACCTATGACTTGACGGCACTTAACAACAACAGGCATGGGGAAGTCCAAAGGCAACAAGTGGCGAGTGTATCTGCATGTACACCAATGTGGGTGTGGAGATGGGGGTGGCGTGAATATATGTGTATTCCTTTATACTACTGAATGGAGATGTTCCCCTAAAAAGCCTAAAACTCATGGGTCTCCACCGTCTTCCTGAAAAACACCAGGTGGTGATTCCTTGACGCCAGGTGGCAATTCCTTCAATGTTTTGGAAAACATGAGAGGCCGGCAGTGAGACCGGTATGCAAGAGGAACGGGTTGGGTTACCAGTGAGCCTGGTCATCTTCTCTCCTCCTTCCCCAGGATGCTGGGAAGGCACAAAGGGCCAGGGAGGGGCTGACCTGGTGCTTAGCAACTCTATCTCCGTGGAAAAGAGAATGGTGGGCTCAGCCCCTCCCGCTGGGCACTGGCTGGAGGCCAGGCCTGGCTTTCTGTGTTCCACAGCTAAATTGGATCCAGATGTTGCCCGAGGAATCTGATCTTAGCAAACATGTCCCTGGGACAGCTGATCCTTCTTTCAGCACATCTCAAAGCTGCAGACCCCGGAGCCACACAGGGGTCTTGGTAGGGACCTCAGGAGGATTCTTCTGTGGGAAAATATGGGATGTTCTCAGTTGGTCTAATTGATTTTCAGGTTATCATTTTCATGACTTGTCTAGACAAGAGATAGTGGGACAATTTTCTCTCAAAGTTATTTGAATCCTACATCACCATCTTGGGAGCCCCAGCATAATTTCTTGTGTCATTAAATGCTCTTTCTTCAAATGAGACTCTCTCTCTACCAGGCTTGTGAAGATCTGGCAGCTTAGAGCTAGGGGGCAGACAGAGCCCAGGAGCTGGGAATTGGGACGTGTGTTCTTTTCTGAGCCAAACAGGACATCAAACATAGTCCTTCTTTTCTTTCCATTTTCCCTTTTATTTTTTTCCTCTTCTTCCCTCTTTTCCTTCAGGGCAAACTGTTTGTCCGGCATCTCAAGATTTTTTTAGGTCCTCATGATGGCCTAGCAAGGTAAGTTGGTATTATTTCACTGGAAAAAACTTAAAGAGTGGGATCAAGGCCCAACAGCAGAGGCTAGTGGAGGCATAATTTAAATTCAGGTCTGGCTGACAGTAGTCTTGTGTTTTTCCAACTCTTCTTTGGTACTAACCACTGGTCCTGGCACCAGGGATGAAGGAAAGAACCAGAATCTCTGACCTGGGAGATCACATTACAGAGAGGGGGAAGCGACCCACTCTAACATGAGAAATCAAAAGATGTAGATGCGTTAGGTAAATCTGTTGTCAAGGCCTCCTCCAAAGTGTTAAAGAGCCATTATGTAGGTGTAAAGTTTAAGGCGCATCTGATCCAAGTCATTTACTTGTTATGCTTCTGAGAGCTGAACAATGAATAAAGATGACAGAAGTAGAACTGATGCCTTTGAGTTGTGGTGTTAGAAAAGAGTATTGATTTCCATTATCTTGGACTTCTTGTATTCTGGTAACGTGGTGCTCACAAGCCGCAATGCCATTGAAGTGATGACAGTAGCCAGCTACCTTCAGACGAGTGAAGTTGTTCAAACTTGTCAGAATTTCATCAAAGATGCCTTAAATATAAGCATTAAGTCGGAAGCTCCCGAGTCTGTAGTTGTGGACTATAATAATAGAAAACCAATTAATTGAGATGGTCAGTCTTCATCACGGGATCAAAAGAAAAGAGTATTGAATAGCCCATGCACTTCCCAAAGAACAAACAAATGTGTCTTGGACAAAGTGCATTCTCTTTTCTTTTTGTGTACTGTTGATTCAGATCCAACCAACACAGGAGATTGCCCCTCCTTTTCCAGCACAGCATCTGGTGGAATCGAACCGTGTGCCTTCAGGATTGCAGCACAGCTTCTTGCCACTAGGCCACCAGAGCTCCCTAACCAGGGTTATTATTGTAGACAAAGGTAGTAAAGTTTTGTCTCACATAGTTTGGGCATGTTGTTAAGAGGGTCCAGTCCTTGGAAAAGGACGTCATACTTGGAAAAGTGAAGGGTCGGCAAAAGAGAGAAAGACCCTCAATGAGATGGATTGACACAGTGACTTTAACAATGGGCTCAAGTAAATCAGAGTATGAGGTTGGCACAGGAAGGGGCAGGGCCAAAATCCCTTGTTCATAGAGTCTCTATGAGCTGTGGTCGTTTCGATGTCACCTAACAATAATATAAGATAGAGAACCAAAGAAATGGTTGACATGCTTGACTCCCACAGAAAGTTTGTAGTTCAAGCCTATCCAGAGGCATCTTTCAAGAAAGATTGGGCAATGTGATTCCAAAATCTCGGTCACTAAAGGTTCTATGGAGGGCAGTGTTACTCTGACATACCATGAGTCAGAGTTGACAGAGCTGTGTTACAACTACTGGAATTGACACCATAAATAAGGCATTGGTAGCTTCACAGTAGAATTTTCACATTCTGTAAAGGACACTTGGGTCCCATTCTAAGCCAATGCCCTTCACGTGCAATCACAACCTGTCTACTAATAAAAGTTTTCATGTTTCTGGAGCTGAACAAGGCTCAGCAAGCTTTCACACTCCAAAGTTACATTTAAAGTAGTGCACTTTTGTGAAGTGCGATATCTTTGGGCATCTCAGGTTGGTAGTGTTTGTCTCTTCATGCTAGCTGTGTCTGCCTGGGTTCCTTGCCTGCATCCAAGCCCCGGACTGGGAAGAACATCCCTAGCTGGGCAGACTGCCATAGATTCCAGTATGACCAGTAGAAACTTGATTCAGGGTGGGAGTCCCACTCCTCAGAAGCCCCTAGGTTAGAAGAGATCCTGTCCTTAGTCTGTCTTACATCTCAGGGCCTCCACCACTTCTCAAATGAGCAGACACTCTGATTTCACTGGGCACCTAACCTCAAATTTCTGTTGGAATAGCAAACAAACTGTTCCAGGCCAGAAACCTTGCCTCCACCCACCACAGCAGTCACAAAAGCAACAACTACTTGCCTGGTCCACCCTCCTCCAAGGTCCTTTCCTTTTCTCTCTTGTTTTATATTTCCCATTGCTTTTTGGACTATTGTTTGCTTGTTTGATTTTTCAATCTTTTTTCGTATTGTGGATTTTTTGTGGTAGTTGTTTTCCCACTTCTTTTTTAAAAAATTTTATTATTTTTTGTTTGTGCACCGTCAAATCGGATCTGACTGGTACAAGAGGAGATTGCCGCTCCTTCTCCAGAAGAACATCTGGTGGATTCAAAGAGCATACCTCTGGGATTGTAGTGTGGCTTCTTGCCATAGACCACCAGAGCTCCCTTGTTTTCCCATTTCTTTTGCCCTCTTCTCTCTTGTTTTTCTTTTGGGTTTCCCCATCACCTTTACCCTTGCCAAGAATTTCTATTTTCTTCCCTTTTTT
>NW_006399771.1:408978-413183 GCF_000299155.1 Elephantulus edwardii
ATAGACCATAGGCAATTTGATCTGCTTGAAATGATTCCTTCAGTAACTAGCCACTGCTCTCAGATTTTAGACTAATCTTCTTGGTTATGTAGCGAAAATTCTGCTCACTTCTTTACCTCCCTGTTCCTCCCTTCCTCTCACCTGACACTGCCATCATATTGTTTTTTAGATCCTCGAACATACCGCTTCTTACACTTGCATTCCTTGGTTTTTTCTTCTCTCTTTTTACCCCAGCATCTAAGTCCAACCCATCCTTCCATGGTTAGCTCAGATGGCTCCTGGAAATATTCCTGGACCGTCTCTTTACCAATATTAAAACTAGCACCTCGTCAGTGTGTTCTCAACGTGTTCTGTCCATGCCTCTGCTACATGGAATGGGAACCATTTGTCTTCTCATGTTTTTATTTTCTTTAATCATGGGACAAAAACTGTCAGCCCATTAAGTGTTCAGTGAGTGTTTGATGGATGAATTGTTTAATCAGAGTTAACACTATCCTGTTTCTAGCTTATAATAATTTACACACTTGTGTGCCGGAATGAGTGAGGACAAAAACTTTATATAGTGTGACTAAGAAGACTTTCCTTATCAGGGAAAATTGCAACAGTTACTTTTTGGGGTTTGGCTGTGTTCTGTGAATTATTTATGTAACCATTGTCGTTGTTGTTACCTGCGATGGAGTCTGCCCCAAGTTGCGGCAGGCCCATGCACAAAGACAGAAAATGATGCAAAATGCCACCCAGTCCTGAGCCGTGTGCAGCAGATCCGCAGGGTTTTCACAGGCTGGAACTCTGAGGTCGATCTCGGGACTTTCCTGGCTAGTCTATCACAATTGAGGAGTTCTGCTGAAACCCATTCAGCTTCATGGTAACACGCAAACCTCCGCTGCTTTGACTGGGATTGAACCTTGCCACTGCCTGGAAGATGAGAATTCTACCACTGGCTTTAAGTTCTTTTCTTTCTGAGGATAATAATAATAAAGTTCACTCATTGTTATCAAGTCGGAACTGATCAGAGCTGTCTCACCAGCAGGTTTTCAAAGGCTGTAAATTGCCCAGGAGAGGATCGTCCGTCTTCCCTCCCCCTTTTTCTGAGCTGGTGGATGTAAACCACTTGTGTAAGAAACAATTAAAAATACCATAGCTTGCTTCCCAATAGAGTTTCCAAGGCTGTAAACACAATTTTTACCAAAGCACACAGCCTTTTCCAAGGAGTGACTAGCAAGTTCAGATTGTTAGAATATTAATCTCAAAATTGATCTCCTTCCTTTCCTTATTGTACACACAACCCCCCTAAAGTCACCTTCTCAGATTTTGTCTTTCTTAGTCTCTTAAGACAAATTTAACCATCTTTCCAAAGTAATAATAGACCTTAGAAGAAAATATAAAAATAGCATCAATTGATTGCCCCATGAAGCTTCCATTTAATGTCTTCAAACAAACCAAGAAATGAAAGGGGAAAATCATCTATAAAGGGAAAATTGCTGGACTAGTCCTCCAACATCTTAAGTCCAAAATATCCACTCGTGTGAATTTGTGTCAAGTATAAGGTCATTCTGCGAGTCAGAGTAAAGAGAGGGGTTATTTCAAAAAGATCATCTAAGGGAGCTTATCAGACTCTCTCCGAAGTAACAAGTTCAATGAACTCTTGAACTGGAGAGTTGAAATCCCTAATTTCTGTTGTCATTTGAAAAAGGACTTACTCGTGATCATTTTCTCTGAAGTTTATTGGAGAATAACAAGCATGGTTGAAAATATTATGATTAATAGCTGTGCCCTTGGTCTTTCTTAGTGGATGTTACTGTGGTGTACTGCTGAGTCAGAACTGACTCAGAGCTGACCTCCAGTGAGCTTACCAGGGCCATAAATCGGATGGCAGGAGATGGCCCATCTTTCTCCTATAAAGCAGCAAGTAGATTCAAACCTTGTGCTTTGGGGTTGGCAGGGCAACTACTTACCACTGAGCTACCAGAGCTCCCTTTTTGGGACCAGACTAAATGAAAAATAACTCAGAAAAAAAAAAATAAGGGAAGCACTTGAAAGTTTTATTCAACAACATTACAGAGATGTCAAGCATAATTAGCATTTTTTTCAGATAAACATGGAAAGCTGATGGAATATCTTACCCGAAGCAATTGTAGGTCTTAAGAAAATAAGATTTTTATGTCTGGCATAGAATTTGGACTCTTGTTTGTCTTCCACAAGGTGTAATTGGGAACAAACAATGAACCAAGAATCTCAAGGCTCAGTTTTAACCTCAACTTTGCTTCTGATGAGCTCTGTGATCCTGACCAAGGCACTTCAACATGAACTTGTTTTCCACATCTCCAAAATGAAGTAGTTGGGCTTTAAGGAAAATCTCTTCCTGCTCTGACAACCAGTATTGGATTATGCTGTATATAGAGGGAGGAAGTCTGATGTTTTAAGCTTTTTTTTATTATTATAAAAATATTACACATCATTTGCCAATCAAACATTCTTAGTTCAGTGACATAAATTATGCTAACATGTTGTAGAACCATTGTTGTTGCTATTTTCCGTCGAGTTGACTATGTCTCTTTGCCACCCAATGTACAATGACTCTGAACCTTGCCCTATTATGAGCCAGTCTCACCATCTCAAACACACTTGACCCCATTGCCACAGTAACTGTGACTATTACCTCTAATTATTGCCTAATTGTCTACCACCATAAACAGAAACTCATTGCTTCCTGAGCAATGATTGCTCCTTCCTCATTTGATTGTTATTTTTTGTGAAATTCTGCAGTGTGTGGCCCTTTCGAGCAGACTTACTCCACTCAGTGCAGTGTTTATAAGGCCCATCCATGTTGTGGGAAGTTTTGGTAGCCAACACAAAGGGTCGGAGTTGCACACACCTCCTGCTGCCTCCCCACCTTGGGGAATGCGGATGAATTCCAATTAACATCCACAAGCTGCTGAGTTGTCTACAGTGTGGTCAGGGTGCATCGGTTGGGAACTTTTTCAAGGTAGCTGAGTCAGTTTTTACTCTGACCCAACTGGTAAAACAGCAGATATGCCAGCTGTTACATAATCCAGTGTCAGAATTAAGATCGTGTGCATGAACAGAGATTCTAGAAGAAGAAGAAGGCATGTGTGAGTGGGTCTAGAGAAGATCTCATTCCAGTTATTTGTTCTGTCCTTCAAAAGGCCTGCATCCTAGCTATGTCTTTCTTCTGCTTCCCTCACATCTTCTCAGGGCCTTTACCTTCTCAACAGTATGAGTGGCTTCTAGTTGGTTCATATAGATGACAATATGCTTAAAATCAGATAGAAACCTCTGATTTTGTTAACAGGTATTCTATTCTTTAAGATCACTATTGAAAACAAAAGAAGATAATGTGCCTAACAGGTGATGATCATTCACCACCACACTAACCCTCTGCCCCTGTGGGCACACACACCCATATAACACTCTTGTTGCAGACCCTGGTTTTGTTTTAAGGATGTCCTCACTCCCATATAGCTAAGTAAAGAGTGTTCAAACTTCACCCCAGGGGATAGCATGACTAATCTTGTCTAAGCCAGTCAATGTAGTTCCATTCTCCTGTTTTCCACACCAATGACTGGCTTAGGCATGGGCATGCACTGCATTTTGGACCAAAGAGTGAAAGTCAGTTGAGTGGCTTCCAGGAGAACACAGTGTCAAGTCTCCATGAGATGTCTGGGATGTCAGAGCCACAGTTTTAAAGCTGACAAGCTGAGCAAAAAATGGAGAGAGCTGTTTTGAGTTACTGAATTAATCTACCTTAGAACCCCACCTATCACTGGTATTCTTGCTAGGAGAGATAACAATTACTTTTCTTAGTGTTTGAGTCAGAGCTAAAAGCTTCTTAACAGCTTAGCAGCTCATTGAAGAGCACACTGGCACAAAGAAAAGCCTTTAGAATTTGTTGACTCCATCATCCAAATCTCTGCCTTCTCAGAGTGAATAACTTAAGAAGACAAAGTAGAGACTTTGACGTCCTTTATGATCTAGGTTTCTTTTAAGACGTTTTATTTGAGTATATTGCATTTTCATTCAATCATTCACAGGTGTGGTGCTCTAGATTTGAAAGTTGTCACCTGTCACGTGTACTGTGGTCCTCACAGAATATCTCCAATTCAGTGTAGCAGGAGGCATGAACACCCCAGCAGTAAGTGGCAATGGGTCCAGCCTGGAGCACTCTGGTTGCACTTTCTCCAAGC
>NW_006399771.1:413283-477466 GCF_000299155.1 Elephantulus edwardii
AGCAGCCTGGTCTCACCCTCTCTAGGACAAACGTGTTTGTTCTTCTAGCAGTCCATGGCGTATTCAACACTCTTCTCCAGCACCACAGGTCAAAAGCATAAGTTCTCCTATTATCCCTCATTATAGTCCAGTTTTATGATGCATAGCAAATAATTGCAAAGACCATGTACTGAATCAGGTGCACCTTAGTCTCCAGACTGACGTTGTAATGATTATTTATATATAAGAATATATATATGCATATATATTATTGGTTCTGTTTCCCTGTTGAATTCTGACTAAACCGGACTCTGGTTACAAAAGGCCGTTCAGGTATGAGGCCCCATGACATCAGTCCTAACAATGAGACTTGGCTAGAAGTCAGGAGTTGAATTCCAGCTTGGAACTTGGAGTGCTAAAAACAGTTCTGCCCCAGGGCTTGAAAAGACTCCAGACTGAGCCTCCTTTATTTTGGGCAGGGAGTGGTGAAGTTGCCTAATCACCAAATGCCACCCAATGTTAGCAGTACCAACAGACAATGGCACACCTGCACTTAGGTTCCAGAGCACCCCTTGACTCTTAGGCTGGATTCCAGTCTGCCAGAATCCCTAAACATCAGGTGGGCAAACCACCACCCCACTCCCCACCCCCACAGCATCCACAATCCACAAGCGCAACTTGCAAGGGCAGCAAGGCGTCTGGGAAGAGCATGTTGGGTTTTGTTTTGGAAATGTGTGCAGAAGGCAAGAAGAAGCAGCTTTTGTTTGGGAGGTGAATCAGGCTGGCAAGGTGAGCTCTCCCTGGGCGGTGGATGTCTGCTTTTCTGGGATTACCTGGCATGACTGTCTAACAGGTGCTGCCCAAAGGCCTGGGGAAGGTGCACTCCTCCTTGTTGATCCACAATGCATTCACATGAAGACTCAGGATAGTAGGACCAGAGGGGCTCAATTAGGCCAATGCTCCTGCTCCCTCTGTGGTTGGAAACCTGAATCTCACCACACTGTCACCTAAGGCTATGCAACAGGATGATTTACTTGAGCAATAACTTGAGGTCTGTTTTCCACTTCAGGGATGACAAGCCTCCTCCCCAGGAGTCCTGAGTGTTCAGTTAGCTTGCTCAACTGCAGACCATAAGGCTGGAGGTTCAAATCCACTCAGAGGCTGAGTGACCTACTTCCACAAAGTCAAACCTTGAAAATCCTCCAGAGCACAGTTCTCCCCTGGCACCCAGGGGCCACGTGAGCCAGCCAACTTCACAGCAACTGGTCATTTGCAGAGGCCATGAGTATGATCCAGGTGACTTGCGTGTTTTCTAGTGGAACTCCTCACAGAGGGCTTTAGCTTATGATTGTTGAAGGTCCGTGGCAGGAGTGGACAGGGCTGCCCAGGGCAGGAAGAGGGTGGATTTATGGACTTTGAAGCGTGGAGACAGGAGGGCCCAACACTAGGAGCTAGATTCTAGGAGGAGAGTGGTTTTCACTGTGTTAAACGCTAGAGTCCCTGCATTGAAACTCTTGCATTGTAGATGACTGATTTTTGGATGGCAGTATTGTGGGCAGGAGGAACACTTGTCATTGGCAACCTTAGCACTTCTGCAGTAGACCTAGGCCCAGATAATGTCTTCAAATGGACCTTTTCACCTAAACTAGCTGGAGCATCTCAGCTGAGGAGCCAGGCCTTCCCCTATAGTTCCTGAATGTCAAAGCCCCAAGCTTCTTCTTGTTGTTGTGTGCTGTGAAGTCGGAACCAACTCATACCTGACCCACCAACAGATTTCCAGTGGCTGTAAACTGCATGGGAGGAGATTGTTCATCTTTCTATCTCAGACCAGAGAGTGGATTCGAACTTTGGGTGAGCAGTGCAACTTCATATCCACTAGGCCGTCCGAGCTCCCTTCAGTCTCCTACAGCCCTCAGAAAAACTCCTCACTGTCTTCGAGTCGGACCCAATTCATGGCTGACCTTCTGGTGGTTTTCTGAGGCTATCTACCTCCTGGGAGGAGACTGCCCATCTTTCTCGCCAAGAGTTGCTGGTGGGTTTGAACTGCCAGACAGCCACGACCTCTGGGTTAGCAGCCCACCTCCCGATGGACTTCTCCACCAGAGCCCACTTAGAGGCCCCAGCCGGGGAAAACCTGGACAAATGGCTGGCCTTAGGTCTTAGCAGTTGTAGAAAATGGAGACTCCTTGTGGATTTAATTTGACTTAGAAAGACCAAGAGATTTGATTTAAAAATACTGAGGAACATGACATCTCTTTTGCCTCCAGTGGCCTGGGTGAATTACTGCCTGCCAAGCACATGTTAGAAGGTTTAATGGACCAAGAGGTTCTCACCACCAGGTACTTTTTTATATCGGGTCATGAAACTTCAGAGATGCTTTGCCCTCTCCTGATGGGCACCAGCCTGCCCCTTCCCCCAGGCCCTCTGACTCCCTTCCTCACGTCCTGGTGGGCAGTCCTTCTCCTCTGTGCTCCCTGGCAGCTGGGTCCTCACATCAACAAGGGAGTGGATGTGCCAGTCTTCACTTGCTCGCTCTTGCTCTACTCAGGCTGTTCTCCACCCAACCGCAGAATGAACACTGAGGACTTCAGTTTGATTTGGACCTTTTCTTGGTGTCACCTTCAAGTGCCTTCAAGCTAACCCACTCCGTGGCCTGCACAGCCCTGCACTATGCCCCTTGTCCCTGGCTAATGTCTCATGCTTTACTCCCCACTCCTTCACACCCTCTCTCTGCATTTTCTCTTCAGTCTTTGAAATCATGTGATACTTTCCCATTTTAAGGGTGTCCCTTAGACTTTAAGTTTGTTAAGAATAGGAATGGGCATTCTCAATGGTGCTTGTGCAGGACCTGGAAATAGACTAGTAAGCAGCCACTCGAACAAAACTAGGGGATGCTTCATGGTTTAACATCAGTAAAGGGGTGTATCATTCATAGGGTCACTATGAGTCATCTATGACTTGACGGCACCTAACAACAATAACGACGACAACATAGAGAAAGCCACGCTGTCCTAGTGGGCAGAAAGATATGCTACCAAACTCAAGGTGGGGGATTTTAATCTGCAGCCCTCAGGCCTGGTTCAAATTGTTTTTTGTCAAACATTCTTCTAGGTGGTACAGCACTGGTCTGTGCATTGCTGTACAGAGGTAACTCGTGGTTGCTGTGATGCTGAACACTGGGACACTGATCTACCAAATGTGATAATGGTTACCCATGATGGACAGTGTTGGTGGAGCTTCCTGATTAAAACAAGCTTGGAAGCAAGAGTGGCATCCACTTCTGAAATGGCTTGCCTCCAGAAACTCTATGATCAGTGCTCAGACCTTTTGTTTATAGGGTTGCTATGAGTCCTCTACACACCTCTCTGGCACATCTAAGTGCTTGAGATTTACTCTACTTGGAAGCCAAGGTTGGTGGTGTTCACTCAGGGTTTTTGTTGTTGTTACGTGCTATTGAGTCAGAACCAGTTCATAGCTGACTCTCCAGCGAGTTGACACCAGGTTGTTACTGTTGTTAGGTGCCATCATGTGGAATCTGACCCATAGCAACCATATGAACAGCAGATCCAAACCCTATCCTATCCTATGCCATCCTCACGTTTCCTGACCTACTAGAGCCCATTGCAGCAGTCACTGAGTCAATCCACCTGGTTAATGGTCTTCCTCTCTTTCGCTGACCCTCCACCTTTCTAAGCATGATGTCCCTCTCCAAGGGACATCATGTTGTCCTAGCAACATGCCTGGAGTATTTGAGACTCAGGGTAGACCTGGCTATTTCTCAGGAGGCTCTTCTTAGGAGCAGATAGGCCTTGCCCATTTCACAGGCCACTCTCTGCACCCTCTTCCTCTAAACACCTGAATTTGACGGAGTTGCTTCTCATGTGGGGCTTCCTGGAAGTTACAGCTTGCCTGGAATTACACACCTATCAGTCTGGCAAGAGCTGATGGCAGTGGAGATGATGTGGGAGGTACAAGTGGTCTAGGGCCTGTGTTTGTCTCTGGGAACAGATGCAGTTGCAGAAGATCTCTGTCCCTTGAGAGAGGAGGTTGAGGTACAGAAAACAAACCTTTCAGTCACTACCTTATACGACCTTCCTCTCATGGCCCCTACTAGGAGGGTATTGGCTAATTGCACACAGAAATGGAAACCAATTAGAGCAGAGATGGACACTTAAAAAGGAGAGTACATTCACAGTGGTCTGTTGCCTCCAGAGGAATGTGAGGTGAAGGAACTGTTAGGTAAACCAATCATTGGGCTGAGCTTAAAGAACAGATATTGGGTAGTTGACAGGAAGAGGGTATCAGATGGACCAGAGATGCTACAAGAAAAACTTATAGAGTTCAAGGGTCCTGTTAGCTCTATACCAACCCTTCCTCCATGTAGGAGGAGCTGCCCTCCAGTACAACCTCTGGCTTGACCTAACCAAACGTACCTGTGTGTAACCTTTTTTGTTTCTCTCCTCTCATGTTTCTTCCTTCACAGTTTTACATTTGAATGTGTGACTCATTTTGAGTTCATTTTATATGTGGCATGTGTATATTCTAGCACAAGATCTGTTGCTTTGGTTACGGGTGTATTTCATTTTCTGTGCTGCCTCAGAATTAAGACAAGTTTGGTGACTCAAAGCAATGGATCATCCCACCGTTTAGGTGACTCAGAAGTCTGGGCACAGTTTAACTGGGCCTCCCTGGGCCACAATCAAGGTGTTGGCCACGCTGGCTCTCTTCTTGGGGCAGGACTGGAAACAACGTACTTTCAAGCTCACTCAGGATTTTTCAAGATTCATTTCCCTGTAACTCGAGGACTCAAGAGTATAGCTTCTTGGGGGACATTGACCGGAGGCTGCCCTCGACGTCTAGAGGCTCAGTGCCTGCAGTTGTTGAGGTCACCTACCTTACCTGGTCACAGAGACTTTCCATCACAGCTGCAGCGTCTACCAACCTAACAGAGAATTTATCTAGAGCAAGTCTGCTAATGAGACAGAGTCTTGGAGCATCTGAGTAATTATGGGAATGACGTCTCATCACTCGTGCCATGTTCTGTTTGTTAAAAGACAAACACAGGTCCCACCACCCTCCAGAAAGGGGAACTACTTAATAGCCTGTGTACTAGGGGCCAAGGGGACGCCTTAGAGTCTATCTACCACATGATAAACTATTTATTAAGAGGACTATCCTTACCTCATAGAAATGTCTTTGTGCCTCTGTAAAGAATCAATTGTCTATTTCTGGACACTTCTGTCTAATCCAGATTGATCTTGCCTATCCGTTAGCCAATAACAACGTCTTGATTACTGTTCGCTTGTTTTAGTAATCAAGTAACATGATTACAGAACCTGAAAATTAAGTGAGTCTGCCAACTGCATCATTATTCAAAATTAAGTTTTGGTATTTTGGGTATTTTGCTTTTTCATATAAATTCTAGAATCAGCCCATTAAATTTTATCAGAAAAAGAACCAGTTGGCATTTTGATTGGGATTGTTTTGAGCCTATTTTAAAAATGAGTTGAGACTGAGAAAAACTGGATGAAATATGTTTACGGCATTGAAGTCTATGGGGGAGAGAATAGTCTAAAAGTATATTTTAGGGCACTATTTTTATCGTAGGAGTATGCAATGAGGGTTGCAGAGTGGATTATATTTGGGGGTAAGGGGTGGGGTTTGGGGAGGTGCGGGGGGATTGTGTACCAATGAGGGAGTTTTTATTTTGCTTTTCAAGGAGAGGAGCAAAGGGGGGGAGGGGTTTGTGCGGGGAGAAGGGTGCAACAATGAATGAATGGAATCCCAAAATCTCTGTAGATGTTCATTGAAATGAAAAATAAACAACCTAAATTAAATTTTTAAAAAAAAGAAAAAAATGAGTTGAAATTTAAAACTTGAATGTACACAATAAACAATGCAAAATGAACCAACCAAACCCCAAAACCTCTGGCCACTCTAAATTGCTGTTGTCTGGAAATATGGCAAGACGGGGCAAGAACTAGCCTGCATACTTGCAGGACAACAATCAGCTGCCTGCTTTTCCAGAGCTAAGCCTGACCATCATCCCTGGATGGCTCTGTGCACTGACCCTCTGCTTCATCATCCTTTGTTCCTGTCTGCCCCTGGTCCTCCCAAAGGCAGTGGAGTTTGTGACTCTTGTGTTCATTTATCTCCCCATAGAAGGGTAGGACTGGAGAATGATGCTGAGACCTCTGGATTAACCTCTTGAAAATGTCCCTAGACAACACAACGAGATAAAGGTAAATAATCCAATAGAAAAATGGGCACAGGATATGAACAGACACTTCACCGAAGAAGACATTCAGATGGCCAACCAGGACATGAAGAAATGTTCAAAATCCCCAGCTCTAAGAGAGATGCAAATCAAAACAACTATGAGATATCATCTCACCCCAGTAAGACGAGCAAAATGTAACAGAACTGAAAACAACAAATGCTGGCGAGGTTGTGGAGAAACTGGAACCCTTATTTACGGTTGGTGGGAATGTAAAATGGCGCAACCACTGTGGAAGGCGGTATGGCGCTTTCTCAAAAAGTTGCAAATAGAGATACCATTTGACCCAGCAATTCCATTACTGGGAATATATCCCAAAGAGACCATAAGCAGATATATGCTCACCCATGTTTATTGCAGCTTTGTTCACAATAGCAAGGAGTTGGAAACAACCTAAGTGCCCATCAACAAATGAATGGATAGAGAAGCTGTGGTATATTCACACAATGGGATACTACGCTGCGTTGAAAAACAAGGGACTCATGCAATATTATTGAAAATGGGTGAGCCTGGAGGACATTATGCTGAATGAAGTATCTCATTCACAAAAGGACAAATACTGCATGGTGCCACTGTCCTCGGGGTTGGGGGGAAACGGAGAAAGATGGGTTCCATAATATATACTGCACTGAAACAGATGAGGGAGAAAACTGTTTAAAAGGGATATGTAATTAGGTATTTTTGTCATGACAGGAGTCCAGAGTGAAGGCTGCATAGTGGAGTGCACCTGGGGGGAAGGATTGTAAAAGAATGAAAGAATTTTTCTTTTACTTTTCCAAGAGGGTAGTGTACTGGGGGAGATGGTTGGTAGGTGAGAAAAGTGCAACAATGAATGAATGGAAATCTAAAGTCTCTGTTAATTTTTACTGAAATTAATAATAAAAAAAAAGTCTTGGAAAATATTTTTTTAAAAAGAAAGAAAATGTCCCTAGAGGCTCATTGCCATGGAATCAGAACCAACTCACCGCTCCATACGCTTTCCGAGGCTGTAAATCACGACAGGAAATTGCCCATCTTTCTCCCTTAGAGCCACCACTGGTGGATTCAAATTGCCAGAGAGCTGTGGCCTTTGGTTGGCAGTTAACTCTCCACAGACTTCGTCACCAGAGTCCCCTTCTGTAGAGAGTTTCAAATCCTGGAGAAGCAGACTAGCATCCATGTGAGACGCAATCGGCTGAGAGATGCCAGCTCAGAGGAAAGAGGTGGTAGTTGGCCCCTTGCTCAGATCCCCGTCACTGGGTGGTGCGCCCACTCCGAGCAGGTCAAATGTTGGCCGCTAACCATCCTCAGCTGCTCGTTCTTTGGAGGGTGAGCCCTTTCTGGGCGGTGCACTCAGTGATGAATGGAGCTGTGGTACAAACTGCTGTTCTTCTTATCTAGTAGTGAGACTAACCTATGTTGTGGGCGCAGCTCCAATGTGGGGGTTGCAGTGGTAGAATTCTTGCAGTTCCTGGACCTCATGTGCAGCCACCACTCAGCTGTCCGTGGAGGTTTGTGTGAAGATACTGTAATGCTGAAGAGGTCTGATCAATCAGAGAGGAAGGCTGTAGATATCTATTTCCAAAAACCAGCCAATGGGAGCCCTGTGTGAATCAGAACAATTCTGAAAGAAAGTTCTAGCTTCCTTGATCTTGCTTCTCCTGAGAACAACTTTTCAAAGGTGAACATTTCAAACCTGAAGCCCTTTGAAAGGGATCAGTAATCTCCTTTAAAAAAATCATACATGTGTATATCAGTCTTAGGGAGCTCTGGTGGCCCAGAGGCAAGAAGCTGCACTGCAATCTTGAAGGCACTTGGTTCCAATCTCACAAGCTGCTCTGTGGGCAATCTCCTCCCGTGTGATTAACTGCATCTGCAAACCTGCACGAGAGTCAGCTGTGGGTCAGTTCTGACTCAGCGATACACAACATATCAGTCTTAGGCATCTCTTTCAATTCCCCTGATCTCACCTGTCTCCTGTATCTCTTGGGCATCACCCCCTTGATTTCAAAGAGCCCCAGCTGTTATTACCTCATGATCTTGGCTGTCGATTGGATGTAGGCTCCTGTCCTACCTTACCGAAGTAATTTTAACACTTGAGTGTTGCTGTCAGTTCACCGGCAACTTGACAGTGACACTCTGATGGAAGTAAGCACAACGGAGACACACCACTCCAGGAGAGGATCAGAGAGTAAATCCAGCTCAATTTTATTGGGATCTGCGGTGCACTTATATACACAGGAAGACCACATAGGGTGGGCTTACAGACGTGGGACATGCAGATTGGTCAGGAAAATGTCAGCCTCGTGTGGACCACACCAACTCAGCAGATGCGACAGCCATCTTCCCAAGTGGTGAGCTTTCTCAAGTCGGTACAGCCAAACACAGGGGAGCTTTCTCTACCCCATATTAAGGCTATTGGGATGCTTGCACTTCTCTGGAACTTAGGCGATATATGTCCTGGCCAGAGGCACTTCCTTCCTTTCCAACATCTCGTAACACTCGAGCTGGACCCTGGTAGCTTCTGTACTTGGATGGCCCTGCCCAGGACTCGGGAGCTCTGGTGATGTTATCCATAGGTGATTGTGCTGCTAACCCAAACGTGGTGCCTCTCTGGTGGCTCAAATCCACCAATGGCTTTGAAGGAGAAAGATGAGCAATCGTCAGAGGGATTTATAATCTCAGAGAACCCACTGGAGGAGGAGGGTCAGTTACAAATTGAGTCTGACTCCAGGGCAATAAGTTTGAAGGGTTTGGCACAGGTCTGGGAACTAGTAGTTCTGGGATCTGGGCAGAGTCAAGTCAACTCCTGCAATGCCTGAGGTTGTTTTGTGGGCGAAATGAGAGTGTACAGCATTTCTAGCAGCACTGGCGCTTGATACGTGAGAGCTGCTGTTGTTTTGTGACTTGCCGCCCATTCCCACCTCGTCATAGACGACGGGCCAGGAGCGGGCTGCTTGGCCAAACTGAGTTCCTGATTCAGCCTCTTGAAAAGTGCAAGTGCATGTGGCATTCTTCATTCACGCTGGTTCAGCATTTGGAACTTTGAGGCCAGGAAGGTTTGGCGTGGCCATATTTACACAGAGAAACAGAATCTGTCTTGTACAGAGACAGACAGATGAAACAATCACACGGAATGAGAGGCTGGCTGCCCTGGCTCTGGACAGAAGGGATTCCAGCTCTAGTTTCCTACAGCTGCCCAACAATTTGCTTCTGGTTTCAGCTGTGTGAGGTGGGGATTCTGGTCTGGCAACCTGAAGTGTCTTGGCAGGAACACAGAGGGTAAGTGCAAGGTAAACCCTTTACCGCACTACCCCACTTCTCTCTCTCTCTCTCTCTCTCTCTCTCTCTCTCTCTCTCTCTCTCTCTCTCTCTCTCTCTTTCTCTTCACCCTAGGGAGTAACAGGATGCCAGTCAGGTACATAAAACAGAATGTCATAGAAGGTACAGCCAGGTGCTTCTCAGAGTGAAGGGTGATGAAACCCTCTCACATGTTTTAGCTGTGTTGTGAGGAAAGACTAGTCCTTGGAAAAAAGACATCATGCTAGGAAGGGTGGAGGGTCAGCAAAAGAAAGGAAGACCTTTGGTGAGATGGACTGACACAGTGCCTGGAGCAATGGACTTGGGTATATTAGGAATGGTGAGGGTGGCCCAGGAGAAGGCAGGGCCAGGTCTGCTGTTGCTATGAGTCATCATGGTCGGCCTGATGGCATCTAACAACAACAATGAGCTCCAGGAGAGCAGAAGCTTTGCTTGGGTGTCCCCTATGCCTCACCATGAAGCCACCCCACCAATAATCACTAGTGTACACATAATACAGGCTACCAGGGGCTAGGGGAGGCTGGAGGCTCCTGGAGCGCAGGCTGAGCTGGTGGCTGGAGGACTGTCTTTCAAATCTCCTAGTGCTCTTACATCCTGGGTCTACCAGCATCCAGGCCAGCAGCAGTGTGGGAGCTCATCTGACACTCAGAGAACGAGATGAGCAGAAGAGCAGAGCTGTGATGAGGATGGGCTCCCTTGATCCAAGAGGAGAGGGAGCCTCCAGCGGCTGCGGTAGGGAATCTCTGCGCTTGGATCACCAGCAACAACAAATGGCCACGGAGACATGTGTCTCCCCTTGGGCCAAATGGTTGCAATTAGCAAGCAGGACAGGCAGGCTGGGGTGTGCTCCCGCAGGAGGAGAGGCCTGAGTGGGAGCTAAAACAAGACGCTGGAATGTGGGTCAGCTGCAGGCTAGCCTCTCATTGTTTCAACCTAAAAAAAGACGGGAGCCTCCTCTCGTTGCTTCTCTCTGGTCCACCAGCTGGTTATGTGAGCCTGAGACCATCTTACCAATTTTAAAGTAAAGAAAGCCATGTTCTTCGGATTGGAAGGCTGGGCACAGGCGGCTTTCTGTAGCGCTGTTTCTCCTGGGACCCCCTCTGCAGAGGCTAGGCTGACGGAGGCTCTGGAGGTTCAAGTTCTTAAAATGCCAAACACTGTGGGTGCTTATTTCTCCTCAGCCAGTGGGATTTTGGGTCCTGCACAAGACATCTAGAAACTCTGATTTCTGCCATCTCTCCCTCTCTTGAAAGGGTCTTGGTCTGCCTTTTACAGGCAAAAAAGGGAAGTGTTTTTAAAACTCATGGTAGAGACTGTGGGGGAGAAGAAATAAAAGGGGCAGAAAGGAGACTCTGGGGAGGTATTTCTTCATCTTGGTAAGGTCAACATGAGAGAGCTCTATTTCAGAACATTCAGAAAGCTGTGGATTTCTGATTTGTGGTGATTTGCTTCTGTATAGCTCTTCTTTTTTTAGTTTTTTTTTTTAAATTGTATTATTTTTACATGTACCGTCAAATCAGATCTGACTGGTACAGGAGAAGATTGCCCCCTCCTTCTCCAGCAGAGCATCTGGTGGATTTGAACCGAGTACCTCTGGGATTGCAGTGCAGCGTCTTGCCACGAGGCCACCAGCACTCCCTTTGTATAGCTCTTCTCTGGCGCACACTCAGGGTCACCATGTGCTGGGATCGACTCAAGGGCTTTGAGTCCTTTGTTGCTCTTGTTGCTGGATACTGTCCAGTCAGAAATGACCCATAGCTGACCCTCCAGTAGGTTTTCATAGGCAGTAGGATCTCTCCACAGGAAGGGATTGCCCATCTTTCTCTCATGGACCAGCTGGTGGATTTGAAGTACATTATTTCTGCATTGGCAGCACAATTTCTTATCACTAAGGAACTCTGGTGGCCTAGTGGTAAGAAGCTGTGCTACAATTCCGAAGGTACGCAGTTCAAATCCACCAGCTGATCCTCTGAAGAAAGATGAGCAGTCTCCTATGTGATTAACTGCCTCTGAAATCGTGCCGGAGGGTCAGCTATGGATTGGTTCTGTCTCAATGGTACACAACAACAACAACAACAAGCAAAGTAGATGACCAAATACACAGAAACGCAAACCTGAGACTCAAAGCAGCTAAGGGGTGTTGCTTTTTTTTTTTTTAAATTATATTAGTTTTGCTAACAAAGTTCATATACACTATCCTTCATTCACATTGTGTTTCATGCAATTATTCTCACTTACTATGTTCTAGAAAATGAATCATCATTAGACTATGCCCATCATTAACCTGTCTTTTCCTACCAGATCTTCCCCATTTCCCCTCCCTCCACCCATCAAGTTGTGTAAGTGATTTTGCCCCTGCCCACCCTTTCTTCTCTGTTCCCTTGCCCCCTTGGGTTCCCATACATGTTTTACTAGTTGTTTTTCTATTTTTACAATAATGGTCTTATGCAGTATTTGTCCTTATGAGACTGAGATAGTTCACTCAGCATAATGCTCTCCAGTCTCTCCCAAGTTATGTATTAGTTTTTGAAACCATTGTTCCTGAGTGCTGCTAGTCATTGTGTGAATGTAACAAAATTTCCCAATCCGTTCAGTTGTGGTTGGGCATTTGGACTGTTTCCGTGCTCTGTAATGGTGAATAAAGCTGCTATCAACATTGGTGTATAAATCTCTAGTTGTGTCTCAGTTCTAATTTTCTCAGGGTATATTCCTAGCAGTGAAATTGCTGTTGTTAAGTGCCATTGAGTCATAGATGACCCATAACGACCCTATGAATGAAAGTTTTGAACACAAAACTTTCATCTTTTTTCCACATTCATAGAGTTTCTGGAGGCAAGCAGCTTTTGTTCACAATAGGGTATGAGGTGATTGGGTTTGGCCTTGTTTTTAAAAAGGCTTTTGGCTGCCAATCTGGGGCTATTTCCTGCCTAGGAAGATGAGTGGAATGGCCAGTTTCTGCTACAGTGTGTTTTCTTGTTTGGGGTTGAGACTAGGGTGTGGCTTTTGCTCACAATAGGGTGTGCGCAGGGTCATATAGAATCCCTATGTTCAGATTTTTGAGGAAATGTCAAACTACTTTCCAGAGTGTTTGACCATTTTAGTCTCAACAACAGTATATGAGAGCTCTTACCTCTCTGTATCCTCTCCAGTATGTATTGTTTGCTGTCCTGTTAAACTTTGCCAATGCTACTATAGTGAGATGTATCTCATTGTGGTTCTGCATGTGTCTGTTGGCCATCCAAATGTCTTCCTCTGTGAAAAGTCTTTCCAGAAATGGACCTATCTAGCTATGGTCAACTGATATTTCACAATGAGATAAAACCTATCAAATGGGGAAATGACAACCTCTTCAATAAATGGTGTTGGCAAAACTGGACTCCTGAAAAGCTACAGAAAGCTGAAAAAATATCTACATTTCATACCACACACACAAAAATAAACTCAAGGTAGAGCAGAGACCTGGGTTGTTGTTGTTGTTGTTGATTGTCTTTGAGTCGAGCACAACTTTTAGCAAGCCTGGGAACAAAAGGCCTGAAGCCCCTCTACAACTAGTGACATTTTTCGAAGTTCATAGAGTTTCTGTAGGCATGTTGTTTAGGAAGTGGATGCCACTCCTGCTTCCAAATCTGTCATAGAATGTTATTGATTGCATCACGTGTGATGCATAGTGACACTATCATGTACAGCAGTTCTGAACTCTTTTCTGTTCTGAGCCATTTTTACTAATTCTGACACACCAACCCCCATTTCCCCAGTTACTGTATCAATCCATCTCATCCAGGTCTCTCTCTCCTGCGCTGTCCCTCCACCCTTCTGAACATGATGTCTTTCTCCGAAGATCGATCTCTCCTGGCCATGTGCCCAAAGTAAGTGAGGCAGAGTTTCAAAATCCTAGCCTCCAAGGAGAGACTTGGTTCACCCTCTCCAAGACAGACCTATTTTTTTCTTGGCAGTCCATGGTATGTATGTTCAAAACTCTTCTCAAGCACCACAACTCGAAGGCATCTATTCTTTTGTCATCCTTAGTCATTGTCCAACTTTCTGAAGCATAACAAGTAACTGAGAAGACCATGGCCTGGATTAGGCACACCTTTGTATCCAGACTGACATTGTTGCTCTTCAGCTCTCTGGAGAGGTCTATGACAGCAGATTTTTCCAATGCAATTCGTCTTTTGATTTCCTGACTACTAGTGCTAAGAGTGTTGATTGTGGATCCAAGCAAGCTGTAAATGCTAACAACTTCAATCTCTTTTCCATCTAATATGGTGCTACCAATTGGCCTAGTATCGAAAATCTTTGTCTTTTTGATATTGAGCTTCAATCCATGTTGAAGACTACAGTCCTTGACCTTTTGCAGCAAGTGCTTGAGGTCTTCTTCAGTTTCAGCAAGGTTGTGTCATCTGCGTATCGTAAGTTGTTAATGAGTCTTCCTCCAATCTTGATGCCACATTCCTCCTCATAAAGCCCTGCTTCATGTATGATCTGTTCTGCATACAGATTGAAAAGGTATAGGGACAGTATGCTTCCCTGACCCACTCCTTTATTTTGAAACATGCAGGGTCTATGTACTGCAGAAACCTGGAACTAAAGCCCAAAACCATAAAGTTCATAAAAGACAAACTGGGAGCAAGCTGAGAAGGCCTAGTCTGTGGTATAAAAGAGGCTGCCACATACTGTTAGAAATGCACAATCTGGAAAGGATAAAATTGATGAATGGAATCTTATAAAGATTAAATCCCTGTGCACATAAAAAACTTGTTCCAATAGGGTGAAAAGAAAACCTACCAACTGGGAACAAACATTTGACAGTATTCATCTTGGACAAGGGTCTCATCATACATAAGAAAAGTTTACAGAATATTACTGGGCTGCCGGAAGAAAAAGACTGATAACCCAATTACAAAATGGGCAATAGACAATGAAAGGGGCTCTCTTAAATGGAGAAGTCATGATCAGGAAGGAACATCTGCCCTCTAAAAACACCAACTTGCCTTTTCCCCAAGAGGAACCAAATGCCCTTCTGGGGTTCGAGCTGGCCAGCTGGACTTGCCCTTCTGAGGAGCGTATAAATGGAGCAGCAGAGGCGCAGACTCGACAGCCGCTGCAGAGGAGACACTCATGTCTGAGGCAGTCCTGATAATTTTTACAGACAGCAGATGCCTCCCCAGGCCGCTCCATGCCGCTGACAGGCCAGGCTCCAGGGTGGACACCAGGGAGAGCAGCAGAGGAAGCTCCACCCATCGGGGGGCTCCTAACCCCCAACTTCTCAACACAGGAAGCTCCTCAATAGGGGAGCTGCTTCCTGGAAACAGCTGGAAAAGAAGCTGGGCTAGCTGGAAATGGGTGGCTCCTCTCTCTTATCAGCAAAAGCTAGAGGACAAGTGTCATCAAGTGACAGGAACACAGCTCAGGGAAGTCCTTTCCGGAAAGCAGGGTGTGGTCCTCCCCCTCAAGTCCCCTCCTCCTCTTCCAGAGAGAGAAGGCAAGGCCCAACCTGTAGGGCATAATCAAACCTTCCTCTCAGACATCTTGGGCTGCAAAACACTTCTGAGCTCCTCAGAGTCTCTTCGCCACGGCTTCCTTTGCCTTTTCTGTGTCCCTGGCCCGGAAGTCTGTCCTCATTCACCCCTCCCCAGCCTCACTCATTTCTAGCTACCCTACGCTCCCTCCACCTTGGACTGCTCTAGTTATCCTATGCATACCTGTGGCATCTGTTCTCCTGGTGGTGTGTTGTGCTAACCTGAAGGTCAGCAGTTCGAATCTTCCAAAAGTTCTTTGGGAGACAGATGGGGTTCTCCTCCTAAAGATTTACAGCCTTGGAAATACAATGCAGGGTTGCTGTGAACCTTGACGTGACAGCAACGGAGCTGGCTTTTCATATGGGAAGCTTATGGTTCTGAGGTAGGAACAAAGCGACTTCTCCGCATAAGCTCGGGTGTGGTTTCCCAGGCCATTCAGCGGAGGGATGAGATGCAAGTCTTGGAGCATGGAAGAGTTCCTTGTTGCAGTCTGGGCTCAACCTCAAAGTTTCCTCATCTACTAAGAGGGCCCTTTTAGAGACAGACGCAAACAAGATGACAGCGGGCAGTTCTGCTGGACCTGCAAGTCCATGTAGGGATCAATGTAAAGACAGAACAGATGGAGTCTAACTCTTCAGCCTAGAAAGGGGTCATGCTGAAGGGGCAGGGCTGAGGCTCACATTGCAGCCATTTTGCTTTTTAAGGGGGGAGGGGGCCTCCAACATGCTCATTTCCTATTTATGCTCATTACCATTGAGTCAATTTGGGCTCACAGTAACGCCCCTGACAGAATACAACAGACTCGTGGGGTTTCCAAGGCTGGACATCTTAACAGGAGCAGATGGCCACCTCCTCCCACAGAGAGGCCTGTGGGCTTAAACTGACCCTTTGGTTAGCAACCCAATGCTAAACCCACTGTGTCACCAGGGCTCCTTGGAACAGCGCTGCAGGGGTGCAGGGTCCTTGGGATGTTAGGCTGGGAATCTTGAGACCAATGAGCCAAGGGGTAGACTCAAGCCTGGAGGCGGGGACATCTGAGACAACTACCTTTCTGTGCCTTGAGAATTTCTGGAGTAAGTGAGAAGCCTTCTTCCCAGGTGTACCAGAGTGGCTCTCGGGGTCACCAGGAGGAAGAGGTAGTGGGTGGCTCAAGCCATCACCCTCGCCCCTCCTTGTGTAGGACAGTCTTCTACACATGCTCCTCCAGCTTGTCTTTTTTTTTTTATTATTAAATTTTATTAGTTTTAATGAACATTTTACAGAGATTTTGGGTTTTCATTCATTCATTGTTGCACTGTTTTCTCCACCCTCCTCCCCAGTTCGTTCTTCTTTCCCCTCCCCCAAATGTCTGTTTTAATTGTCCAATTGCCACAGTGCTTGTCAAAGCCAGTTCTGATTAATCTCCTTTGTCAGTGTGTCCCTTGCCATTCCCTATCACTCCTCCCTGAGAGAGACTTCACCCTGATTCATAAGGAAAAGGGGATGGCATATTCTCTTAGCTACTTCCTGCTGAAAAGGGACGCTGTGGGTTTCAGGGTGAAGGTCTTCTCTCACTACTCTAAAGGGCCCCCTTGGCAGTAGGAAACACATAGACTATTATGGAGATTGATTTTGGAATTTAGATGCACTGTTATCAATTGGGCTTAGCCGTACATGTTCATATCCTTGAAGATGTCTCATGGAAGTGTTGCAGCCTAGAAGATACAAATTTAACTAACAAGTTAAAAGTGCATGAGTCAAAAATTGAAAAGCAATAATATTCTGAATAGAGGTTCTAATAGTGGCACAAATCAAGTTACAGAGGTAAGGTGGTTCCATTGCCATCCTTACTCTAACTTAATTCTTTTTTTTTAAATTTAAATTTGTTATGAATTTCAGTGAAATCCAGCTCGTCTTCAATGTCAAGATTCCTGATCTGGGGAGAGAAATCCAAAGCAGTTGGTGCCATTAGGTGCCATAGAGTCAGGTATGACTCACACCAACTATGAGCAGATACGAACCCTGTCCTCTCCTGCACCATTTGTGACACATTTGAATCCATTGCTGTGGTCATCCTGTCAATCCATCTCGTTGAAGGTCTTTATCTCTTTCGCTGACCCTCCATCTGTCCAAGAATGAGGTCCCTTTCCAAGAAATAGCTTCTCCTAACAAGATATGAAATGAAGCTTTGCCTTCCTTACCTTTAAGGAGCACTCTGACTGTACTTTCGCCAAAACATACCTATTTGTTCTTTTGGCAGTCCATGGGATGTTCGGCACCCTTCTCCAACACCACAACTCAAAAATGATTCTTCTATCATCTTTATTTCTTGTTCAGCTCCCAGATGTATAGAAAGCGATTAAAAAGACAATGGCCTGAATCATGCACACCTTAGTCTTTTAACTGACATCATTGCTCCTCAATTGGACAAACTTTGGAATCAGACCTAAATGTGAAGCTGGCTGATGGTGGTGGGCAAGCCAAGCCATTCAGACCTCTCTGTTCACTCAGAAGGCAATTCTCCACTTCTTGGTCCCTTCCCTCATCAAGTGTGGGTAGTCCAGAAGGTTCCCAAGCCTTGTTAGTGTTTCTGCCCTGTCCTCTCAACAGCCCATTCAGGACGGTTCCTGCCTGCAGTCTTGCCAGGTGCATGCCGCCCAGTGAAGCAGCTGTCTAGGCCAGAAGCCACTGGCCTGGTGGTCAGTGCATGCTGGTCACTCCTCTTCCTCTTTTTTGCCTTCTCTTTCATGATTTGTCCCCAGATGTCATTAGAGCCAGCACTAATGGAGACAGGACCCACAGCTGGGCTGAGGGTTGAGGAGAATCAGCCAAACCACACCCAGCATGGCTGGCACTATGGAGCCTGGAGGAAGCTGAGGGGGACGTCCCTGGCCCGCTGCTCAGTGTTCCTTACTGCTGCTGCCTCTGTGGGGTCTTTACCTTGAAGAACACTGCAAGTTATATGAGGCCTTCAGCAAGGGAGCCACATGACTATCAAGCGGGCACTGATAGGCCTTTTGGACTCCTAAGAAAACGTCTTTCAGGGCTAGCCCCTTCTTTTGGATTTAACTTTATTGCAATAGTTCCTTAGGAGGGCTCTGGTGGCCTAGTGGTTAAAGGTTGTGCTGCCAACCCAAAGGCAGATAGTTCAAATCCACCATCTTTCTCCATGAGAGAAAGATTAGAAATTTCCTATCTCACGATCCAGCCAATTGTTGGTAGCTGTAAATCACAAGAGATTTGTTTGAGCTGGTTTTAATTCAGTGGCAAGGAGAGAAAGAGAGAGAGAACGAACGAACACAGGGGTTCCCACCTTGAGTGCACTCTGGAATCACCAGGTGAGCTACAGGGTCAGGGACCCTGATTTCACAGGCCAGGGGCAGGGCTGGGCAAGAGCATTTAAAAACCTCTTACTCCAGGTGATGCCCTTGCTGTCAGGGTTGAAAGCCACTGGTTCTAAGGGCAGGCTCAGCACCCCTATCCACAGTTGAGGACACCCGGCCTGGAAAGGCTGAGGAGCTTCCTCGTGGCCCCAGGGCTAAGGCATGTCAGGCAGGGCCAAACCTCTCCTTGCCATGTCCTCCTGCCCCCTGCACCCAGCAGCAGCTCCAGGAGAGGAGAGAAGCAGAGGAGTCGGGGACCATCCACGGGCTGGGAAAGCAGGGGCAGGATGAGGAGGGCATTTGGGGCTTAGGGCCTCCCTCCTCTTACCAGCAGGGCTTCAGATACTTCAGCCTTAACCCAGAAAGAATGGGTGCCCTGCCCACCCTGGAGGGGAGGTGAGACACACTGAGGCCTGCGGGGCTGGTAAAGGGAGAGCGGCTGCTGGCATCCAGACATGTGGATGGCGCGGTCTGTGGCTCCTTGAGGCCAGCTGCAGGAGGCCCTCTTCTTCCTGCTGCCTGCCTTTTTTGGTGACTGAAACCTTAGACTGATCCCGGAGCCAGACAGGCAGGCAGACAGTGTGTTCTCTGGGGAGGCCTGCCTCTTCTCCCTCCCAGTGGGGAGGGACAGGCCTGCCCACGCCTGACCCCAGGCTGAGTATCAGGCTGCAGACCGAGTGGGGCTCTGGAGAACTTGGGTAGAGTGTGCTTAAGGAAAACCCCCAAAGTCTCTCATTCACAGCTTGGGGGTCCTGTGCCTCTCAGAGTCAACTCACCAAGTGGGAGAGTCTGGTTCCAGAAGCTTCAAGTTCCCGTTAGCTTTTGGCTCCAGCACTAACTATGGAGACGTGTGGCCTGTTTCTGGTCAAGTCCCAGCCCTGTTCCAGCCTGTTTCCCCAGTGAATGTGAACAGAAGCAGATGAGAATGAGTTGAGGAGAATTTTTGTTCTCAGGAGTCATTGCGGGCTTCTTTGTAGGTCTGGGTTCATGAAATGAAGTGGATGATGGGATTGACAAGTATGGGCTTATTCCTGAAAAGGCTTGGGCAGCCAGGATCCACTTCCTATTTTGAATAAAATTTACAGGAACAGGGATGAACTGAGAACCAGCACCAGGAAGCAGAAGTAGAAGCAGCTTCCTTCCACAGGCTCCGTCTAGAGGATGGATGACCTTGACCCAGCTATGTCATAGGCCCTCAATTCCTTCCGCAAGAAGATGGAATAGGAGGGTGGAGAGGGGTCATCTTGGGGCCCATTAGGCTGCGAGTCACTCTGAGGAGCTTTGTGTGTGGGGTGGTGGTTTTGTGGAACTCAAATCTTGAATCCAGGGCGCATTTGCTTTAAGATCTGCATATTGTTGTTTTTTATGTCCTTGAGCTGGAGCCAATTCAGAGCTGCTCCTCCAGGGGCTGTAAATGACACAGGAGACGGCCCATCTTTCTCCTGCTGAGCAGCTGGAGGATTCGAACTGCCTGCCTTCGAGTTAGTGGCACAACTCCTGTATACTTATCATTTCTGCACTTTGATTCCTTCTTCTATGAAAGGAGAACCACAGCGTTGTTCTAAATGTGGTCAACCATGCCTGGCACACAGGGGGTGTAGGCCCTGTTAGTAGGCAGCGCCTTGGGCACTTCCCTCCAGTCCCCTTCCTGGTGCCAGCGTGTTAGAGAAGCAGTATCCTCTCCGAATCACTGCTGGCCCTCGCCCTGGCCCTGGCGACTGTGAGGAAGGTCGAGGTGTCTCGACACCACCATTAAATTCACTCTTTGGGTCAGTGGGAGGGGCGGGAGAGGCTGCTGGATGCAAACACTGCGCCTGTTGAGTGGGTAGGTGAGGTCTGTGACCTGTCCCCAAACTGTTCGCAGTCTGCTGCTCAAAGCAACAGACGAGCAGGGCTCTGTGCCAGACACTGTTCCAGGCTCTAGTGCTAATACATTGACTCCTCACAACCCCACAGGAGGGACTATGGTTATATTCCGCCTATTTCTACAGGAGGCCCACGGATCTAAGCCTGGAGAGAACGATGCTGGGAAGGAAAAGCGTCATCAGCTTTTTGGCAGCGTGGTGGGCGTTCCCTGAGTTCGTGAGAGGAAGTGGAAAGGTTACACTGAAGTTGTCAGGTTCTGATATTTTCTGGGAGGAGGGAGTCTGAAGTTCTGTTTGCACATCTTTGGGACCTTTCTAAGATTAGATGCAAAAGATACATTTAATCTTCAAGTTCTTATTAAGGGTGTTGGTAGTGATGTTTGGCATGTGAGTCAGAATTGATTCCACAGATAACCCTCCAGTGGGTTTTCAGAGGCTGTAAATTGCATGGGAGGAGACTGCCCATCTTTCCCTCACAGATAAGCCGGGGATCGAACCATCTCCCTTTGGGCAACTCTTTACCACAACTCTTTATCACTAGGGGACCAGAACTCCCGATAGGCATAGTAATACACATTTTACTCCAGATTCTTTTTTTTTTTACTCCAGATTCTTGATTTCAAGTGACACTGACAAAAACTCACTTAGCTCCACCTGTTGCTGTATTGATTCCGAGATAGTGGCCATACATATAGGACAGAGTTGAGGTGACCCAGAGGGTTCCCAAGGCTGTAAATCTTTACAGAAGCAGATTGCCACGGATTTCCCCTGGGGCTGGTGGGTTTAAACTGCCAGCATTCCTGTAGGCAGGTATCCCTTTAACAAGGGCTTCTTCCAACGAGAACAGTCCATTCACTGAAGTAAAAGGGTGTGTATGTTAAGAGTGCTGGGGCATCGTGAGGTCGGCGGAAGGGCATGGACATCACTGTAGTTGTTAGTAGTCATGAAGTCGACCATGACCCAGGAACCAGATGAACAACAGATCTGAACCTTGGCCTCTCCTGCACCGTCCTCAGGACCTGTGTCCTGCTCAGGCACCTTGTCATTCTGTCTCACCAAGGGTCTTCCTCGTGTTCGCTGACCCTCTAACGTTCCCAGCATGTCTGTCTCCAAGGACTGGTTCCTCCTGAAAACATGCCCAGAATAAATGTGATGAAGTTCACAACCCATCAGCGGCTCCACAGCAGGAAGTTGGGCAGTCTCCTCTGATGGGATATACAGCTTCTGATCATTTCCAATACAATGGCACACAAAAACATACGTGTGTGTTTGCATGTGTCTTTTCCTTTTGAAAATATGCCCAAAGTAAGTGAGATGAAGGAACACTGATTGCACTTCCTTCAAGATGGATTTCTTTGCTCATGGGATAGTCCATATTCTGCCAACACCATACTTCAAAGGCATCAATTCTCCTGCCCTTATTCATTGTCCAACTTCCAGATGCAGAGGAAGCAGTGGACAAGACCATGGTCTCAATCAGGCACACCTTAGTCTTTAAACTGACATCCTTGCTCTTTAGAATTATGGAGAGGTCCTTGACACCAGATTTCCTAGGTGAAATATGGCTTTTGATTTGACAGCTATCACCATGGCATTGATAACAATGATACAATAGAGCTGAACCATGGCCTGTCCTGCACAAGTAAACTTAAATCATTGACAACATCAATCTTTTCTCCATCTCTCATGATGCTGCCTATTGATCCAGCAGTGAGGATTTTTGTTTTCTTGATGTTGGGATGTAACCCATATTGAAGGCTGTAGTCTTTGACCTGCAGGAAATGCTTCAAGTCTTCTTCACTTTCTGCAAGCAAGGTTGTGTCATCTGCATGAGTCTTCTTCTGATCCTGATGCCACATTCTTCCTTTTGCACAGCTTCTCGAATTGTTTATTCAGCATACAGAATGAATAGGGAGCGAGAAAGGATTCTCATATCTTGGCTGATTATACACCATGCAGAGTTCTCTTGTTCTATTCAGATAATTGCTTCTTGGCCTGTGTACAGGTTTCACACGAACAAAAACTAAGTATTCTAGGATCCCCATTCTTCTCAGTGTTATTCATAATTTGTTATGATACACACAGTCAAATGCCATTGCACAGTCAATAAGACACAAACATATTTCTGGTATTTTCTGCTTTCAGCTAAGATCCATCTGACGTCAGCAATGATATCCCTCATGCTACAGTCTCTTCTGAATCCAGCTTGAATTTCTGGCAGTTTAATAATTTCTACATTCTGTTGGGTGACCTTTTTTGGGCATGGGAACAGATGTGAATTTCTTCCAGTCAGCTGGACAAGTAGCTGCCTTCCATACGTCCAGCCAAGTAGCTCACCAGGCAGAGACTAGTGACATGCCCATGGTTCTGTTTCCTGAAACATCTCATTTGTTATTCTATCAGTTCATGGGGCCTTATTTTTTGCCAATGCCTTCAGTGCAGCTTCAACTTTTTCCTTCAGTACTACTGCTTCTTGGTCATATGCTATGTCCTGAAATGGTTCAGTGTTGACCAATCTTTTTGGTACAGTGATTTTGTGTATCTATCTTATTCTGATGCTTCCTGCATCACTCAAGATTTTGTCCACGGAATCCTTCAATGTTGGAACTCGAAGCTTGAATTTATTCAATTCTTTCACCTTGAGACATGCTGTGTTCCTCCCTTTTGGTTTTCTAACTCCAGCTCCTTGTACATTTCATAATACTTGGTCTTCCTTTCTCAAGCAGCCCTTCTGTTCAGCTCTCTTACCTCAGCAATCTTTACCTTCATTTCAATTTTTCATTCCAACGCACGTTTCCATTTCTTCGGACATCATTTTGATCTTTTCTTCCTTCCTTTGCCTTGGTAATGACCTTTTGATTTCTTCTCAAATGGATGATGTCCTCTCATAATTTATCTGGTCTTCAGTCATTAGTGTTCAATTAATTACAACTAGTCTTAAGATGGCTTTTAAAGTCAATTGAGATACATTGATGGTCCTTTTTTTATTCCCGTGGACTTGTAATGCTCAATTTGTTTGCACGTACACGAGTAGTTGATGGTCTGTCCCAGTCTGCCCCGACCTGGTTTTGATAACCAATATTGAATTCTTCCAATGTCTCTTTCCACAGATGTAGTCAATCTGATTCCTCAAGAAATAGTCCACTAGGTGAAGTCCAAGTACATAGTCAACACTTATGTTTTCCAAAAAAGATATTTGTGATAGTCAACACTTATGTTTTCCAAAAAAGATATTTGTGATAAATTTGATCTCCAGCATCCTTTCTGTCACGATGGGACATACTTTACAATGACCAGTCCTTCTTGTTTACAAGTTCTACATTCTAGTTACCACTTATTATTAATGCATCTTGAGTGCATGTTTAATCAATTTTAGACTACAAAAGTTGGTAGAAACCCTCCATTGCTTTATCTTTGGCTTTAGTGTTTGGTGCATGTATTTGAGTAAAGGTAGTATTAACAACGGACAGTGTACTATCACTCAGAGCATTGTACTTCAGGATAGATCATGAAATTCTCATTTTAGCAAAGACTACCACACTATTCCTCTCCTTTTTATCATTACCAGCCTAGTAGATTATGAGACTGATGCAAAGTAGCCAGTATCCATCCAGCTCAGCTCACACGGACTTCACCTAGGATGCCAACCTTTGTGCAATTTTCCTAGATTTTCCAGATTCCAATTTTCCTAGATTCCTACTTCATATATTCCACTTT
Source organism: Elephantulus edwardii (assembly GCF_000299155.1). Classification (NCBI taxonomy): domain Eukaryota; kingdom Metazoa; phylum Chordata; class Mammalia; order Macroscelidea; family Macroscelididae; genus Elephantulus; species Elephantulus edwardii. Next base: position 437,303 of record NW_006399771.1, read on the forward strand.
CCAATTATTAATGGATGTTTGCAGCCATTTCTCCTCATTTTGAATCTTCTATCAGCAAATGAAAAGTCCCCCACTGGGTGAAAGTATTACTTTGGCATCATTATGGTGGAGTCTCCATTGAGGAGACAGCTCTTTCTCAGTTGCATTTTGAGTGCCTTCCAACCTGAAAGCCTGATCTTGCATCACTATAGCCAACAGTTCTTCTGTTGTCCATAGTTTTCGAAGGCCTGCTACTTCTGAAGTGGAGGACCAGCCCTGCTTCTTTGGGCAACATATGGCTTCCATAATGGAACTTGGAATTCAAATGCCACCAGAAACTATTCTCATGTTTTGGCTTCATTCCTTTCATAGACAAATGTCCCCTCATGGCAGGAAGCAGCCTCTGGCAGATCTGGCTTGTTATCCTGCAGCTCCCACCAACAGAAAGGAAAAGGTGCCAAAGAATGACTCTGACCAGGCTTCCTCCCATGACCAAACTGGTGCCAGGACACCGGAGTGTAATCATTGTTTCTGCTCAAGTGGGGCCTATCCCTGAACCCATTTGTCTAGATGGTGTGTGCTGGGGGTGTTTCTAGAGAAGAAAGAATGGGGAGTTAAAAGCAGACAGTCTATCTGAGGTTTGCTACTGCAGGGTTAAAGGATCCCTGGCCTTGGTTGCACAATATTAGATTGCTGATGGTTTTACTACATCTGTCAAGAGATCACAGCCAAGAAAGCACTATCATCGAGTTCAACCGAACAGACATTTATTGAGCACCTATTAAGTGCAAAATACTGAGTAGGTGCTTTGGGAAATACAAAGAAGATCACAAATTGTCCTTGCCCACCAGGAGCTCACAGTCTTCAAAGGGAATTAAGACACAGTACACCGTCAGTGGCGGTGACACAAGTCCAGGTGACGTGGGCCAAAAGCAGAGTACAAAGCACTGCGGGGTCACAGAACACCATGGACTGCATCTGGGGAGAGGCACAGGGCTCAGCAGGGCACAGAGCATTTCTAGGTGAGAAGTCCCCATGAGACCTGTGTGGCCGCACTGCAGTGTCCAGGGGTGGCTGTACAGAGAGGAGAGGGTCCACTACAGGCCTCAGGGTGGGCAGCTGTGAATGCAAAGCTCACGGGCATCTGCACTTGATGTGCTGGCCAAGAGTCACTGACCACTCGACCAGAAATGTGTCTCCCAGAGGTGGACCCGGAAGCAGTGCAGAGCCTGGAATGGGGATGGGAGATGTTGGTAGGTGCAGGTACGGCTTACAGGTCACTTTCCAAAGGGACGATGGCATTAAGGGATAGAGGGAGAGGGAAAGAATCCACAAAACGTGGCCCCTGGGGCATCTGCACAGGGACTCAGTGGAGGTGCAGCTTCCTGGGTGAGTTATTGAGGGGAAAAAAACTCCAAAATCCCAAAAGAACATCTGAAAAACAGCATGTCTTTCATATAGGCCTCTCAGTCTCATGAGTCCTACAAGTGGTCTTGTTTGAAGACGACAATGAGGTAAAGAGAAGAAGAGTGAAGAACATCTAATACTAGGAAAGGAAAGTGGGAGGGGGAGAAAGCCAAGGTCAGAGGTATCAAACGCTCTAGCCATTTCACGTGGCCGCCGAGATGAATTTAGCACTGAGGACCTTTCTGAGACCAAACCCACACGCTGGCAGAAGCAAAGTTTGCAAACGAACAAGTCAAGAGTCGGGAAAGTGTTAGGAATGAAAAGAACAGATTCTTAGGGGCAGATCCGGTTTGTAGGGCTTTCTTTTTTAAGAAAAGCCAAATGATCAGAAACATACAGGGGAGAATAATAATGAGAATGAGTCGAGGTGACTGAACACATGACCACAGGAAATTGAAAAGGACACAGAAAGGAAGGGTGGGTGAAGGCAAGCAAGTGCTGGGGAGGAGAGGAGTGTGAAGGCACACACCAAGGCAGGCCAGAGCTCTGACATGTGTGGAGAGGCTGGCTGTGGTCTGAGGTGACAGGTCCATCTTTGGTAGGCCAGTACCTGGAGCTACTTCTCACGGCTGGCGGAGGATGCACAAAGAGAGGGCATGGGGCGAACCATGTTCTCGTGAGCATCACCGATCCTCATGGCCACGACCAGCAGCAGTCGCCAGTCTGAGTCCTGGCTGACACAACAGTCCACTGAGCATCCAGTCAAACCCAGCTCTCTTTCTGTCTCTCTGAGGGGACAGCCTGAGACCTGGGCAAATTCAACTCCGATGGCTGCTTACTTGGCACCTCGTCTACCAGGTAAAGATGGTATCTTGGCCCCAGCACAGGAATGCCAGGCGTGGATCACGACACATAAAAGCTTGCCGGGCTCACTTCAAAATGTGACAGCATCACTGCTGACAGTTCACAGACTCCACATCAACCCTGAGCCTAGCAGCATCAAGGGGGGTGAGAACATGGAATAACCAACCACCACCAAACAACAAAAAACCACCAAGAAGCAAACAAGAAAATGTTTCATGATTGGAGTTTTAACTATTTGACCAAGTTTGACCACAGACAGGATTGTTAATTAGGTTTTATAAATAGGCATAGCTAATGTTTTTCTGTACTCCTTCCACTCAAGAACGAGGAGGATATGAAGGCCCTCCTAAAAATCCAAAGGCTACCTAATTGAAAGGTCATGTGGGTCAAGTCACATCTTGACCCTAGAAAACTCCAGATCCCCTGGGCCTTGCCAGCTCCAACTGGCCTTAGTAGAAAGTCAACTAATTTCCAGGCCGAGTCAGGGTGGAGTCAAGGTGATAAAGACTGCAACAGGAGAAACAGGGGACTGGCTACGCAGCAGGACCAAACCTTGATCCGGGTGACTGTGAAATGGTCCTACACTGTCCCTTTGCTCTGAAACACCGCCAGTTCTGAAGCTGACACCGGGGGCAGTGGCCGACGTCACCTCCCAGGCTGCCACAAGTCTTAAATAACCATGTCTACATCTGAGAACAGGGTACCGTGAGCAAGCTGTCCCAGAGGGAGAGTTGATAACTGGCTCCAAACTAAAATGCATGGGCCGCAGCCCCCAGGAGAAAACATGATTGAAGCATAGAAGGATGTAGGTGGAGGGTTCAGGATCAGTCACCACTGGCAGAGGTGGTCTACAGAGAGCTACACTGCTAATACGAAGGTCACGCTCTCTGGTGGTCCCACTCTACCAACGGCTCTGAAGGAGAAAGACGGGCAATCGCCTCCTGTGTAATTTACAGAGTCAGAAACTTAATGGAGGGTCAGCTGTGAACCAGTTCTGACGTGACAGGAGTGAGTGGGCAAACAGCCGGGGGAGGCAGGGATCAAACCAACTAGGAAGAAACACAGCCAGTGGGGAGCTTGGGACCACTACTCTGTTTTCTGCTGGGTGCCAAGAGTCCCTTCACACGAACAACAGGTCAGCACGAACAGGACTGTGTCCTCAGTCGCTTTCTCTGGGGGTCAGAGAGGCAAATATAAAACTGACCAAGAGCAGCCTCGGAGAAAATTCAGTATAAAAACAAAGCCCTTTGAAGGTGCAGATACAGGTAAAAATGTTACGAATTACCAAAAAAAAGAACTTCACTGACACAGAATCTGGGCAACAGGGGCAACACAGCCAACACTAAAGATATAAATTGAGGGGGGAGGGCAGGGAAGCGGAACAAACACAAACCCCTCAACGGAAGGGTTGGGTGCTTAGGGGAACGCTAAGGAGACAAATACAGAGAAATAAATATGGGGGCTCTGGGGCCTCCATGAAAGCTACTAGTGCTCTTTCTTGGCTTGAGACGTTTTCAAGACTGGAAAGAAGAGGGGAAATAAAAGTTTTTGGCAAAGTTGTACAAACTCCACTTTGGGGCACCTTTTCATGGTTGTGGACACTGAACTGCCACAACAATGGGGCTCTTTACACAACTTCACGCCCCACGGTGTCTTCTGAGGCAAAGACACTGATTTGACAGGCAAGTCAAGGGTCAGGGTTCCAGCCTGGCGGGCATGTGTCACTCACCAGACAGGGGCCACCCCACAGCTGAGGACCTGGGCTCGTCCGGTGAGCCTCACTCCCCTCTCCGGCTGAGTGGGAAGAGAAGGATGGACTACAGACAAGGTCTTCTGGCCCGGCTGGTCTGGGAGTGGAAGGCTGACCTGCTCATTAACCGCAAATAGGCACAAGGCGCCATCTAGTGGCACCACTGGTTCACTTACAAAACAGCTTCCAACAAAGACCCAACGGCCGTCCAACTGCAAGCAACTCCAATCACAAAGTGAGGCCCGAACAGACTTCATGTGGGCATATTCATTTCAAGAAAATATACTTTAAGAGATCTTGCTTTCCTTAAGAAAGCAATTTTTTTTTTAAATTTTATTTTTATTTAGAAAGGCTAATTGTATCTATTTGTCAATATTTTCAGCTTTAAAGAAAATAGTTTAAAAAACATAAAAATGTAAATATACTTGAGAATAAACTGCTATGAAACAATTCTGAACAGGCAGAAAAATGTAGGCTTTCCTTTTTACAGAAAATGGTAAATCTGTAACAGCAGCATCATTTATATGTAGAAAACAGCTGGTTTTGAAACCTCAGATTCTTTTACACACAAAACATAATTTTTTCTATACTACTCAACACCTCTTCACATTATGTTACTTGCCACCAGGTACAAACATTAGCTCAAGTTCATCAGTCAGCCCGGAGCTCCAGCTTCCCAAAGCCATCTTCAGTCCAAGACCATGGCAGACAGGGCATTCAGATCTTTCATGTACGGATGGGCCGCCAGAATCTGGTCGATTTTCAGTTTTTGCTCGGAATCAGGGAAGATCTTGAGAAGGGCTTCCCTCAGCTCGCTGGTTTCCGCAGAAGACCTCTGGGCTGGTCCGGGCAGATTTTGCTGGATATTGGGAAGAAGTGGGAAGTGGGGCTGCTGAGGAAGCCAGTGGCTTGGAGGGGCTCCCTGAATCCGGGCAGGAGGCTGGTGGCTGGTGTTGACTGCCTGGGCACCAGGGACTCTGAAGCTGGAGTCGAACATGCCCATATTTGGGAGGGCATTGAGGAGAGGCTGCATATTTCTGTGGATGAAGAGCAAGCGCTGGTGAGCTGGGTTACAGTACAAATGTGAAAGCCTTATAGAATATCTGCTCACTGTGAAGCTTCAGAGACCCACCCCGACACAATGAGGCCCCTTCAAGACAACGCTGGGAGCGGTCAGGGCAGCTGCCTATGGGAGAGCCTTTGAGGATTTCACAGTCAGCATTTCTAGACTGGTCGTGAGAAGCACTGATAGTTCTTCACATTCTACCACAGACGCATGTCTACTGCTACGAGGACTGACCCCAGCCAGCTTTTTCTAAACCACAGAATCACCTGGGCTGTTTTCATAACATAGACAACAGGATCTCCCTCTTCTGGGAATTTAGATGCTGCTGAGGAATCTGACTGGCCTGCAGATATTCTTACAGGAGCTGCCCCTCCCTGTCCAAGGTCTCAAGAACAGGGCACATACACTTGAAAAGACTCCCCACTGAACCTTGCCTGCAACTGACAAAAGGGGCGAGCTGGTCACCTTTCCAACTCCTTTGTGGTAAAGGATGTCACTTACTTTGTAATCACTGAGTTAAAGACCTCTGTAAGGAGCCAGGGGATGACTAAAGGCAGGTGGGACTGATCGATCCTTCCCATAATGAGATTGACCTACGAGCTTTTTTTAAATTTTATTATTATTATTATTAGTGTGTGTACCATCAAATCAGATCTGACAGGAGGAGATTGTCCCTCCTCCTTCAGCAGAGTATCTGGTGGATTCGAACCGCATGCCTCTGGGATTGCAGTGCAGCTTCTTTCCACTAGGCCACCAGAGCTCCCTGATCCACGGGCATTAATGCTGACAAGTAGATCTTAGGTGTGAAAGCCCAGCAGATAACTTCCAAGTTCAAGTGTCTGGGAGAAAAATGAGGTGCACTGCTACCTAGTAGTTGCTAAAAAAGTCAGTGTGGACAGAACGGCATGACATTTGGGAACTAATTCCTCAACTCTGTAATTCAACCCCGAAGTGCAAAACCTGTCCCAAGACCAGGAAACAAAAACTGTGCTGGTCTCCTCTGCAGAAGATTCCCCTGGAAAAGTCCACCCCTGCCACCATCCATCACAGACTCTACACCTAAAACTGCCAAAGGATGCTGTTACAGGTAGAAACAATCAGCTGGGAAGCTTCACTCCCTTAAAGCATGTAAGCTGTGCATCTGCCACCCCACAACATCTACACAAATATCTGGTGGAAAACAAAGCACAGAATAAAAGCATTTTAAAAGAGAATACATTTGCCACTAGATTATATAGAATTTGCTCAGCTAGGTATCCAGGTAGGTAATCGTGTCTACTATCTGAGGTTCTTAAGAGAATCAACTGTTGGCAATGGTGCAAAACCAAGGCAAAAAGAAACCATCCCCAAACTAGAAGCAAAGAAAAACTAAACCATCAAATAAATTCCAGATCAATATGGCATAATACCTTATTGAGACATAAGGAACAATTACCCAGACTTTAATAAACTAATATAACAGGAAGCTCTGGTGAGTCAGAAGTTTCACTGGCAATCCAAACGCAGGCAGCTCAAATTCACCAGCTGCTCTTCAGGAGAAAGACAGGCAATGCCCTTCTGTGCAGCTTAGAGGCTCTGAAAATCTGCTAGAGGGTCAGCTATGAGCTGGTTTCACCTCAATGTCACATAACAACAATATAATATATTAAAGTCGACTTGGAAAATGAATATAAAATGATGTATTACATGTAACAAACCAATCTAAGTGGCCTTGCTAATAAGCAACCACCCCACCTAGGAAAAACCACACAGGGATCTGGGGTACTGCCTGATTAGCTTCCACATACTTCACACCAGTACTGATTTTGAGGCTTTTAAAAAAACACAACCACCAACCCAGGGGAGCTCTGGTGGCCTAGTGGCAAGAAGCTGCACTGCAATCCCAGAGGCACAGGGTTCGAATCCACCAGATGCTCTGCGGGGGAAGGCGGGACAATCTCCTGTATCAGTCAGATCTGATTTGATGGTACACACACACACACACACACACACACACACACACACACAAATAATTAAAAAAAAACCCAAACAAACAAACAAACAAAAAACCACAAACACCCAACCCGCCACTGTCAATCAAGGACAAGGAAGTATAAAAAACTTAATTGATAAAAAACAACCAATATCATAAAACAAAACACAACCGAAAAACAAAAAACAAAAAAACCACAAACCCTTAATTGAAGCACATATTGAAATGTAACTTTGAAAAGGAAATACCTAAAGGCTTCCTTCCGAAGGAATTCTTCTAATCGGGGTCCGCTTCTTCCCAGGGGATCGTCAGGAACCATAAATATGTCACCCACAAAAGTATACTGAAGCAGCCTACAACAGAGAGAGTAATTACAACGCTGAAGGAATGACGACATTCTTTTTTTTGCTACACGAACTGAGAAGAAACTCTCTCACAGCAGCCATCCAATCCTAGAGCAAATGTCTAACCTAAAAATTCTGACATTATTTAAAAAAAAAAAAATCACCTGGGTTAAGCAGTTTACTTTTTTGGCTATAAATACCACACAGAGAAATTAGATCAGCTGGCCCTTGAATGTCTTACAGAGCCTTTCAGATGTTTATCTTTTTTTTTTTAGAGAACAATAAAGTAAACTTTAATCTAATTCTATGACTTCAGAACAACACAGCCAATGATTTTAATGGGAAAGAAAGGGATTTTGAAACTACTTGGCCTAAGAATTCAATTTTTAAATTTTACTGCTATTTCTCCCTACTTTAGTAAGAGGACTATTCTGTCATATTGACTGTTCTACCCATTATTAAATTATCTCAGAAATATTTTGCTTGCACATGACATTAATGATATTGTTCAATAATTTCCACTTTCTATTGAATCACCTTTCTTTGGAATAGGAATAAAAATATATCTCTTCTAGTCAGTCAGCCAGATAGCTGTCCTCCAAATGCCCTTGCATAGACTGGTTCAGGGCTGCATCTGTCGTTTGAAACATATCAATATCAATTCCTTGGACCTTATTTTTTGCCAATGCCTTCACAGCAACTTGACCTTCTTCCTTCATTACCATTGCTCTTGACCATATGGTTGATGTTGTTATGTGTCATTGATTCACTTGTGACTTATAGCAACACTGTGTACAACATCCCTAAACCCTGCTCTAGCATGTGCCAACCTAATTGCCTCTGATACACCTACTCCCATTTCATTACCCCAGTCACTGAATCAATCCATCTCACTGAGGGTCTTCCTCCCAAGCATAATGTCTCTCTCTCCAAGGACTGATCCTTCGTTGCAACATGCCCAAAGTATGTCAGACAAAGTTTCAGAATCCTTGCCTCCTAGGAACAGCCTGGTTTCACCCTCTCTAGAACAAACCTGTTTGTTCTCCTAACAGTCCATGGTATATTCAATACTCTTCTTTAGTCCCATCGCTCAAAGGCATCAATTTTCCTTCTATCATTCCTACTCATTGTCCAGCTTTCTGACACATAGCCAGCTATTGTGAAGACTATGGTCTAGATCAGGCACACCTTAGTCTCCAGACTTACATCATTGCTCTTCAGTACTTTGGAGAGGTCCCTGGCAGCTGACTTGCCCAATGCAATTCACCTTTTCATTTTCTAGCTGCTGGTACCAAGAGTGTTGATTGTGGAGCCAAGCAAACTGAAAACTGTTAACAGTCTCAATCTCTTCACCATCTATCATGATGCTGCCAATAGGCCCAGTGGTGAGAATCTTTGTTTTCTTGATATTGAGCTTCAGTCCATATTGAAGGCTGCAGTCCTTGACCTGCAGCAGCAAGTGCTTCAGGTTCTCCTTAGTTTCAGCAAGCAGGATTGTGTCATCTACATAACACAGATTGTTTTTTTTCCCTTTGTTTGTTTGTTTTTCTATATTTTATTAATTTTCATAAACATTTACAGAGATTTTGGGTTTCCATTCATTCCTTGTTGCACTTCAGATGTTTATCTAAACTTAGCAAACAGTTTCTAATACTCATAATACAACTTGGTAAAACAAAAAGATTGTCAGCTAAGAACCTAACATGTACTTAAAAGACTTAATTTTTGGATGAAACTGTATTAAATGAGTCTATAGGCAAACTCAAGATAAGAAGGTTTTTAAAATTAATTTTAATGAAAGTTTACAGAGACTTTGGATTTCCATTCATTCATTGTTGCACTTTTCTCCCTGCCCATTCTCGCCAACCTCCCACCCCCCCACTTCAACTCTTCTCTTTGAAAAGTAAAATTCTTTCCTTGTTATACAATCCGTCCTCCCAAGTCCACTCCACTATGCAGCCTTCATTCTGGACTCCTGTCATGACAATAATAGCTAATCATATATCCCTTTTAAACAGTTTTCTCCCTCATCTGTTTCAATGCAGTACACATAATTTACCCCATCTTTCTCAGTCTCCCTCCAACCCCAATGTCAGTCTCATTTTACAACAGTGGCACTATGTAGTATTTATCCTGAGTATTTGCTGAGATATTTCACTCAGTATAATGTCCTCCAGGGTCACCCATTTGGTATAATATTTCATGAGTTCCTTATTTTTCAATGAAGCATAGTATTCCATTGTGTGAATATATCACAGCTTTTCTATCCATTCGTTTGTTGATGGGCACTTAGGTTGTTTCCAACTCTTTGCTATTGTGAACAAAGATGCGATAAACATGGGTGTGCACCATCAGTTTTATAAAAAGGAAAGCACTATAATACATGAAGAAAGAAAAGATGAGATCAGTAAAGTATTATTTATCAAGTCTGAGGAAAATGCAAAAAACAAAGGTAAAAAAACAAGGTCAAGAGTGTGTGCTGTTCCCCAGATCTCAGACTCCGTTTTGCTTTTGTGACTTCTGAAAACAGCGAGCTGGTCTTCAACATCCAATCTTGACTGTGCTTAAACCCGTGTTCCTATAGGGTCTTGTGGTGTAGTCTGCAGGGAGTTAAAGGTGGGACCTCTCTGGGACCAAGAATCTATCCACCAGCAGCTCTGCAGAAGGACAGGCAATCTCCTCCTGTGTGGTTTACAGCCTCTGAAAACCTCCTGGAGGGTCAGCTCAGTCAGTTCTGACTGGGTGGCAAGGAGTTTGATGGGTCTGTTTGTGGTTTTGTGTTTTTTTTTTTAGTTCATACAGGTCAAAATTCAATAAACAATGACAATGAGCCCAAACCAAAAATTCAACCAAAACATGTCCTGGAAGGTTGCTGTGGTTAACTATCATTAAGTTGGCCTGGCTTCACAGCAAACTGCTCCAGACAGAGGGTTTTCAAAGCTGTGACTTTACGGAAGCAGAACACCAGGCCTGTCTTCTGAAAGGTCTCTCAGTGGACTCCAACCATCAGTTTCTCAGTTCAGTGTGGACCCATTTGTACCACCCAGCTTCCTGATCCAAGATTAATGTCTAGTTAAATGTGCCCAGAGGGCCAAGCAACAATAACCAGCTCAGCTAACATCTACTTTTTAAACAGCAGATGGATGAAAATGTATACAATAATGAAGTCTTACTTGGGTATTTCTAACAGGGAATCAGTATCTAAAAATCTTCTATGATTTAGTAAAGCATAAATACCAGACATGAGACAACTATGAAACAACTGAGATGAATGTTTGTTTGTGGAATATTTATGTTTTAAGATATGGGACACTGTACGACATGGACATACACATTACCACAAACCATTCGTCCAGCTGCTCAGATTATACGTTTAGCATTCACAATGAATGAACAGACTGAAAAACTCCTGATACACACCTTACCTGATTTTAAACTACAAATTATCTCTCTGTTCTCTTCAAATGACTGCCGCTTGTTCTACAAACAAGTTTCAGCACATTTGCGTGTTCTAGAATTTCCATTCTTCACAATGATAGCTTAATCCATTATGATCCACCTAGTCAAAGACCTTTGCATAGCCAATTATATAAGTAAAGAGCTTTCTCGTGTATTTTCTATTTAGTTAAGATCCATCTGACATCAGAAAGGAAATCTCTCATTCTACATCATCTTCTGAATCCAGTTTCAATTTCTGGTCATTCCCTGTGGCTGTATTTCTGCAACAGGTTTTGAATTGTCTTCGGCAAAATTTTACTTGCATGTGAATAATCGCAGTACCCAATAATTTTAGCATTCTGTTGGATCACCTTTCTTTGGAATGGGCACATACATGGCTCTCTTCCAGTCGACTGGTCAGGTAGCTAGCTCCTTTTTCCAAATTTCTTGGCAGGGATGAACAAGTGCTTCGAGCACTGCATCCATTTATTGAAGCATCTCAATTAGTATCCTCTCAATTCCTAGAGCCTTTCTTTTCAGCAATGCCTTCAGTTCAGTGTGGCTTTTTCCTTTACTACCACTGACTCTTGATCGTGCTTCTTCATCTGAAGGCAGAGCACATAATCCAAGAAGCTGGATAATATGAAGAAGAGTGTACCCTCTGGTTTGGAGGAAAGCTGAATAACCACTTGAGCCATACAGATGACACAACGTTGCTTGTTAAAAGCAATGAAGAGCAAAAACTAGTGCCTTCAGAAAGGATTACACTTCAATATAAAGAAAGTATAAATTCTTGTAATGACACCAATAAACAGGAAAAAAAAGAAAGTTGTCAAGATTTCATTTTACTTGGATCCACAATTCATGCCTATGGAAGCAGCAGGTAAGCCATGAAGTGATTTGCATTGGACAAATCAGCTGCAGAAGAACTCTTTACTGAGGCGTCAAAGCTGGACACTAAATAAAAGAACTGATGCCTATGAATTATGGTGTTGGGGAAGAATACTGAATATACCACAAATTGTCAGCAGTACAAACAAATAGGTCTTGTCGAAAGTAAAGCTACAAAGCTCCTCAGAAGCAGAGACTATGGGCAAGTCACCAGAAGAGACTGTGCCCTGGGACGAGACATCATGCTTGGAAAACCAGAGGGTCAGTGAAAAGGACCTCAAGAGGATGAACTGGAACAGCGACTGTCAACAAGGCCTCAGAGCGATGGTCACGAGGATGGCCCAGGACGCACCGCGCGGTGGTACAGAGGGTCACTGGGAGCTGGAATCTACCTGAAAACCCCGAGGCACACACCGTCAAAGCTCACTGCTTTTTGTTTTCAATAACTGGTCAGATGATGTTGTAAAAGGACGTATTTACTGATCTTAAGGAAGTTTTCAGCAGTTGGAGAAATTCACGGTTATCATCACAATGCCTGTTGTTTCACAGATACCAATGATCTCTTATAAGAAGATACCATATGGGCCGCACACCCTCACCACCAACACCAGCTGTCTTCCAATTGATGCTGACTCATGGCACCTCCACGTGCTGGAATAAGGAACATGCTCTAGAATGTTGTTAATGGCTCGACTTTTAAAAGCATACCGCCAAGGCCTTTCCTCCCAGGTGTCTCCGGTGGCCTTTAACCCCCTTCATACTGGTCAGCAGCCAAATACATGACTATCAAATGCACATATTTTGAAAAACGTATTTAAACTGAACAGATCATATGACTAGCATCCAATTTAAAACAAACAAAACAAAACAGAACATCAGCACCCAAAAACCCATAAATCACTTCCAAGCAGTCAGTGGACCGGGAGAAAGTCTTATTATACTTGTGTTCCCTATTCTGCTTTCTGCAGAATCAGGGAGGACAAAACAAACAAAAAATAAACAACAAAGCATTTTTGACCGTAGACAAAGAAAAAAAAAATTACCTTTTTGTAATAATTTCTCTCCAAGAGACTGACTCGGTCACAAATTCTCTGAAGTTATCATTTGTTACAATTATGCCACCAGTTTTGTCTGCTAAGTGTAGAAGAAACCTATGGCAATATAAAAGAAGTTATGAAGGGCAGACAAGCATCCTGCCTTAGAGAAGCTGTGTTACAAAAAAGCAGAAGGATTTCCCCTTCATAGGAAAATCACGGAGTCTCTGCCAACCTATCAGAAAAACTGACTTGCTCAGAAATTATTAGTGTGGTTATCAATGGAAAGCTGGTGCTCATACAACAGAAGTCTGCCTTTTATGACTCTATTATCATCTGTAGGGAGCTCTGATAGCAGTACTGTTAGCCCAAAGATAGCCCTTCTCTGGTGGTCTGAATTCATAAGCAGTTTGTGGGGTAAAGATGGGAAACTTCTTCCAGTGAGATTTATAGTCTCCAAAAACCCACTGGAGAATCAGCTATGAGTCAATCCTGCCTTGACAGCACTGAGTTTGAGACTCTGACTTAAACCGTGTAGAAATGCTACACTATTGAAAAACAGAGGTAATTTATGAAAATGCCAGAGGTCCACAGTAAAGACTAGAATAGAGCTGACAGCCTGGGAACCATTACTGAGGTTTCAGTTGCTAGGCTACAGTATGCAGGCTCCAGGAGGGGCTGCCTGGGACAGTCATCACTTTTTTAATTTATTAGTTCACATTTCTGCGGTGATTTAAGAAATGTGGAGAACTGCCATTCTGTTTAGTCTAAGCTATATTCTGTACACGCAAGTTATGGAAGGATGTAAAAGGGTTAAGTTTTATACGTTAAACAGGAAGCCCATTTATTTCACTGGGGGAAATTATTCACATTCGAACCCTATTAATAAAGGATACACAGGCGAGGCTAATGTAGGTTTTATCCTTCAAGATGATACTCTTTCTTAAGACAGTGTAGGCTAAGATAATGAGTAATCAAGAGGACTGAAGGGCAAACAACTGCTTTTACTACTGAGAGTAAACACTTAGGGAACTCTAGCGGTTTAAGTGCTAAGGAGCTGCACTGCCCCCAAAAGCCGGAGGTATGAACCCACCAGCTGCTCCACAGGAAAAGTATGGGCATTCTCCCCCTGTGCAATGGGTAGGCTCTGAAAACCCACTAGAGGGTCAGCTATGAGTTGATTCCAACTTGACAGTACGTAACAAAATGAATACTTAAAAGAAATCTAAAAAAAACACCAACAACCTCTCATTAATTTCAGAGATACTAGAAGATGCTACAGGGCGCTCCTTGAAGGCAAGTAGAGTGAAACCTTGTCTCACACACTCTGGGCATACTGTTAGGAGGGGCCAGTCCTTGGGAAAGGACATCATGCTTGGAAAGGTGAAGGGCCAGACCTTCAAAGGGGCAGAATGACACAATGACAAGGGGCTAACACATGCCAGAGATGGTGAGGATGGCTCAGGATAGGACAGCGTTCAGATCCATTGTTCATAGGGTCGCTCTAAGTCACAGTACCTAACAACAACAACAAAGTAAAAATGATTTCGTTCCTGGGATTTGCCAATGACTGACTATTTTACAAATCATTTCCAAGTGCATATGCTGGTGTGTGAACAAACCTGCTGTGGTAGAGAACCTGGAGGTTCTTCATGAGCCCTAAGCCAAGCTGCTCCTACCTGAGCCCTCTAGGGCCTAGCAGAGAGGTCTGGAGCACGAAGTGCTTCCACCCAAGCCACTCGGTACTTTCTCATCCCATGCCCCTGCTCCAAGCACTGTTGTCGTTAAGCTTCTTCCTACTCTGTTCTTTCATGCCAACTCCCTGCCACTGCTTATCACATATGGTCTGTCATACTAGCCTGGTGAGAAGCAAGGGCTTGGACCTTTGCTGAATAAAATGTCTGCACTCAACTTCCCCTCTTCCATCAAATCCCTTTTCTCATCTCTGACTCATTGGACAGTAATTCACTGACCTGCTTCACAAGCAAAACACTCTGATTTCTCTTCAAAGGGAGCACTCTGGTTGGGACACTGAAGCAGGAACACCAAGGCGTCTGTAAGTACTACGTTGCTGTTGTCAGGTGCTCCCGAGTCGAGTACGACTCGCAGCGACGCCATGAACAGCCGATCTGAATCCTGCCCTATCCTGTGCCATCCTCATCTTTCTGTCTTCTCTCTGACACACTCGAGCCCACTGCTGAGGTCACCGTGTCAAGCTGTTGTTAGGTGTTGTCGACTAGGACGCACGGTGATCCTATGAACAGATCTGAACTTGTCCCATCCCGCACCATCCTCGCGATCTCTGTCACGCTCGAGCCCACTGTGGTAATCACTGTGCACAGGCTAGAAGAAACGCAACAGGTTGACTACAGGCGAAGAGAGTAAGCAGCTGCCATTTATAACACCAGATGCGAGGAGACTTACGATGACTGAGTTCATGCAAGTGGACAAGATTTTAAAAATGAGCTCCAATAAAAATTACAGCATTGGAAACCTGCAGGCAGTTTTACTGCCCCACAGGATCCCCATGACGTGGAATCGACCAGATGGCAGCAGGTCAGCGGGTAATGTTACAGCTCAAATCTGGAACCTCCCCAACCTTTATTATCTGTCTATGGCCTTCACCTCTAAACACAAACTGCACAGAATGTGAAGTGTGTCTGCGTCATATGTGACCTGGGAAACTAGCTGTGCCCTCTGGACTTAGCTCATGCTCAGTGAAGCCCGGGGTACGGGGGGGAGGGAGTCTTAAAGCGAAGAGTGACGTTTCTTGTCTAATGTGTACTAGTAATTGCTTTCTAAGTAACAGAAAATCTAAGAAATGCAGAACTTACTCCTATTATAACAGAGTTGGCCGAGATTGTTTTTCTATTATGCAGAGGAATCAGTGAGGACCTGGCCATTATAACAACAGACTTGAGCTACTGGCCAAAAGTAGAACAGAAGGTAAAGTCTGGAAAACCAGTTGACATTATCACATGGAGACAAGACAGGTCAAAACACACACTTTACTTTCCTGTTAGCAAGCACCAAAAGATTTCAACTAAACAGCCATGTTCACTTCACTTAGAGTGCCTTGGCCATGTTTTAGTTAAAAACAACAACTAACCATTCCAGACCTTGGTCAGATTGTCCACGCTGCTACTAAAGCCTGAAGTTGAAGACTCGAGTTGGGATGTTGACTGTGGACCATAATTCTTATTGTTCCTGTTTAAAAGGTGGAGAGTGCCTAGTGAAGTTAGGTGACTTTTATTCCTTTTATGATGACTACTTTTGGTGGGCCTGAAATGCTGTTTTCAGTCAGTATTTGTGTAGTTCGGTGCTTTGTTTAAAGGTAAGTGTTTTCAGAAAAGTATATTTTGCATATATTTTTTTTACAGTCTAAATTTTGACTGCTGAGGAGGTTCTATTGTACAAAACTTCATTTAAAAGATTTTTCTACTAAATCCAGGGTATTCTGAAGTCAAATCCTGTGTGTAAAATGCTACCAAATGGCAAAAAAGTAACAAATAGTTTTGATTAGAACAACAACAACAAACTCGGCAGTTTGTTTTGATAATACTCATAAAACCATACCAAAAAGATGGCCGAACATTAACTCTCATGACTCTAAATGTTAAAATTCTCAACCCCTACATCAAGTGAATCCTTGAAAGTGTGAGTCCAGACACTCACCAATGAGCTGCCTGTCTCAGTAGGGGGTTGGCTACTCAGCACCCCACACCCACTTTAAAAAGGAAATGGTCTCCCCCATACCTGTCATCATGAGAAGCAATTCTTTCTCCAAAGACCATTCGTGCAGGAGTTAAAGATAATATTCCAAGTTCCTGAAGCTGGGTTAAGAAGTGTTGTTCTGTTCAAAGAATAAGTTGAATACACATTCAGAACAAGCTTCTCATACGTTTAAGTAAGTGAGTTAAAATAAGTCTAAATATTTCACTGGCAGAGATGTGGAAAACCTTTTTTCCCCCTCAATTAACTAAAAAAAGACTCCCTAATTCACTGGGTCAGGGAGGAGGTTAGACTGTGGATTAACCAAGGCAGATGCCATGCATAATCTACTTCCAGCTATGTTTTAAACACAAAAACTGTTTAATTTTCCTCTAAATGAAGAAAACCTTAAGCCTTTATTTAATGAGGCTGGACTCTATGAGGAGAAATGTGGCATCAGGATTGGAACAAGACTTACAACAATCTGTGTTATGCAGATGATACAACTTTGCTTGTTGAAACTGAGGAGGACCTGAAGTGCTTGCTGCAGAAGGTCAAGGACTATAATCTTCACTATGAACTGCAGCTCAACATAAAGAAATCAAAGATTCTCACCACCAGGCCAATTGGCAGAACCATGACAGATGGAGAAGAGATTGAGGTTGTTAACAATTACAGCTTGTTTGGCTCCACAATCAACCCTGCACCAGGAGTCAGGAGATTATAAAGATAAACCGCAGTGGGAAAATGTGCTGTCAAGGACTTCTCCAGAGAACTGAGAAACAACAATGTCAGTCTAGAGACCAAGATGCGCCTAATCCAGGAGCACAATTATGTGCTTCACAATTAGGTGCTATGCATCTGAGAGCTGGAAAATGACTAAGGATGATAGAATTGATGCCTTTGAGTTGTGGTGCTGGAAAAGTGTCTTGAACACACCATGAAAAACAAATAGGTCTGTATTGGGAGGATGAAACCAAGTTTCTCCTCGGAGGATAGGATTTTGAAGTTGTGCCTCATATACTTTGGGCTCGTAGCCAGGAGGGACCAGTCCTTGGAGAAGGACATCATGCTCGGAAGGGTGGAGGACAGTGCAGAAGAAGAAGATCCTGGATGAGATGGATAGATATAGTAACTGGGGCAATGGAGGTAGATGTGCTGGAGTCAGTGAGACTGCCTCAGGACAAAGCAGGCTTCAGAGGTGCTGTACACAGGATCACTATGAGTCGCAGGCAGCTCAAAGGCACATAACAACAACACAAATATAACTATGTTCTCTCTCCACTCTTTCCACATACATTTTTTTAATTCTTTTTTAAAAAATTATTATTATTTGTATGTGTGTGTGTACCGTCAAATAAGATTTGACTGGTACAGGAGGAGATTGTTCCTCCTTCTCCAGCAAAGCATCCACATACATTTCTTAAAGTCTCTGTTCAAATGATGTTTTACTATAATGCTTAGATTTGGAAAATTAGTGGGGGAAAAAATTGGTATTAAAGTACAAAGGCGACTTAAGAAATGAGAATATACCCCAAGAAAATAAGAACTGAGGCTCAAACAGAAACTTGTACACCAATGCTTATAGCAATGTTATTCACTATCGCTAGAACATGGAAACAGCTCAAATATCCAATCACAAACGAATGGATTGAGAAGTTGTGGTACATTCATACAATGGAATCCTACACAGCATGCAGGAGCAATGATTTTTTAAAATTACTACATAACTCAGTCCCACAAGGACTAATACTGTGTAAAACCATTATTGTAGAGTGAATACGAGGATCCATGGGGTGAAGGTGGAAGCAAAGGGGTGAGGATGGGCAGAGGGGTGGGCTGTTAATCATAGGGTTGCACAGTTTGATGGGGATATGTGTGTGTGAAGGAAATGGGATCTTTTGGGTAAAACAATGTATTCACACTTTGTAAATAAATCAGTATATAATAGAAAAAAGGGAAAAAACACAGATGTTGCTGACAAAAAAAGAAAAAGAAGACATGAAAACTACTAAGTGTAATCCGTTTACAATTTTCTTTTTCACACAAGCTGCTTCCTGTGGCTCTGTCCTAAGCAGTATGTCAGCAATTAAAAACCAACTCATTACACGTCTAATTTAAAATAAAATGCGTCGGCCTCACCTGTGACATTAGGATCACGCCTTGTTCTCCACTGAGGGACAAACACAGTGATGTTTCTGTTGCCAAGCTTCCAAAAATACTCAACTGCAATCGCAATTCCACGACAAGAAAAGAACTTTTTCAAACCATGGCTGTAAGAAAAATAGGTACATTTCAGTTAGGCACATTTAAAGCACAGTTAAAGCTTTTAAGAAAAAGGTAAAACGTAGATATAACAAAAATAATTGGAACATAAAATTTTCTAAAACTATTTTCTTGGTGTTCAACTGCATAGTTTGCTGCTTTGTAGAGCGAAGGTAGAATACATGAAAGAAGAAATTTTTACTAGAGATTTAGAATTTCTCCTGTATTTTGATTAGTTACTTCAGCTGAGGGTGCTGTAGTGATAGAAGGAAGTCCCAGCTTCGTGTTAATACCTGTTTACTGCACTTTATTTCCTTAAATGAAGAGACCATTGGGAGATAAGATTGTTTTCTAGTCCTGCCTAGCGGCTGGCCTCTTAAGTCTTTTTTGTGACTTTTAAAATAACTGCTGAAGCAGCTTAGCTGTGATTATGACTACTTCCTCTGCTTGCTGGGTTGAAGGGAAGAGATGATAAAGTGGTATGACCACCCCAAAGGGCTGCTGTGCCTCCTGTTCCCAGAGGCCCATCTTTTCTCTGAGTTACTGAGAAGCTGTGTGGGTCCCAGCTTACAGGACAACAAGCGAGGGCAGGACTCAAAAGAATCTTAACTTGGGCACCAAGGGAAGTGGTTCTGTTGAAGGAAGTAGAAAACAGAGGAAGAGGGGAAAAAAGAACCAAAAACAAACCAACAAAACATACAGGGAGCTGTACAGAACAGGTACCAACTTTTTCTATAAAGAACCAGATGGTCTCTGTTAGAACAGTTCAATTCTGTCATTGCAGTAAAAGCAGGCACACAGAGTTGTAAATGAATTAAAGTGTCTGTGTTCCATGTTTACAAAAACAAGTAATGGGCTGGATATGGCCCATAGTTAAGCCCTGGGCATATTGTTACTTGCAGATGAGCTGGAATCAATTCATAGCTGACCATCCAGCAGGATTTCAGAGGCTGTAAATCACATGGGAGAGATCGCTCATCCTTCTCCTGCACAACAGCTGGTGGATTCGAACTGCTTGCCTTCGAGTCAGCTGTGCAATTCCTTGTAGGAGTGGAATCCACATCCTAAACAAGTCCTCCGGAAACTCTATGAACTTTGATCAATGTCAATAGTTGTAGAGGGACGTCAAGCCTTTTGTTCATGGAATTGCTATGAGTCCTGCTCAACTCGAAGGCAATCAACAACAGGTCACCACAGCACCTAGTCCTGGTCTAGAGGGTTAAAAATACTCTCTCCGCAATCCCAGAGGTGTGTAGTTCAAATCCACCAGATGCTCTGCTGGAGAAGGAGGGACAATCTCCTCCTGTACCAGTCAGATCCAATTTTGGTGTTGTTTGTTGTTAAGTGCCCTCGAGTCGCAGGCGACTCATAGCAACCGTATGAAGGAGAATCATCAACGCTTGGGTGCCTTTCATATTCTCACCAGGTTCATAGGGTTTCTGGAGGCAAGCTATTATGGAAGTGGATGCCACACCTCCTTCCAAGCTTTTTATAATCGGGGAGCTCCACCCCACTCTCTACCCACATAATTTGACGGTACACACACAAAAAGAATAGTAATAATAAAAAAATACTGTCCAATAAAAAGTTCTGATGATAAAAAAAAACAAAAACCCAACCTAAGACATTTCAAAATTGATTCTTTCTGGGGAGCTCTGGTGGCCTAGTGGCAAGAAACTGCACTGCAATCCCAGAGGTACACAGTTCGAATCCACCAGAGGCTCTGCCGGAGAAGGAGGGACAATTTCCTCTTGTACCAGTCAGATCTGATTTGATAGTACACACACACAAAATAATAATAATTAAAAAAAAATTTATTCTTTCCAGAGGTTAGTGGAAGTAAAAGGGGAAAAATAAAACCCCAAATGTTTTCCAACACTTGAAATTCTGCAGGTGGTAAAATTCATCAGTAAGAATCGCTTCCTAACAGTATCAGAATGAAAAAGAAAAGATCACAATTCAAACATGTGCTGCTTTAATTTTATATTAGTAAAATCTATCTCACTGCTTTAAAATAGATTTCAGAGTCAAAAGTCCCACAACGGTGAATTCTTCATCTTCAGTCCTGTGTTGCATCCACCTCTGCTCTGGTCCAGGACTCAAGCCACTTTGCAGTTACCTAGTTCACATGAGAATTCTGCCGGCTCAGGCACAAAGTTAAACTCAGACACTCCTAATTTCAACCCACCCTTCCAACTCTGGTTGGACTAACCTTGAAATGCAGCCAGGGGGGGCCAGTGTGTCCTGCTCAAGGCCTTCCACAGCACTATCCTTCTAGACCAGTCCTCCGCCTGGCTTTGTGGCCCCCTCCACCTCTGACTACTCAGAAGGGATCTGGCCCCATGAACTTCCCACCACCATGAGTCAATACACTCTGGGTTCTGGCCGGGTGGTCTTGTCAGCTCCTGCCTCCTGGTCTCTGACCTTTTCCTCATGTCGCTGTCAATTTGTGTGCGATGTTCTTATACCTTCCCTCGCTCCCTCTTCACATTGTTTCAGAGCTCAATTCCAGTCCCTCTTCTTCTATGAAGCTTCCTCCAGACACAGGTCCTCAATCATCTCCCTTTCTCTCCTCTGACTTTCTATCCTGTACTGTGCACTAGAATCACAGCCTGTGGAGACGGAATGGAATTTAGATTCTTGTTAGAGACAAACAGAGCGAAGCACTGAGAGGCAGAGCAACCAGCCTGAGATCGCACAGCCAGTGAGTGGAGGAGCTGAGCTGAGACTGGCACTACTTGCGTTGAGGCCAATGCTCTTTCCTTGACCCCAGAGAAGTTTTGTTACTCCCATTCATCTAAGTTTCTTGGGAGCAGGGACGAGTGAGATACTGGACACACACACAGAGCACAGTGAAAACAGATACCTAAAAAGCTGCTTAGAGATGCCTCATTCCAGAGCTTAAGTCCACTCTTTCAGGGAAGCCCTAAAAAGAGACAAGCAGCCTATAGAACCCAGAAAACATATATAATTAAACAAGCCCATTATCTACAAGCATTAAAATATAGTGATAATGTAACCACATTAACATTTGTTACTAAGGGGAAAAATAAGTGAGGGTGGTTTGTTTGAGGAGAACATATCCGGCTTCCTACCCTTACAGAGAATATATTGGGGGGGGGGCGGTAATCATCGGGTCGCACGATTTGATGAGTAGAGGGAGGGGTGGGTAAAGAAAATGGGAAAGATCTGGTGTGAAAAAACAATGTATAAGAACTCTGTAAGTAAACTAGTTGTTGTTGTTGTTATGTGCCGTTGAGTTGCTTGCAACTCATAGGGACCCTATGTACAACAGCCCTAAACTCTACTCTGTCCTGTGCCAATCACACTGTCTCTGACACTCCCATCCCGATTATCCCAGTCACTGAATCAAAAATTTTATTTTTGCAAGAAGCTGCACTGCAATCCCAGAGGTGCATGGTTCGAATCCACTAGATGCTCTGCTGGAGAAGGAGGGGCAATCTCCTCCTGTACCAGTTAGATCCAATTTGACGGTAACCACACACATTTTTTAAAAACAGATAATATATAATTTATAATTGTTCAACATTAAGAACAGGCCTAGCTAGGGTTAATGTCAGCCACAGCTCAAACACAAAACTCCAATATACAACAATCTTAGAAAAAAATCCAGTCCCATTCCACAGGGTAACTGAGGGAAACATAGATATAATCAACAATTTGTTATTTGTGCCATTGAGTCAGAACTAACCCACAGCCAACCCTCCAGTGGATTTTCAGAGGCAGTTAACTGCATGGGAGGAGACTGTCCATCTTTCTCCCACAGAGCAGCTGGTGGATTCGAAATACGTGCCTTTGGGGTTGCAATGTAGTTAGGAAATGCAGGTATAAAAAGAAATTCTGTCAACCAGGACAGGTCAAGTTTGGGAAAGAAAGGAATGTAATTTTTAGGAGGAAAACCCCCTCTTGTTGCTGTCAGCTTGCAACTAACCTGCCGCTGATCTTCCACTGGGCTTGGGAGGCTGTAAACTGCATGGAAGGGGACGACTTCTCTTTTTCTCACAGAGCTACTGGTGGATTTGAACCGTCACAATGGCACCACCTTTGACCCTGCAGTGCAGCTTGGTACAGACTATGCCACCAGAGGGCCCTTGTTTCCAGAAACAAGCTCTACATTGATTTCCAAAGTGTTATCCTTAGTAATAGCACTTTTGAGTCTCTGAAAAGTCTGTAGAGTTGTACTGGAGTAAAATAAATGACTCTGGAAAACATACAGGTTTTATCCAGAACTTAAAATGACCGGGGGATTTGAGAAAAAAAAAAATCAAGTGGCATTAAATCAATGGCTTCAAAACAGCATAGTGAATCCACGAAGGATTCTTACTACTTCAATTCTAACATCCTGATCAGGCAAGTATTTGCTTCATCATCCCTGCTACCCATCTCCTCTGCAATCTCACGAGAAGCTTTTTAGTAAACCTAGACTCAGCGACACAGTGAAAACACACACACACACACACACACACACACACACACACACACACACACACCCAATATACCTGGAAAAGACAAAGCACAGGGGCTTTTAAATCCAAATACATCACTATGGTCAACTTCTGGGCCTATGAGGCCATGTGTGCAGGCTCTCAAGATGTCGACTGCAGTTTGCACACAATACTAACAAGGTGTGTTACCTGCTGTGTTACCTGGCATTTCCCATGTGTGAGCAAGCAGGCTACAGGAAGAAGACTGCTCAAGGTGTAGGAGAGATGGGTGCCAGATCCCTGATGAAAATTCATGAGGAGGAAAACCAGACAGGGTCGTATAATGCAACAGTGACAATACTTTCTGAGTCACCCAAGAGTAATTTCTTCCTATAGTTTCCATTTAAAAGTAATGATGTAACCCTGATTTTTCCCTGATTGGGAAAGTCTGCTGTCAGGGACCTCTAGAGTACTGAAGAGCAACAATGTCAGTCTGGAGACTAAGGTGCACCTGATCCAGGCCATGGTCTTTGCAATTACTCGCTAAGCATCAGAAAGCTGGACAATGACTAGGGATGATAAAAGGAGAATTGATGTCTTTGAGCTGTGGTGCTGGAGAAGAGTACTGAATATACCATGAACTGCTGGGAGAACAAAAAGGTTCAACCTGGAGGGTGGAAACAAGGCTTCTCTGTCGAGGCAAGGATTCTGAATTCCATCTGACATACTTTAGGCATGCTGCAAGGAGGGACCAGTCCTTGGAGAGGGCTATCATGCTTTGAAGGGTGGAGAGAGGAAGGCCCTGGATGAGATGGATTGACTCAGTGGCTGGGGTAATGGGGGTAGGTATGTCAGAGACAATAATGTTGATTCAGACTAGAGCAGGGTTCAGACCTGTTGTATATTGGGTTGCTATGAATGGCAAGCAACTTGACGGCACATAACAAGAAGACAACAACAACCATGATTTAGAACAGTGGTTACATTTTTCGTATTTCTGACATGTAAAGGTATAAATTTCATTCACCCAGAATGAGAGGTGGTGTTATGCTAAAGTTTCAGAACGAAAGAGCCCACGCAGTATTTGGTCACCACTGTGCTGCCTAACCACCTACCACAAACAGTTTCCATTCACTCATCATTTGACTTCCTCATGGTGGCATGGGGAACACTGAGGGGGGGATATGCAATCAGTAGCATAAAGAAGGGTGTTCTTGAATTGCTCCCTGCATACGCTTTGCAGAAATCCAGGGACAGGTGATCATGGATTGCTGTAGGGCTCAAACCACAGATCCTATTACTTAAGAGCTCGAATTTCTTACTTCCTCAACCAATTGTGTCAAGTGTGTGAGGCTTACTCAGCAGTGCTTAAGCAATCTGTGTTCACAAGACCTGAAAACCCCATCCTCAACTTCTGCGGGAGGAAATGGTGTATGGTAGCAATGGTGTCAAGCATCATGTAGGTTCTTATCTCCTATTAACCCTAGACAAGATTTTGAAAATTTTTCTAGTTCATTTCATGGTAAATAAATTACAGATAATTTTTATCTCACAAAATTAGTGTGAAGCTTCTATTTCTAGAATTAAATATATGGGTTCAGCTAAAATTTAATCTAAATGCTCATGGGAACACTGCCTATGAATCTGAAAATGAGTGATTAAGTAATTTTAAAAAGTGCAATCTTCTATAATTCTTTAATTCCCTTATCCATTCAACAACATTGATCCCTATGACCAGACATTGGGAACAGCTTAATAAACAGAACAGACTCAGATATAACTCAGACTAATGCTGAAGTTATTTAGAATAAGAATAAATAAGGGGAGAAAAATTACAGCAAATTAAAGAGATGTCTTTGTAGGGTAACACGTGTTTGATAAAAGTGTCGCTTTTAAAATAGAACATCCTTGAAGTTCAAGAAAATGCAAATGCTTCCAAATTAATCTATCTTAAAAAAAAACCAAACCAAAACACTAAAGGAAGTTCTAGCAGAGCTTGTGTGTTGCCTCAGTGCACTAAATGAACTGTTTGCTAAAGAAAACCTGTACTCTAGGGACTATTAGGAAAGCTATACATAGGGGTGCCCTCAGTGGAGACTGGCAAAAGGGGAGATGTTAGACAGGGAAAACAGATTCAAAGAGAACTAGTACCACCCCAAATTCCACTAGTGACCTCTCTGAGCAACACACTAGCTATATCAATCCACATATATTACTAATGTTAGGTTCCAAACATCAAGTTTCTACGTAAAACTCTGAATTATGCAAAACTTTAACTATCACAACCACTATCACTTTCACCGTGCACCTAGAGAGGTCACTGCTATTGTATACCGCCACAGACATATTGCTATTAATGCACTATTAAGAGGGTTCTGTGGGAGAAGGATGGACAATCTTCTCCCGTGCAATGAAGTGCCTTTGAAAACCCACTGGAGGGTCAGCTATGGGTTGGTTCTGAATCTAGGGTACACAACCACAAGCACCACCACCACCACCAGTTTTAATATTGTCTTAATGCAAAATTTCAGATAACCAGAGAGTCAATAAATGAAAAGGTTTCCTTAAGTGCCATTACAACCAGTAATTCTAGGTTAATTTGCATTTCTTATGCTTTGAACACAAATTTGGAAAATTCTTCCGCAGAGTTCTCACTGCCAGTGGGTTGGTTCTAACTCACAGCTGACCAGTGGGTTTCCAAAGCTGTAAAAGCACAGAGGGGACTGGTCATCCTGAGGAGTGGCCGGGGGATCTGAAGCACCAGAGAAGGATAGCCTTTGGTTTAATAGCACAACTCTGTGACCAAAGCTCTTCTCCATATGTTGTTGTTGTTAAGTGCCGTCGAGTCGCTGGCAACTCATAGCGACCCTATGAAGGAGAGTCCTCAACGCTTGGGTGTCCATCATCCTCTCTCCAGGTTCATAGGGTTTCCGGAGGCAAGCTATTACGGAAGTGGATGCCACTCCTCCTTCCAAGCTCCTCTCCATATAGAGCATCACTATTACAACGATGGCATGCATGTTACATCACCACTTGGCTCAAGAGACTGTACCAATGAAGAACGGGCACTGGGTGTGAAACACAGAGGACTGAAACTGTACTGTACATTTGTACACAGATAATTATATGCAACTATGGGATTCGCTTGGGTTCCCCCACCCCAAACAGAGCTGCAAAAAAACCCAAACTTAAATGATAACAGTAGACTAAAAAATCCTGGCATTGGAAAACACCAAGAAAATAGCAACTCCCAGCAAAATACAGGTCCGAATAGTTTTTTTTTTTTAAAACGTACGGAAGTCTTGTTCATCAGTAGGCAGTGCAATGTGAAAAGCATCTCTTATTATCAGACATAGAAGGTCAGCAGGATGAAAGAGAAATCACAACCCCAGAGGCTGGAATGACAAAACCTTCCCAGGCAGCTGTACCCCCGTCTCCCAACACCCAGGGAAGGTTAGAGATCAACTCAACAGACGCAGAGTGTAAACTCAAATTGTAGCTGGTTGGGAACCAACTCACAGCTGACCTGCCTGGGGGTTTTCTGAGGTTGTAAACCGCACAAGGAGGAGACTGGCCATCTTTCTCCCATGGAGCAGCTTGTGGATTTGAACCGCCAGAGACGCGCTCCCTCTGGGTTAGGAACACAATTCCCTACAGACTGTGCCAGCAGAGCTCCCAGATGCACATGGTCACACCTAGAAATGTCATTTTGGGACACTGCTTATTGCCTTATTCAAAATGGTAATATTACTTACAAAGAGTGGACTTACGTAATTGCAACATTGCTCCCGTCTATAACAATGTGCTTCAAATCCGTTCTCCCTGGTTCGTTTTTTAATTCCAGCTTGTAGGGTACCTTTAGAGTATCTCGGAATCTTTGAACCCCTGTAACTGAGGCATCAATGTGATCAGATGGTCCTGGGAGCCTTGCCTCGGTAACCGAAGGCAGGCGCACGGGTGGAGAAAGGGGTGGGCAATTTGGCTTAGACTGAGGAGAGCTACCACATCCGGAACGACTCTCGCAGGCAGGTTTCAAATTATTTGGAAGGAAGGATTCTGCTTGGTGCTGCAAACCATTTTCAGGAAAAAGGACAACTCTGGACTGGTGACTTGCGGTTCCCCTCGAAACAAAACTGACAACTTCCTCTTTGGGATTGGAAGGGACACCGGAGGGTAAAAGGCCATCCGTTTCAAGGTCTATGTTACAAATGTAGTTCTGGTTTGAACTCCAGATTTCTTGTTTCTGTTCTGTCGGCACTGTTCTGTAAGTATTAATTTTGCAATTTGAGGTACATGGTTTTGATTCTGCTGTAAATGGCGAATGAGAAAATTTTTCTATCATAGTTTGCTGTCTGTGAGCTTGTGTTTTCTTTAGAGAGGGATCCACTGTGAGGTCACTTATGCTGCTATTATAGACATCTTTCGTTTTGGTTTTGTTGGTCTCTGGATACATAGTACCAGGTGCAAATTCTTTGTCTCCTTGGAACCTTTTATTTTCTTTTTCAATTTCCTCTAAAAGCAGTAATGGTTCGGTAGATGGCCCAAATTCCTTAATGATCTTTTCAACAATTTCTTGGGAATAGCCCATGGTTTTAAAAAAGTTTACAAGGATGTTGTACTCCATTTCCTCAGTGGTGTCTTTTCCATCTGGACTTAAATGCTCAGAATCAGGTAAGTCAGTGATTGTATTTTTGGTTGGGGCCTTACCATCACATAAAAGCTTCCCATCTTGAGCATTTTCCAAAGAATACTGTTTCTTGGTATGCCTTTCTTCAGAATCAGAAGATCTCCTCTTATGACAAATTCTCTCTTTGGAAAGTCCTTCTTCATCTGGGGGTAGGCCATTTACAGGTACAGAGCGTGCATCTGGTGAACTAGAAAAGACTGCGTCCATTTGTTTTGTAAGCTCAGTAACAGGGGTGCCAGCTTTATTTCTTGTCTCTTCCTGCAAAATCAGTTCATCTGTGGAAATATTCAAACTTGTGGCAGTCTTAGGTGGAAACTCTGTTTGATTTAAATCTCTAACTTCAGTAACCTCATCGTTTCTGGTTTCAAAGAGATTGTCTTCACCTTGTGTGAGCGCCAAAAGTTCTTTTTTCAAGGAAGTGGGCAAAATCAATAAGTCCATGGTATAATTGTCCGCTCGAGCTTCAACGAGTTGTTTAAATTCCCTTTTCACTTCTGATTCTTTCTGACTACTGGGTAGGTTCTCATTATTTTCAAAGAGCTTTACAAACTGCTGGATGTGGCTCCTGGCCATGACCACAGCCTCGGCACTCCCTCTGATGCCAAGAAGACCAATGTCCAGAATGCACAGGTCGGCACAGGTATCCTGAATCAAGCTCTTCAGGAACAGGCGCTGTGCCCCAACAAAAATGCAGTGCAAGGCTTTGGGGTAACATTCTTTTTCTTCTAATTCAGGTTCACAGACTCCTTTAATATATTCCTATAAGGAGAAGATCGAGAAATTAGATTTTTTTACAGAAGCCCCACATTTACAAAAGTACGTATTATTTTACACATAGGATTTAAAACGTCAAGCTGATTTTGCAAAAATCAAAAGCATGTTGATAACTCTGGGGAAAATGCAATGTTATAAACAAAAGATTTAAAGTAAGCTGCTTCATCATCATCCAAGGAACTGAAACATTTGTATCTAAATCCAAATGCAGGTATTTGTGAAATTCTCCATTATCTAAATGAATCTATCTTGCAACATGATTTTAGGTGTTTGCCCAGCCACACAGTGGAGCATCACACACTACACTTAGTTACATTTACAAAGCACAAATACATCAGTTGTTTACTACCAATATGACAGAATGAGAAGAAAAGCAATTTATCAGGACAAACAATTTACTTGAGAACAAATCTTAGTTCTAACTTTGCTTTCCATATAAAACAAAGCTACTTAAAAAGAACACATTGTCTTAGCAATAACAAATTCCCCAGCTGGACTGGGAAAATATACCCTATTTTATATCTGTTTTCTAAGAAAGACAACACTGTTTTCATATAGGTCTAACATTAGTCTGTGGGTCACGAGATCAAGTTGTATACCACTAGGGAACAACCTGATGGCATGGAAGTGGAAAATGTTGAGAAGTTCTGTTTTTCTCAAAGTTAAGCTATTCAGTGATTTTCTTAAAATGTTTACTGTGATTCGAGTGAAAGTTTACAAAGAAAATTGGTTTTTACATTAAATCATTCATACACATTTTGTTTTGTGACATTAATCATAGTGACCACATTATAACCACTCTTAGCACTTTTCTGTGGTTCTTGTTTCCATTAATCCATCTATCCTACCCATTCTTAACGTGTAAGCATGTTCCTTGGGCAAATGCGATGTTTTTATCTTTATGCAGCTAGTTATCCTAAGGAGCGAGAACCCAATCCGTTTGGCTGAACGTTGGGCCTGGGGGTAAATTTTGTTGTAGGTTTGAGAGGTGAATGAAGACCACTTACTGAGGGATCCATTGATCTCCACTGGGCCAGTAAATCTGCCCATTTTTATGTTTGAAAGAGGCCTAGATGAGATAAGAAACTGAACTGGGTTCTCAGAGATAAGGAGCTGTGCTGCAATCCCAAAGGTGCTCAGTTCAAATCCATCAGATGCTCTGCAGGAGAAGGATGGGCAATCTCCTCCTGTGGGAGTAAATGCTTCTGAAAATCTGCTGCAGGTTCAGCAAAGAGTCATTTTCGACTTGATGGCAAATAATAGCAATACTGAAGGCAGAGTATAAAACAAGTAGGCATGCATGCAAGCAAGGGCCATTCACTGCCCCACTTCCCTTAAAAATCAGAAAAAACAGCAGTGAAATATACTCATTAAGGACCTGGGATTTGGAACTTGTGTTCTGGCCTCAAACCCCTGCCACATAATTTTTGTGACATTGTTGAAGCTAAATAATGCCTCTAAGCCTCAATTTCTTCTCTCTACTGAAGGATAAGGAGGGTATGATCTTAAACTTGAGATTTCAATGGGATAATCAATGAAGAGTTTTGGCAAGAATGTCTTGAACACAGTAAATCCTTATTAAATAGCAAAAAATTTTCTTAATTATCAAGGAAATTGATAACTTAATTATCAAGGAAAACAGAGCAGACATGTGAGAAATGAGCTAAGTGATAACTGATCTATACTTTAATTAGAACGGTGTAACCAAAAATATCGCTATTTCAACTCAAAATAAGGTTTTGAAATATTTCACCTACTGATGTGTCAAACGTGGTAATGGTTACCCATGGTGGAGCTCCCCAATTAAAACAAGCTTGGAAGCAGGAGTGGCATCTACTTCCATAATAGCTTGCCTCTGGAAACCCTATGAACCTGGAGAGAGGATGAAAGTCACACAAGTGTTGAGGACTTTCATTCATAGGGTCGCTATGAGTTGTCTATGACTTGACGGCACTAACAACAACAACATACTTGTTAAGAAGGGAGCTCTGGTGGCCTAGTGGCAAGAAGTCACACTGCAATCTTGAAGGCACGTGGTTCAAATTCACCAGCTGCTCAGCGGGACATGGATGGGTAATAGCTTCCGGTGTGATTAACTGTCTCTGAAAATCTGCCAGACGGTCAGCTGTGGGTCAGTTCCGACTGGACAGTACACAACATACTTGTCAGGGAACTCTGGTGGCCTACAGGTTAAGAAGCTGTGCTGCAATCCCAAAGGCAAGTAGTTCAAATCTAGCAGCTACTCTAAGGAAGAAAGATGGGCCATCTCTTTACAGCCTTTGACAACTTGCTGGAGGGCCAGCCAGCTATGTATGGGTGGTTCTGCCTCGATAATACCCAACACCATAATAGTTTACACTTGTTAGGTTGACAGCCACTAAGTTAGAATTTATATTCAAATATGTGTTCATTTTCCTCATGCACCTAGAATTTAGAACTACAAAATTCCTGAGCCGGTAAAACATCAGAAATACAATAAAAATGCCACAGAGGAAAAGCTTAATCTAATTGTGCTCATACATAATCTCAATCCTTGGACCAGGAAGCAGTAGTCAGAACAGAGCAGTCAAACACTGATCAGGAAAGATGTGCATCGGGGATGCATCCTATCTCCATACCTTTTCAGTCATGATCACCAATCTTTCAGATACTATAGGTGCAAATATAACGGAATTTAACACTACTTCTTGTTGTTGTTATTATGTGCCATCGAATCATCAGAGACTCATAGCAACTCTATGTACACCAGCTCTGAAAACTGTCTTATCCTAAACCAATCTCATTGGCTCCAACAGACTTAATCCCATTTCTCCAGTCACTGAGTCAATCCATCTCATCCAGGGTCTTCCTCTCTTGTACTGTCACTCCACCCTTCCAAGCACAATGTCCCTGTCTAAGGACTGGTCTCTCCTGCCCCAAGTATTTCATCAAAATCCTTGCCTCCAGGAAGCAGCCCAGTTTCACCCTCTCTCTAGGACAGACCTACCTGTTTGTTCTCTTCGCCAGGAGGGGCCAACAACAACAAGTAGTGTTAGGTTCAGCTATTATTTACACTTACAGTATCTGAAAGCTTGGTGATAGAGAACAAAGAAATCTGGGGCAGGACAAACAACCCTTGTCTTTCAATAAGATAGTCTGCCAATTCCGTCATAAAACAATTAATACAAAGTGTTAACAATACAAAGCAACCAATCATTCTTTCTTCCTGGATATGTGTATGCACAGAGATAAGTATATATGCCTGTCCCCTGAAAGCAGCCCTGATTGTTTAGTGCTTAACTTGACAAGGCTGCTATCAGTGAGGTCAGAGGTTAGAATCCACCAGGTGCTCCACAGAAGGACGATGGGTGGCCTCTCCTCCCCTCCCAGAAAGATGTATAGCTTCTGACACCCACTGGAGGGCTGTTAGGAGCTGGAGTGAGCTAGATGACAATGAGGTCTGAGTATTGCTCAAAATGTTAAACGGGCAACGTTTTATTATTGCTTGTTTGAATTCATGGTGTTCTGCGTTTACACTGTTGCCTGAATACTTATATTTTTAATATTTTATTGTGAAATGATTACAGGTTCATATCTATTGATGTCAGGTCAATTTCAATTTCTAGTGACCCCCTATTGGGTTTTCAAGGCTGAGACTCTTTATGGGATAAGACTGCCCATATTTCTCCTGTAAAGCAACTGGTGGTTTAGAATCACTGAGCTTTCCACTGGCACTAGTACACCACGCCATGGGATGATCCCTCACGGACTCATCTCAGAAACGCAACACTGCTGAGTCAGAACCCACTCATGGCTGACTCATGAACAGGTTTTCTGAGACTGTATATCACACAGGAGATTGTTCGTCATTCTCCCTCAGAGCCGTGGGGGGTTTGAACATTCAGAGGCGCTGTCTTTGGATTCGCAGAGAGCATCATGCCATGAAAGAGTTTCATCAAGGGGTCATAGCACACTGTGAAGACAGCAGAGAAAGCTGTCCCTGCATACTCTTCACTCAGTTCCCCCATTACATCTCCCATAATTATAAAAAAGTATTAAAACTAGGAATTCTAAATCACTTTTATCATATTTGGACTCCTGTAACCATATAGGAGAAAAGAGAACTAATGAATGACCACAAGAGACTTCTCTCATGCTCTCTTAGCATTCCTGTCTACAGTTAAGTGATTGTAAGGATGAGATCCCACTGCCCATTCCTCTCCTACAAAGGAACCTTCGGGTTGGCAGTGCAGCTCCGAGACCACTAGAGCGCCCTCCCACTGGTAGGACTCAATTTCTTCCTGAAGAATTTATTAAAAGTTTTTTGTTGGTTTTTTTTTTCTCATTAAGTGGGGGAATATAAAAAAGAGATCTTACGTGACCCTCCAGCTGTTCTGTGAGAGAAAGATGAGGCAGTCTGCTCCGATAAAAATTTACAGACTTAGTGATGCCATGTTGTTGTGAAAACTGAGTTGGAGCTGACTGGTAGCTGCCCCTTCAATGGGTCTTCAGGGGCAGTTAACTGCACAGGAGAAGAATGCCCATCTTTCTCCTATGAGAAACGCTATACGACAGTTCTAGTCTGTCAGAGAGTTATGTGTCAGAGCCGACTTGATGAGAGTGGTTTATTTAACTATCCAGGAAATATGCTGGCACAGGGGTTTAAAGCATGTGGCTAACCAAAAGGTCCATGGTTCTAACCCACCAGCCGTTCTCTGGAACAAGGATAAAGAATGCAGCTTCTGTAAAGAATTAAAAAAAATAAGAATCGGTTTTCACATAAGGCCTATAGTCCTCCTTGGGTAAGACCGGACGGACTCTCTACAATAAAGAGACAAGAAAACAGAAAAAACAGGTACAAAGATGGTAATGCTGGAAATTGAGTTTAAGAAGAAATGCCCTTAAGTAGTATTACAAACAATGAACAAAGGAAAACACTGAAGGAACACATCACATAAGGACTGAAGAAGGAACACAGCCTGGAGAGTGCAGAGTGAACATTCTGAATAGTTGTGGGCTCAGTGTGAGTTGCTGGGACTGCAGTGGCCTGCCGATCTCAAGACAGACAGCAACAGCAATCAAGCCACACGTACATCTCCTTCATGTCACCCACGTGATAAAACCAAACCAGCTCCTGCTCCAGTGATCAACGAAAGACTGTAACAAACACTAGTCTGCTCACAACTGGTCTACATAAACAGAGAACAAAGTGAACTATTACACCCACCAGAAGACAGGAGGTGAAGCATTCACTGACCAAACCAGCAACTGACACAACACACACACCTAATCAGATATGTCAAAATTAAATAATACAAAGATGACAATACAAAAATGTCCCAAAGGTAGTAAATAACTAACTTGAAACTAATCACACACAAAAAAGACAAGGTGGAACACAAAAGTGACCAAAATGTACAGTAAGAAATTGAGAGGAAGAAATACTACTGAAGGTTCAGAGTCTTCAACAGGCTGGGGAAAAGATAAAACAAAAATACACCACAGAAAACAAGAGAATTTAAAAAACCCAGTAAGACCAAAGAGAGAAGAAAAAAAAAAAAAAGAAAAGAAAAGTAATATCAAAACAGCCAGTTAAAATTCAAACACTAAGATGGAAATTTCAGAAATACACTGGAAAGGCAAAGCACTGACTTCCTGAGATTGAAGACAAAGCCTTAAATAGCAATATGTCAGAAGAATAATCTAAATAAATGAAGATGGGAAAAGAAGACAGAATAAAAATCAGTTGTGACAACATCAAGATAAATAACTTATCAAGGACTAGAATTCTGGACCAGGAAGAGGGGGAAAAAATAGCAGAAAGCAAATCAATGAACATTTGCAGGAAGAAAACTTTCCAAATATTATGAAAAGTGAAAAAAATATACATTTAAGAAGCTGAGTCAACTCCAAAGAGGACAGGGCCCCAAAAGAAAAACACCAAATCACAATGCATTGTTGTGTGCCATCAAGTCAGAAGTGATTCTCAGCTGAGCCTGCAGCAGGCTTTCAGAAGTAATAAATCACACAAGAGGAAGCTTGCCCACCCTTCTGTGGGGCATCTGGTAGATTTGAACTGCCTTTGGGATTGCAGCATGGCTTCTCTCCACTTGGTTACCAGAGCTCCATAAGTCTTAATAACATCATGAAATGTTCCAAAATTAAAGGCAAAGAAAAAAATATCAAAAGCAGATCAGGATAGATGAAAAATTTCTTACAAAGGAAAACCAAGACTAGGGTAAATTTTTAGCTGGAACCATGCAGGCAAAAAAACAATGGGATGGCATAACATACACAAAACAACTGAAAGAAAACAACAGCCCACCAAAAATTTTATACCCCAAAAAACTGCTTACAAATATGACAATGAAATTGTCAACTTTCCAGGTAAAGAGAACCTAAAAGAATTTGTGAAAAATTAACCAATCATACAAGAAACACTAAAGAAAGTTCTTTGGACCTATAACTGACAACCAACAAACAAAAATTAGCATATACATGATGACATCATCCAGGCTATGATCCAAACACAGAAATAAACAAAATGTAATAAACATGAGATTCTAAAAACAGGGAATCATAAATGCAGACAACTATCTTGCAAAAGAAGGAATAAGAAGTGGAGCTATAGAATTTCTAAATGTCAATGAAGTTAAGACCTTCTCCAGACAAAGTGAACTGCTCTTGACTTGGGGATAAAACAGTAATATAAGTAACTTCCAACAAAATTCAAACACCTCATCAAAATAAAAGATAAAATCATAAAGACTAAAAGTAAATATCAAAATAGAACAAAAGGAATGATGAGAATAGTCATAAATAAGATGAACACAGCACAGAAATGCAGATGGAACAAAGAAATAAACAACACCCACCACAACAAGATAAATAACCCAATTGAAAAATGGGCACAAGATATGAACAGACACTTCAAGGACATTCAGATTATGAACAAACACATAAAGAAATGTTCAAAATCCCTAGCTCTATAAAAATCCCTAACAAATCAAAACAACTATGTGGTATCATCTCACCCTAGCAGAATAGCAAAATTTAACAGAACAGCAAACAACAAATGCTGGAGAGGTTATGGAGAAACTGGAACCCTTACTCACTGTTGGTAGGAATGTAAAATGGTACAACCACTATGAAAGGGAGTATGGCGTTTTCTAAAAAAGTTGGAAACAGAAATACCATTTGACCTAGTAATTGCACTACTGGGAATATACCCTAAAGAAACCAGAACTGCCACCCAAGCAGATATATGCACACCCATGTTTATTGTGGCTCTATTGACAATAGCAAAGAGTTGGAAACAACTCGAGTGTCAATAAACAAATGAATGGATAGAGAAGCTGTGGTATATTCACACAATGGAATATTATACTGCATTGAAAAACATGAATTATTATACAAATTGGATGACCTTGAAGGACATTATGCTGAGTGAAATACCTCAGTCACAAAAGGACAAATACTGCATAATGCCACTGTTGTAAAGTACGACTGACATCAGGGTTGGGAGGAAACTAAAAAAAGAGGGGATAAATAATGTATACTGCATTGAAACAGATGAGGAAGAGAACTGTTTAAAAGGGATATGTAATTGGGTATTTTTGTCATGACAAGAGTCCAAGAGTCGAGAATTAAAGCTGCACAGTGGCATAGGAGGTGGGAATGTATAACTAGAAAGAATTTTTTTTTCTTTTCAAAGAGAAAAGGGAACTGGGGGGAGGGGTGGGCAGGGAGGAAAGTGTGCAATGAATGAATGGAAATTTTTTTTTAAATCAACACCACAAAAAAGAGTACAGTAAAATGACAGTAAAAAAACCTTATCTATGGATAATTACACTGAATATAAATAGATTCACAGGATGTCTTCAAGAGATACATCATCGACACAAGGGCAAAGATAAACTAAAAATCTAAAAGTGGAAAAAATATATCAAGAAAACAGCAATCAAAATAGAGGAGGAATGGCAATATTAATTTCTGATAAAATAGACTTCTAAGCAATAATCAGCATAAGAGACAAGGAAGGGTATTATATAATGATCAAAGGTCAAATAAGCAAGAAACTATAACAATAATTAACATCGACACACACAATGGCAGAGCCCCAAGAAACAGAAAACAAACAGCAGATTTTGAGAAAGAATCAGACAACTCCAAGGTAACAGTAGGAGATTTCAATATACCTTTTATGATGAAGGGCAGAACTAGAAAAAAATTCATCAAACTAAGTAATACAATTAACCAAGTGGATTTAATAAACACACATAGAACACTCTACCAAACAAGAGTACAATATATACTCTTCTCCAACGCACAGGAAACATTCTCCAGGATGAATCATATGAGAAATTAAGCCTCAATGCTTTAAAAAAACATTGAAAAATACTACTAGACGTCTTCTCAGATCACAGTATTTTAAAATTAGAAAATCAACAGCAGTAAGATCAAGATCAAGATCGGGGGGGGGGGGGGAAGAACCTGGAAACCCTGCTTGAATACTATTGTTTGACAGAATAAAACAAGAAATCTTTCTTACAAAAAATCAAACCAAACATCTTGAAGTAAATGAGAATAAAAACACAACACACCAAAATCCTTGGGATTCAGCAAAAACAATAGTTAGAAGGCTATTTATGGCAATAAAAACATACATACAGCTTAACCCAACATCTCTGACAATTAGAAAAAGAAGAGCAGCAAAGCCTGCAGCCCAGAAGAAATCATAAAAATAAAAGTAGAAATAAATGATATTAAAACCAGAAAAATAGGTCATTTACCACCTCACTACTTTCAGAGACATGACCTACCTCCCCCTAAAGGATGTATCTCTCTAATAAAAAGATCGTTGCTTTCACCTTAAAAAGACACAGAATAAGAGAATTAACAAGACAAGCATTTTGTTTTTTTAAAAGATTAATAAAAGCAACACTCAATTTCCTTGCCTGTTAAGTGCCAGCTGACCCTTAATTGATCCTCCATTGGTTTTCTTTTTTTAATTTTTATTATTATTATTTTTTTATGTGTGTACCATCAAATCAGATCTGACTGGTGCGGGAGGCAATTGTTCCTCCTTCTTCAGCAGAGCATCTGGTAGATTTGAACTGCGCACCTCTGGGATTGCAGTGCAGCTTCTTGCCACTAGGCCACCAGAGCTCGCCTCCATTGGTTTTCTGCATCTATAAAATGCACTCCCATCTTCGTCCTGAGCAGCCACCAGAATGCAATCGTCAGAGAGGTGTAGCCTGCAGTGTAACAGTACAATTTCTGACAGACATACTCATTGCCCTGAGTTAGAACCGACTCATAGCTGATCCTCCACTGAGCTTTTAGAGGCTGTACATCTATAGGAAGAGACTACTCATCTTCCTCCTGCAGAGC
The DNA here is from genome assembly GCF_000299155.1 of Elephantulus edwardii. Lineage (NCBI taxonomy): Eukaryota > Metazoa > Chordata > Mammalia > Macroscelidea > Macroscelididae > Elephantulus > Elephantulus edwardii. The sequence goes on from NW_006399771.1 coordinate 475,302, forward strand.
AGCTTGTAGATTCGAACCACCTCTCTTTGGGATGGCAGCGCTAAACCACAGCTCCCCTCCTACAGACAAGCCACAGGCAAATCTAACAAAGGAATGAAGGAAGGCACAAGGAACCCAAATAAGAAATGCAATAGGTGATGTCACAAGAACAGATACTATTAAGAGCTATGCTCCAACAAATTTGAAAACCTAGAGGAAGCGCATAAATTTTTAGAAACTCACTGCCTACTTTAACAAAAACAGAGTCAGAACATTTAAACAGATTCAACACAAAAGAAATTGGACCATATTAAAAAAAAATAATTTCACAACCAAAGTGAGTCCTGATCCAGGCAGCTCCTTCTACAATGAATTCTACTAAACATTCAGAGAAATGCTGACACCAAATCTACTCAAACCACTTCAGAATAAAAGAGAACTACTTCTGAATTCATCCCATTAAGTAAGGCAGGATCCTGATTCCAACACCAGGCAAACACACCTCTAAAGCAAACTTATCTCTATTTGCTGATATATGGCCCTATATACTGAAAATCTCTAAAGACCCAACCAGAAAAATCACTAGATCTAAATGGTTAATTCTGCAAAGTAAAAGATCAACACACAAAAATCAGTCAAATATCTTGATGGAAACAGAAAGAATTCCAAAAAGGGAGTAAGGAAAATAATGCCATTTATACTAGCCACCAAAAAGATGAAACATTTAGGATTTAATCTAACCAGAGATACAGGGGGAAGTGATTGTAGAACAATGAAAGAATTTTTCTTTTACTTTTCGAAGAGAAGAGCGAACTCAGGGGAGGTTGGGCAGTGAAAAAATTGCAACAATTAATGAATGGAAATCCAAAGTCTCTGTAAACTTTTATTAAAATTTATTTTTAAAATTTATTAAAAAATTAAAAAAAAAAAAACCACACAAAAAAACCCAAAGATACAACAGGCTATACTAAAAAAACACTACCAGAAACACTCCCCCCCCCCAGCTCTGGTGGTTCAATGGGGATCAAAATCACCAGCTGCTCCACTGGAGAAAGATGGAGAATCTCCTCCTGTGCAATTTACTGCCCCTGAAAACCCTCTGAAGGGTCTGCTATGATTTATTTCCAATTCAATGGTACATAACAATAACACAGAAAACTCAAAGAAATTTATATAAATGGAAAAGTATAGTATGTTCGTGGATTGGAATGCTTAACAACGTGGAAATGATAATCTACAAATATGATGCAATCCTTATCCAGAAATAGTTATCATAAGATCTCAACCCAGAAATAACAGCAATGATCAATAAAACAGCAAGCAACAAATGTTGGTACGGATATAAAGAATAACTTTCATCTATTGCTAGTGGGAATGTAAAATGGTACAAGCACTAAGGAAAGTAGTTGGCACTGGCTTAGAAAGCTGGGAACAGAAATATAATCAGATTTAACAATTCTATTACTAGGTTTATATCTTAAATAAGAGCTTTAACACCAGTAACAAACACATACTCATGTTTACTGCAGTGTTACTAACAACAGCAAAGAGCCTGAATAATCCAAGTCTATGAATGACAAAAGGCTACATTCACACAACTGAGTATTAGGGAAGTGGGGAGCTGAGCTCTGACAGCTCAGTCCACAGGAAGTTGCAATTCTAACCCAAGGTGGAATCTCTCTGGCAGTTTGAATCAACTAGTGGTTCCTTGGGCGAAAGGTGGGCAATCTCCTCCTGTAGGATTTACAGCCTCTCGAAAACCCACTGCAGGAATAGCTGTGAGTTGGTTCAAACCGGACGACAGTGAGGGTTTTAATTTTCCTTACTTGTTTTGAAGAAGAGTGCTTTTTGCCAGAAGGTCCTGGATAGAGTGGGCAAAAAATGTGAAACAAAACTAAAAACCATGAAAGGGCCAGGCTCACTGTTCTAATAGAAACTAGTGGGATTTCTTTTTTTTTTTATTTTTATTAAATTTTATTAGTTTTAATGAACATTTACAGAGATTTGGGGTTTTCATTCATTCATTGTCGCACTGTTTTTTCCACCCTCCTCCCCAGTTCGTTCTTCTTCCCCTCCCCCCCCAATGTCTATTTTAATTGTCCAATTGCCACAGTGCTTGTCAAAGCCAGTTCTGATTAATCTCCTTTGTCAGTGTGTCCCTTGCCATTCCCTATCACTCCTCCCTG
>NW_006399771.1:478696-500959 GCF_000299155.1 Elephantulus edwardii
GTGAGATGATACCTCATAGTTGTTTTAATTTGCATCTCTCTTAGGGCTAGGGATTTTGAGCATTTCTTCATGTGCTTGTTAGCCATCTGAATGTCGTCTTTGGTGAAGTGCCTGTTCATATCCTGTGCCCATTTTTCTATTGGATTCTTTACCTTTATCTTGTTGTGGACTAGTGGGATTTCTGAGCCGGGGCCTTTAGTGGCCTTCAAACCTGGACCAAAACCAATCCTTGTAGCTCAACTTTCAGTTCCAAAAACAAAACCAAAATCTTCCCTAATTTTCCCCCTTAAGTTTTTAATTAGGTTTTCAGTGAGCTATGATGTGGAATTCCTAAAATCACAATCAAGATGAAAAATAAAAAAGGGAAGAGAGAGGTAAATGGAGGAGGTAGGGAACCAGAGAGAGTGCTGGTTGAAAAGTCAAATAGAACAGCCAAAGCAAGCCTCAAAAGAAGAGCTGACCAAGTGGAAAAAATTTCACAACACACATACATAAATAAAAGGGGAAACTGACAGAAGAACAAGGGGACACTCCATGGTTTAAAGTTAAGAAAGGAGTGCATCAGGGTTGTGTCCTCTCCCCAAATGTCTATTTAATCTTTATGCTGAACCAGTGACTGAAGAAGTTGGACTATATGAAGAAGAATGTGGCATCATGATTGGAGGAAGACTCATCAGTAACCTTTGTTATGCAGATGACACAACCCTGCTTGCTGAAAATGAAGACTTGAAGGTCAAGCACCACAGTCTTCAATATGGACTGTATCTCAGTCAAGAAAACAAAATTCTAAACACAGGACTGATAGGCAACGTCAGATGAAGAAAAAAACTGACACTGTCAACGATTCCATCTTACTTGGATCTATTAAGAGATATATTGCATTGGTGAAGGCTGTGGCCAGGGGCCTCTCCAAATTACTGCAGAGCAATGATGTTTGAGAACTAAGGCGCATCCAATTCAGGCCATCTTTTCAATTAACTGCTATGTTATTGAGAGAGCTGGACAACGAATAAAGATGACAGAAGAACTGATGCCTTTGAGCTGTGGTGTTGGAAAAGAGCACTGATTATCCCATGGACTGCCAAAAGAACAACAGATATGTTGCAGAAGGTACCACCAGAGTGCTCCTTGGAGGCAAAGGTGATAAAACTTCATCTCACATACTTTGGGTTGTTGCTAAGAGAGCCTATTCTTTGGAGAAGGGTGGTATGCTTGGAAAGGTGGAGGGATGGCGAAAGAGAGGAAGACTCTCAACTAGGTGGATGGATACAGTGACTAAAGCAACTGAATCGATGGTGATGATGGCACAGGACAGGACAGGGCTCAGATGTGTTGTTCACTATGAGTCATACTCACATGAAAGCACTAACAACATCAACTCTCGAAGAGAAGTTAAACTATCTCAAAATGCAGATGATATGACAGTGTACACAAAAAACCCCTAAAGACACAACCAAAAAACCTCTTAGAAGACCAATTCTTCCAATTTCTTTCCAATTCTTTCAATTTCCAGCAGAGGAGCAGGATATAAGACAAATATATAAAAAATCAGATTTCTCTACAGCAACAAATGAAATGCTGAAAAGGAAGTAAGAAAAGCAATATTACTTCTAATAGCCAACCACAAGATGAAATATTTAGGAATAAACCTAACTAAAGGAACAAAAGACCTATACAAGGAAAACTACAAAATGCTACTTTAAGAAAAAATACGAGAACTAGATAAAAGGAAAAATATTCCATGTTCATGGATAGAAGACTCAATATTTTGAAAATAACAACCTTATCAAAGTCAATATACAGGTTCAATGCAATCCCAATAGAGATACCAATGTTATTCTGCAGGGAGATAAAAAAGGCAATTGCTGGCTTTCTTTGGAAAAGAAAGAGACTCTGAATAACAGTGTTGGTTTGTCACTGCTTTTGTACCTGAGTTGAAAGCAACCGTAGTTGACCCTCCAGCGGGCTTTCAGAGAAGACGGCCCATCTTTCTCCTGCAAAGCAGCTGGTGAATTCAGAGTCCACTACCATTGTGTGAGCAGTGCAGTTCCTTACCACGAAGCCATTAGAGCTTCTGGATAAGCATGCACAACTCTTCTGAAAAATGAAAACAAAGCAGGAAACAACACATTCTCTGATCTAAAATCCTACTACTCAACCACAGTACCGAAAACAGCATGGTAGTGCTCACTTCGGCAGCACATATACTAAAATTGGAACGATACGGAGAAAATGAGCATGGCCCCTGCGCAAGGATGACACGCAAATTCGTGAAGCATTCCATATTTTCTTTTTTTTTAAAAAAGGAAGAAAACAGCATGGTATAGGTACAAAGACAGACACACAGAAGAGACCTAAGAACCCAGAAATGAACACATTTACCTATGTTCTAGATATTTGACCACTGGTCAAATGCAATCCATCAAATAGGGAACAGTCTTCTTCAACAAATGATGCTGGCCAAACTGTACGTCAACTTGCAGAAAACAGAAACCAGATCCACACTTGACACCGTACACAAAAACCAACTAAAGGTGGGTCAAAGCCAAAACCCATTAGGGCTATTAGTCAACAAAAGGAACAAATTTAGAACCCTAAAACTGATTTCAAGGCCCAAAGACAAAGAACAGTGTCACAAGGACAAATACCTCCTAAGACCTTTAGTGTAAAAATAGAAGGATAACTGAGCAAGATGTGTATAAATGTTCAAAGTGGGAATTGGGTAAGCAGAGGGTAAAACTCACTAGGATAGAAGAGGTTAGTTGGGCAGATGGCAGGTGAAGGGAACAGGAAAGATTCAATGGGAACTTGAAAAGATCAGGCATAATAGGCATGGATCAATAGTAATTAATTATATAAACTATAATATATATGAATGATTGTATAAAACAATACATATGAACAAAACACAATGCAAATGAAAGATTGCATAAAACTGAATGTATATGAATAAGGCACAATGTATGTAGATTATTTTTATGCAAACCAATAAAAATATTAGGGGAGAAAAAAGAAGGAAAAACTAGATAATCATTAAATGGTCAACTGAAAAAAACACAGCCTTAAAACTCATATATCAGACTTGAGTAGAACTGAAAAGTTGTCAAAGCAGACTTGAAATCACATCAAAAGGGAGACTTTAATACACTAGTTTGATGAAAAAAAAACTATTAGAAAGAAACTCAACAAAGAAAAAGAGCAACTAACCAAACTGATCTTAAGCCTTTATCAAACGCCCAACATAGTAATTCTTCTGTGTACAGGGAATACTCTCCAAAATAGACCACCGTTAGGTCAAATGTAAACCTCTATAAATCTTAAAACAATGAACTATTACAAAGCCATCTTGATAATACAACTGTAGCACAATGCTGTAAGAAATCAACAGGAAGCTCAAGGGAAAAGAAATCAAATGCATGGAAACTAAGTAACACCCTGCTTACTGGGTAATAGAAGAAAAAGTCAAATTGAAAAATGCTTTAAATCAAGTAAGAATGAAAATATAATATGTAACAGTGGGCTTGCCAGAGATCACGAGGATGGGACAGGAGAGGGAAAGGTTCAGGTCTGCTGCTCTTAAGGTCACTATGAATCATTTGAAGGCGCCTAACCACACTGGAGGATTAGATGGTGAATGCGCCAACTCATCACTATTGCCTGAGCTATACCTCTTATCTTACAAGAGATTTAAAAGGGTGGGGTAAAAACTCAATTATCACGAAGTGCTGGGAGCAGAGTGTGTCCTTCCTCAGGCTGAGAATCATTTGACCCAGAAAACAAAGCTGTAAAAGCTAAAGACCCTTAGAAGCAGCAGCAAAGAATAAGAGAATAAATTTGTTTGTTAAACCCATCCACTTATGGTATCTCTCTAATACGAGCACTACATGGCTAAGTTAGTACCCAATCATACATTAATCTAAAATCAGAGACAGTTTTCATGTAAATCAAACACTCAAAACTCACTGCCATGGAGGCCTAGTGACCTCTTCGCTGGATTTCCAAGGCTCTAAATTTTAACAGGGAGTGACTGGCCCTCTCTCCCTTGAGGTCGCTAGTGAATCAAGCTGGGGGAACACTCAACATAAACTCTGAGTAAGTAGCATAGCTCCCAGTGGACTATGCCACCAGAGGCCTCTTATGTGTAAATAGGGCTAAGAGTGGAGTCTTAACTATATTTTGAAATCTTGACCTGAGTCTGGAATCCATGCTGGATTTTTAGATTAATTTTTCTAAATTTTATTTTATTAATTTTAATGAACATTTACAGAGATTTTCGATTTCCATTCATTCATTGTTGCACTTTTCTCCCTGCCCAGCTCCCTCCCCCCTCCAGTTTGCTCCTCTTTTTGAAAAGCAAAAGAAAAATTCTTTCATTGGTATACAAGCACCCCACCCCACCCCCGCCCCAAGTACACTCTACTATGCAACCTTAATTCTAGACTCTTGTGATAACCATAATACCCTATCATATATAGCTCTTTTAAACTGTTCTCTCCCTCATCTGTTTCAATGCAGTATACAAAATTTATCCAGTTTTTCTCAGTCTTACTCCAACTGATGTCAGTCCCATTCTACAACAGTGGCACCATAGAGTATTCGTCCTTTTGTGACTGAGATATTTCACTCAGCATAATGTCCTTCATTGTCACCCATTTTGAATAATATTGCATGAGCTGCTTGTTTTTCAATGCAGTGTAGTATTCCATTGTGTGAATATACCACAGCTTCTCTATCCATTTGTTTGTTGATGGGCACTTGGGTTGTGTCCAACTCCTTGCTATTGTGAACAAAGCTGCAATAAACAGGGGTGTGCATATATCTGCTTGGATGGCTGTTATGGTCTCTTTAGGGTATATTCCCAGTATTGGTATTGCTGGGTCAAAGCACCATACAGCCTTCTATAGTGGCTGTACCATTTTACACTCCCATCAACAGTGAATAAGGGTTCCAGTTTCTCCACAACCTCACCAGCATTTGATGTTTGCTGTTCTGTTAAATTCTGCTATTCTTACTGGTGTGAGATATAGTTGTTTTGATCTGCATCTTTCTTAGAGCTAGGGATTTTGAACATTTCTTCATGTGCTTGTTGGCCATTTGAATGTCTGGTGAAGTGTCTGTTCATATCTTGTGTCTTATTTTTCAATTGGGTTATTTACCTTTATCTTGTAGCGGTGCTCGAGTATATTCTATGTACAGGTCCCTTGTCTGACATGTCATTACCAAATGTTTATTTCCTAGTCTGTGGCTTCCCTTTTTACCCTGATGGAGTTCTTGGATGTGCACAGGGATGCTGCATTTCTAAGACAGTTCTTTGGTGGAACCTTAGCGCAGCCTTGGGCCATTTATACTTCAAGGTATAACAGTCTTTTCTCTGGGGCCTGGCCTGTGCAGGATATTTAATCCATTTCCAAAAGGTTCCTGTTTCTGTAGACATACTGATAGAAAATGAAAGAGCTTGTGCCTGAAGGGCCTTGAAATTACCAATAAATTTTGACAACAGACCTCCAAAAAGAGACAAGCTTGAACAAGTTACAAAAAGCAAACCAAAAACTGGTCCTGTCCACCATCCTGGGACCACTTTATAATAAAGGGAATAGCATCTACCTTGGACCAATCATATCATTCTACCTAGGTATTATGGACCAATCATTACCAGATTCTTGCTTTTACATATCCCGCCTTTAACTCCCCTGATGATCCTTCAGCCAACCTGGACTTGTAAAACCTTTAATTTCTCATCCCACAAACAGAAGGCATTATCTTCCATGATCCCGTAGAAAAGTCATTTTTGTTCTGTGACAATGGACTGGCTCTGTCCCTAACAAACTTTATTTTGCTTTTATTTAATCAGACTCCTTGTGTTACTCTACAGCACAACTTAAACCATACAGACTTATGGAGTGGCCCAGTAGTCAGACTAGAACACTGCTGTCATTGTGAATTATTTGTAATTCAACTGTTACAAAATCACGCCATGCTTCTCTATCTTTATCTCTTTTTTTTTTTTTTTGGCGACCGCGGCAGGACCTGTATCTTTATCTCGTCTACAACCACAGGCTGTTGATCACTTGAAATGTGGGCACACTTTCTGCCAATTCCAACTCAGCAACACTAAAGGACAGAACACCGACCTACAGAGTTTCCAAGGCTGCAAATCTCTGTAGAACCATACTGTCTCCTCTTTCCTCATGGAGCAGCTGGTGGGATTGAACTGTCAGCCTTTTGGTTAACAAACCAACACTTAGCCCATTCTGCCACCAGCTTTTCTTCAATGTCAGCTACACTGATCATCTCTACCTGGTGGTACTGAGACAACAGTTAAGAGCTGGCCAGCCTCTAAGAACCTGAAAATCTCCATCTTTCTAAGCATGCTTTCTGCTGCCTTGCTCCTGGAAAACATCCTACCTGAAGGCTATATTTAATTAGTTCCCTGTAAGAGGTTTTTCAGCACCATTGTCTCCTGCCAGTCACAATGCCTCATATAGTGGCCAGTAAGAGGCAGTTCCCTCAGCAGGGCTCCACCCTGCAAGAAGATGCACACGTAAGACATCCCAGAAGCTTCTGCGATGAACTCCATCTTAATTATTATTTGTATGTGCAGTCTGATCTCCATAACTTCACCATTCCCAAAGATGATAATGAATAAACATGATTGCCGTCCTATGTCCACTGTCCCCTGCACACACCATCTCTCTTCCCCCCCCAAAAAAGCCCCCTCCTTTTTAAGTCTCAGGAACCTTTTGTTCAGGGAGAGGTTAGTATTCCCAGGCCCTTCTCTAGCTCTGCCTGTCAGCTACATCGGCCACTCGTGCGCGACCTCTACTATAGCTGTGGAACCACTGAGCCTCTCCTGGTCATCAGAAGGCAAGAGTCCTCCATTGGGATGATGCCCAGCTGGGGACCATCATCACAGCAACAGTACCACTAATCAATAAGTTAAATAACATGCATACCCAGCAACCTCCCTGCCACCAGGGTTTAAATTCTCTCCCTGCATGCCTATATCTATTGTAAATTATCAAACAGTATCAGTAATATCTCATGCAAGCAAAATATTGAAGATCTTAAAAAAAAATCACTAGAATAGTACATCAACAGAGAATTGTCAGAAGCTCAAGAGGGGTTTAGGAGAGGCTGTGACACCAGGAATGTGTTTGCTGATATCAGATGGATCCTGGCCGAAAGCAGGGAATTATCAGAAGAATGTCTATCAATGTCTTATTGACTATGTAAAGGCATTTATTTGACTGTGTAGAAAACAACAAACTATAGCTAACACTGAGAAGAGACAGAATCCCAGAACACTTGATTGTGCGCATACAGAATCTAGACCTGTTGAACAAATGGTTTAAAATCAGGAAGGATGTGAGCCAGGGATGTGGCCTCTCACCATATTATTCAATCTACATGCTGAGCATATAGTTCATGAAGCTGGACTCTATGAAGAAGAATCAGGAAGACTCATCAATAACCTCCGTCATGCAGATGACACACACTGGCTGCTGATCCTGAGAAGGACTCGAATGGCGAGCTGCAGAAGATCAAAGACTACAGCCTTCTACAGACTAGAATAAAACATAGATTAAATCTCAGTATCAAGAAGACACAAGTTCTTACCTTTGGGCCAACAGGCAACATCATGATAGAGGGAGAGAGGATGGAAGTTGTCAATGATTTCATCTTGCTTGGATCACTAATTGATACTCTTGGTAACAGCAGTCAGGAGATCAGGAGACATTGCATTGGGATGTTAGTGTGAACACTAAAGTGCACCTGGTTCAGTCTATGATCTTTTCAATCATTTGCTACGCATCTGAAAGCTGGACGACGAGTAAGGATGACAGAAAAAGAACTGATGCTTTTTAGCTGTGGTGTTGGAGAAGCATACTGAATATCCTGTGGACTGTCAAAAGAATAAACAGAGAAGTCTTAGAGAAAGTGCAGCCAGACTGCTCCTTGGAGGCAAAGATGGTAAAGCTTCATCTCTCATACTTTGGGCATCCTGCTAGGAGAAAAACTGTTCCTTGAAAAGGGACATGATGCTTAGAAAGGCAGAGGGGCAGCAAAAGAGAGGTAGTTCTTCAATGAGATGGACAGACGCAGTGACTGCAGCAATGGGCTTAAGTATGCCAGAGATGAAAATGGCACAAAGTTCAGAACTGTTGTTCATAGGGTCACTATAAATCCTACTCAATGGCACCTAACATAACCACCACCACCACCACCACCACCACCACCACCACTCAGGACTTCTCCAAAGTGTTAAAGAACAGTAATGAAAACTTAAAAGATTAAGGTGCCCCTGAAGTACTTCATGGTATTTTCAATTGTTTTCTACGATCTGAGAGTTGGGGACAGTTACTGTAAGGATGACAAAAGAATTGATGCCTTGGAATTGTGGTGTTGAAGAAAACAACTGAGTATCCCATGGACTGTCAAAAGAACAAAGAGCTCTATCTTGGAGGAAACGCAATTAGGGTACTCCTTGGAGGCAAGAATGGTGAAACGTGGTCTCACGTACTTGTGCATGCTGTCAGGATTGGCAGTCCTTGTAAAAAAAGACATTGTGCTGGGAAAAGTAGAGAGGTTCAAAGAGAATAAGGTCCTCAACAAGATGGGACTGTCATATGACGGCAAACAACAGGCTCAAGTAAACCAGAGATGACAAGGATGTGCAGGATAGGTAGGGCAAGGTTCCGGCTGTTGTTCACAGGATTTCTATGAGTTGTAGTTGACTCCCAGCACCTCGCAGAGGTCACTGTGACTTAGAATAGGCTTGATGGCAACTAACACCACTGCATTATCAAGATCCTTGGATGATGCACACTTAATTACTAACCTAAAGATTGGTGGTTTGAATCTACCCAGCAGCCATAGAGAAAAGATTACAGCTAAAATTACCAACACATGGGCTCCAAGGAAGCCAGAAACACTCAGGGGCTCAGGCATTGTAACTTTCTTTTCTTATCCTCCATCTCACTTTCCACCAGCAAAAGAGGCCGAATCAATGGAACACCATTGTTCTTCCCTAGCCTCTGCAAAGGAGTGAACTGCATTTTAAAAGCAGGGAGTGAATGACAGATTAAGATTCAGAACAAATGATCCCTGGCAGGAGAAGATGGACTATCTTCTTTAACTTGATGGCAATGAGCTCTTTAAGAATTTCAAACTCTTCCTTACTCTAAAGGAGTCCTAGTGGCTGGCTTAGAGTTTCAAGTGTCCGCCTGCTAAGCAAAGGAATGGTGGTTCAAATCTACCAGCTGCTCCCCAGGAGAAAGTCAGATAGCCTCAGGAACACTATAGAGACTCCACGTGAGTCCAAACAGTCTTGACTTGGAGCGGGTACTTTGGTTTATTCTGAATTTAGTGGCCTTCCTCAAGCCTTCTGTTCTACAATTTAATGTAAATTAGTATAAGTGCTAAATGAAGTGTGTGTTCCTGTTTTCAACCTTTGAAATCAAGTTAATGAATGTCACTTGAGAAAAAAAAGGAAAACAAATCCAACACTAAATAAAGACAACAACCACCCCTTAGTGTGGCCTCAGCTCAGGGGAAAAGTTGAGGGGGTGGGGAGTTGGGTTATGAATACACACATCACAAAGACACAAGGCCAGGCGACACCTAGCAGCAAGATGACGTAAATGCACCTTTGTCAATTAGTTTATACTGAACTGACAGCCCAGTGGGTAAGGAGTTAGTTGCACTGCCAATCCCAAAGTAAGCACTTTAAACCCACCAGGTGCGCCTGGTAAGAAAGACGGGCACTATTCTTGTGCGGTTTACAGCTTCTGAAGACCTGCTGGAGGGTTAGCTAAAAGTCAGTTGTGACTCAACAGCATATGCAACAACAACAAAGTATGAAAGAACTGGAGCTGGAAGGTGTGACCAGAGGGGCAGGGTTGTTCTCTAAAGGAAATGCTTTCTGTGCTAGGCTTGAGTAAAAAAAAACAACTAAGAGCAGACTCAACACACACAGGAAGAAGAATGAAACTAGTCTGTCTATAGAGGAGAGGGAATATACAATGGGGCTAGATTAAGAGTTTCATAAATCAAAGAGAAGTTTATACAATGAAACAGGCAACTAGGCTCCACAGCAGGAGAGAGACATTTGGTGGGAAGTCCTATCAGAAGGGAGGCAAGAACTGTGTGAAGACAGTGAAGCAAGGCAAGGCTCATGGCATAAATCAGTACTTTACAATCCAAAAATACTAATAAGACAATATCTATAGCAAAAAAGAAAGAAAGGAGAGAGAGAGAGAGAAAAAGAGGAATGAATACTTGAGGGACTTAATGGGGGGAAAATAGGATTTGTTGCTGTTACTGTTGAGTGAGAACTGCGTCAGAGGTGACTGGGCTTTCAGAGACTGTAAGTTACACAAAAGGGGACTGCCCGCCTGGCTTCCTCTCATGGAGCTGCTAGCTGCTGGGTTTAAACCACCTGCCACTGGACTGGGAGCTCAACTTCTTGCCACCAAGCTTCCTAACAAGATTTGCTGTATGTTGCTGTTACTACGTGCAGTCAAGTCAGAATCACCTCACTGCTGACCCTCCAGCAGATTTTCAGAGGCAGTAAATGGTGTGGGAGGAGAATGTCCATCTATTTTTCCATGAAGTAGCTGGTAGATTCAGCATGTCTTTGGTCTGGCAACGTAGCTCGTTATCAATAGACCACCAGAGCTCTGACAGGATTTAGTTCTGTCAAATTTTTTTGGATTCTTCAAAGTGAAAAAGGTAGCTGAGGACAAGAAAGGAGGCAGGGAAATTAGTGCAACTATCTGAAGTCACAGAATTGCCTGAAAATTCAAAGAAAGCAAATTTGACTCAGTATGATTCTTGAGTGGCACTGTGAAACTTACTTAAAGCAGAATGTAAACAAACAAAAGATGTCTCATCTTGCCCTCAACTACCAAAAACATGGGCTCTTCATCCCTATAAAGGGAGCTCCTGCCCCACAGGAGAGAGGCCATCTCCTCTCCTGCAATTTACAGCCTCAGAAACCCAGTGGAAGCTCAGCTCTGGGTCTGTTCTGACTGGTCAGCAATTGCGTTTTGATCTTTTTCTTCTTAGATCTGAATTCTACTTCCTACTCTCAACTAACCAGAAAAACCTGGAAGGAATATGAGTACTTGCGAGGAGGAACAAATTTTGTCCTATTTCTGTTTTAAGGGCAAGGAAGGTAAGATCAAGGAAGGTGTTCAGTATGTTCAAGTTTGCAAGGCTGATTTTAGAGGAGGTGAGTCACTGTCTCTTAAGAGTTTCAGTTTCCTCAGCTGTTACACATACATACATACATACATACATACACATATGCACCCCCCACCACCAACAACAAAACAAACCCCTGGAAGAAGAATTACAGAATTTGCCTCATCAGGGTAAAGCTGTATTAGATAACCCTTCTAAAATATTCAGCATAATGTCTTATGGGCAATAAACGTCAGTAAATGTTAGTTACACAGAATGTCAACACCAGTTTAAAACACAGCTAAGATTAAGATGTCATCCTGACACTCTAAGTATTTCACTATTATTTCCCTTTTCTCAGATTTTCACAGGAGACTGGAATTCCCAAAGGGTTCAGTGTCCCTGTAGTGGCAGCCTTGGGGAAGAGGCTGGGAGGACACAGAGGCTGCTGGCCCTGCCACCAAGGCCCCGCGCACCATCCTAAGGGGCTTCAGGGAGGTCTGCTGTGATGGGAGCCAGATTCCTGGAGCACTGCTGCCAGGCACTGCGCTCCGCGCGCCTTAAACAGATCGCTCAGCTCACTCCAGTTCTCATGGCAGCCCCTGCAGTAGGTGCTCCGCTGTCACCACTTTACAATCGGGGAAACTGAGCCCTGAATGTCCCCCTCCCCCAGATGAAACCACGAGTCCACGGTCACACAGTAAGCGAAACTGAGAACGCAGGTCCACGCGCTCTGGAGCCTGCTCTTCTCCACTGAACCTGAGGGCACTGGAAGGGGGACCCCGACAGAGAGGAGGCGGCCGCCAGACTCACCTTGGCGCTGTGGACCGTCTCCTGCGTCCCGCGGAGCTGCAGCCAGATGCGCGCGGGCAGCGGCTCCTCGGAGCCCAGGGCGCCGAGCACGGCCAGGCTCACGCCAAACAGGCCCTCGATGCGGCCGCGGCTCTGCTCCAGCAGCGCCGCCTTCTCCGCGGGCGCCGTGAACTCATCCAGTACCTCCCGGGCAGCCATGGCGGGTGCGGCCTCCCGCGGCAGCGCCGGAGCGGGGGGAAAATCAATGGCAACACCCGCTCAGCGCGCTGCCGCTGCACCCCGGCCCATCCGGCGGCGTCCGGGGCCCCCGCGGCCGCTGAGCTCCCGCGCACACCTCGCCGCCCGCCCGCGGCCCGAGCTACACCATCTCACCCCGGCCACGGGAGCCTGGCACTCACACAAGGCGCTCCGCCCCTCGCCGCCATCGCGCATGCGCGCCGCCCTCTGTCATCATCAAGGCTCGCCGCCCCCAAAGGGAGAGCGGTGCGGGAGAGAATTAGGTCGCGCGTCCGCGCACCGCCGCCATGTTTGTTCAGGGAAACGCGACGCCTCCGTTGAGGGAAGGGCAGTTCGGCCTCCTGTGTTGTCTCACGCTAGTGACTAGTGTAATAAAGAGGGAACTCGGGGGCGCTTAGTGGATAAAGAATTGGCTGCCAATGCAAGTCAGGTGGTCCAGAAACACCAGCTGTTCCGCAGGAGAAGTTGGGCAATCTTCTCCCGTGCAATTCCACATAACGCATAACAACAGTGCTGTCCGTGTGCATTTAGTGTTTCCCCAGATGAGGAAATCGACTCAGCACCAAAAAAACTGGATTTATCCCAGTGTCATACAAGGGAATTGATTTGATCACACAAAAAACCAGATGTAATAGGCAGATGAGACTTTTCTACCTCCATTCCTTTCTTCCATTTGTAGTACAGAATAATCTATGGACTGTCAAAAGACTAAACAGATACATCTTGGCTAGAGTACAAGCCAGAGTGCTCGTTGGAAGCAAAGACGACAAAGCTTTGTCTCACATACTTTGGGCATGTTGCTTGGAAAGGCTATTTGGAGAAGGCATCACGCTTGAGAAGGTGGAGGGATATTGAAGGAAAGGATGACTAAATGAAATGGATTGACATGGTGACAACAGCAATAGGCTCAAGCATGTTTGTGGTTGTGAGGATGGCACAGGATAGGACGGGGTTTGGATCAGTTGTTCACAGAGTTGTTATGAGTCTTACTCAACTTGATCGCCACCTAGCAACAACAATAATATAAAGATGGGAGGAAATAGGAGTAACAAAGAGAAGTGAAAGTATAGAAATAAATAACTAGGAGCATGATTCCTCCTAAGATAGACAGAGGGAAAAGCTTTATGGGAGAAGAACAAAAAACTACGAGTTGAGAAAATAAACCTTAACCCCTCTTTGGACCTCAGTCTTCCCATCTGTATTATGAAGCATTTGTATTCAGTTATCTAGGTTTTTCTAGTTGTTTTTCTAGATATTGCATCCACTTCCTAAACAACATCCCTCCAGAAACTATGAACTTTGATAAATGTCGATAGTTGTAGAGGGACTTCAGGCCTTCTGTTCATAGGGTTGCTGAGTTGTGCTCAACTCGAAGGCAATCAACAACATTCTCCAAGACCATGAAAAGTGGAAGATACAGTTTGAGTTTCCTTCCTATAGGCTAACCTTTGTGGTTATACTAGTTACAGCCTATGCAGCTATTAATTACCCTATGTCTTTATTTAACCTAGAAAATGCTAATAAAAATACCTGCTACCTATTGTGAGAATTAATATTGTACTAGTCTCTCTGGAGTCTCTATGAGATGTCTATGACTCGAAGGCACCTAACAACAACAGCAAGAACAACGAGAGAGCTCTGTTGCCCTAGTGGATAGAAAGTGATGCCACCAAGCCAAAGGTGCGTGATATAATCTGCGGCCCTCAGACCTGGTTTTAATTGGTTTTGGGCAAACATTCTTCTAAGTGT
This sequence comes from Elephantulus edwardii, assembly GCF_000299155.1. Lineage (NCBI taxonomy): Eukaryota > Metazoa > Chordata > Mammalia > Macroscelidea > Macroscelididae > Elephantulus > Elephantulus edwardii. The sequence continues at coordinate 492,680 of NW_006399771.1, forward strand.
CATAGCACTGGTCTGTCCATTTGCTGTACAGAGGTAACTCATGGTTGCTGTGATGCTAAACACTATGACACTGATGTGTCAAATGCGATAATGGTAACCCATGGTGGACAGTGTTTGGTGGAGCTTTCCGATTAAAACAAGCTTGGAAGCAGGAGTGGCATCCACTTCCACAGTAGCTTGCCTCAGGAAACCCTATTAACTTGGAGAAGCGATGAAAGTTATACAAGTGTTCAGGTCTTTTATTCATAGGGTTGCTATGTGTCATCTACAATTTGATGAGATTTAACAACAATAACGGAAATGCTCACTAAATAGTTGTGGTGTGCTGTCAAATTGCCTATATGACTCATGGTGATCCTATGAATTTTGCTCTGAATCTTGCCCTATCCTGAGCCAACCTCAGCATCTCTGACACACCAGACTCCATTGCCCGTCACGGTGTCTGTCCATCTCACCTGGGGTCCTCCTTTCCCGTATTGACCCCTCTTATCCTTCCAAGCATGATGTCTTTTTCCAAGGACTGCACCCTCTTGAACATGCCCCAACTACTTTTATTGCTGAATCAGTGATTATGCTTTATAATTTTAACAACTTAAGGTTAAAAAATAAAGTTAAGGTTCAATTTTCATGGAAAATGTTTTGTGCAGATTATGCAAATATATGTCTGAATTTGTGGGCCTGGGAGCCACCCACATTTCTATAGATTCTCCTTTGAGGAGAGAAAAGGGGGATCTAAAGATGCTGTAGTTGGAAATGCCAAGGGGGTAAGAGGAATTACTCAAGGTAAAACCTGTCAGGAATCCTGCCTGATGGGGTTTTCCATATACCTCAGAGATACAGACAGGTGTGGCCCTCCGATTTTCCTGAGAGATGACTCATCAGAGGGAAGATAACCACTGGCCTAATAGATGATCCACTTCCTGCTGCACTGGGACTTTTCCCTTGGTGTCTACAGTGTCTGAAGGCCAGCGCCATCAGATAGCTGTGCTGGGATTGGCTGAAGCAAGTCAGGTGGTGAGTTGGGCCTTGCTTATAGATTGCTCACCGACCTATAGTCAGTGCATGTGTTATTTCCTCTTAACTGCATTCTCCTTAAATGGAGATGCAATTGTCCAGTAATTGCACAGGGCTTTCCCCAGAACTGGTTCCTGTTTGTTCCCAGGGACTACTAAAGAGGGAAGCTGCTCTGAAAAGTGATAGCATACAGTTGTCCTCTTTCCAACGTACTCTCCCCCAAAACCTCCCTAAGACTAACGCAACACATACACAGCAATGGGAGCCAGACTGCTGACTGTTCATACATACGTCGATAGGTTGGTACATCACTTCTAGTGATAGAATTTTGTTGCTCCTTCTCTCTTTAGATGATACCCTGATGATGTGAGAGTTAAAGTACTAGGCAGTTAACAAAAGGGCTGACAGTTTGGTTCCAAATCCTTCAGCCCTTCCAAGGGCAATTCTACTCTGGTCTGTGGGATTACTTGGAGTCCCAATCTACGTAAAGTCTAGGTGCTTTGAAACCCCCCTTTAAAAATCATGCACTTCATTCAATTAGGTCAGCATTTCCCTTTTTTCAGACTTTTCAAGGTTTCCTGAAGGAAGGGAATGAGGAGAAAGAGAAATCCCCTTCAAGAAACTCCCTTTTGGGCAGTTTCTGAACCACAACTTCCCTCATTTGGCCAGCCCTGGCCTGGCTGCCTGGTCGTTACCAGCCCAGAATAATTGATGCTAGAGATGAGACCCTTCAGCTCTGATTGATCTCTTTCTTTAATCTCAACAACCCTATGAGTTAGGTATTAGGAGTGAGGGGAATCACTTATTTGCATAGGTAGGAGAGAGGAATTCCCAGGCCTTCCCACAGAGCTAAACGTGAAGGAGCATACCCAGCTTTGACCCTCTCCGGGCTCACGTTTTCCCAGAGCAAGAGGAAGGAGACTTCTCAGGTGGGTGCCCTTCCAAAAAAATCTCACTGCTCTAACATGTCAGAAATGGTGAGGACGGCACAGATGGTACAGCCTTCAGGTCTGTTATACACACGGCCTCTATGAGTCGTTGTTGTTATGTGCCATCGAGTCGCTTGAGACTCATAGCGACCCTATGTACAACAGCCCTAAACCCTGCTCTGTCCTGTGCCAATCGCACTGTCTCCAACACTTCCATCCCGATTAACCCAGTCACTGAATCAATCCACCTCATAGAGGGCCTTCCCCTCCTGCACTGTCCCTCCACCCTCCCAAGCACGATGTCCTCTTTTTTCTTTTTAAAGTATAATTTCCGTTTTTTTTTCAGACGAGTTTTTTCTTGAGCCTTTAAGGAATTAAATCCTTCCATGGGCTTTGGTGGTTGTTGTGGGGCAGCACCTGCAGGTCTAAATCTAGGTGGAGATGTTCGGTCCTTCAGGGCTTCATGAGAACAGTTCCTCCCCACCTTGCTGGGAATGGCACAACTCACACAGTCGTGCAGTTTCACACAGAGCTTTGGAAGCACACATGCGTCGAAGACACTCGCTTCAGAAATGTCCCTGACCGCAGCTGCGTCAACGATATTTCGAATTACTAACTTCTTAATTGCCTTGTCTTTGGGCACGCACCGGGAGCAGTTCGTGCACGTGGCCGTGGACCTTTCTGGCACGACCTTTGTATCTCCTTTTCTTTGTCATGTTGGAAGCAAAGGTCTGAGAGAGCGAGTCATACTAAGAGCGACAACAGATTGGATCGCCTTGCCCTCAGAGAGGGTACCCTGTGTTCTACTCTCTGTGATTGTTCATTGTGTCCGTGACTGGGTGAGCTGCACTAGATTAGCTAATATGGCTTTTCTAGACATTTTCTTCATTACTGTCACCACGTGGCTGGGTTGTGTTGTTGTTAGGTGCTATCAAGTTTGCAGCCACTCATAGTGACTCCATAAGCAACAGCACTGAACAACTAACGTACTCACGATCTCTGGCATACTTGACCCTGTTGTTACAGTCACGGTGTTGATCCATTTCACGGAGGGTCTTCTGCTCTTGACTGGCTCTCTTTCCTAGCATGATAGCCTTCTCCAAGGACTGGCCCCCTCCTAACAACATGCTCAGAAGTATGTGCGTCAAAGCTTCGCCATCCTTGCCTCCAAGGAGCACCCTGGCTATACTTTCTCCAAGATGTGACTGTTCTTTAGCAGTCCCTGGGATAGTCCAGCCTCTTCTCCCACATCACAATTCAAAGGCATCAATTCTTTTGTCATCCTCAGTCATCCAGCTTTCAAAAGCGAAACAAGTAATTGAAAGCCCATAGCTTGAATCAGGTACACCTTAATCTTTAAACTGACATCATCGACCCACACCTATTCAATCTGTATGCTGAGCAAATCATTCAAGAGGCTGGACTTTAAGAAGACTGTGGATCAGGATTAGAGGAAGATTGATCAATAACCTGTTTTGCAGATGACATAATTCTGTTTGCCAGAAGTGAAGAGGATTTGAAACACTTGCTGCAGAAAATCAAGGACCATAGCCTTCAATATGGATTGTATCTCAGCATTCAGAAAACAGAAATATTCACCATCAGGTCAATAGGCATCACCATGATAGATGCAGAGAAGACTGAAATTGTCAACGACTTCATTTTGCTTGGATCCATAATCAATGCCCTTGGTACTGGCAGTCAAGCAATCAAAAGATGTATTATACTCAGTAAATCTGCTGTCAAGGAATTCTAAACTTTTAAGGAGCAATGATGTTAGTTTATCATGATGGGGTTGTTGTTGTTGTTGTTATGTGCTGTTGAGTCACCTGCAACCCATAGGGACCCTATGTATAATGACCTTAAACCATGCTCTATTCTGTGCCAATCTCACTGTCTCCAACACACCTACCCCCATTATCCTAGTCACTGAATCAATGCACCTCATAGAGGGTCTTCCTCTCCTGCACAGTCCCTCCACCCTCCCAAGCATGACATCCTTCTCTAAGGATTGGTCCCTCCTTGCAACATGTCCAAAGTATGTCAGATGAAGCTTCAGAACCTTTGCCTCCAAGGAGCAGCAGCCTGGTTTAGCCCTCTCAAGGGTGAACCTGTTGTTTTCTTAGCAGTCCATGGTATATTCCATACTCTTATCCAGCACCACAGCCCAAAGGCATCAACTCTCCTTCTATCCTCCCTAGTAATTTTCCAACTCTCTGACACATAGCAAGTGATTACAAAGACCATGCCTGTATCAGGTGCACCTTAGTCCCCAGAGTGACACCATTGCTCTTCAGTACTTTGGAGAAGTCCCTAACAGCAGACTTGCCTATCGCAATATGTCTTTTAATTTCCTGGCTGCTGGTGCCAAGAGTGTTGACTGTGGAGCCAACCAAACCAAAGCTGTGAACAATCCCAATCTTTTCACCATCCATCCTGATACTACCAATTGGCCCAGTGGTGAGAACCTTTGTCTTCTTGATATTGAGCCTCAATCTATATTGAAAGCTGCAGTAGAACTATGCAAATGTGATCTGTTTCTGGCCCTGGCATTGGAGTTGGTTAGTTTGCTAACAAAGTAAGGGTAAACAAAATAAATGACACCTTTTGTTTGAGACCACGCAGATAAAGTGTATAGAAAGCTAATGTGGAGATTAAGCAGTTTGCTATTCTGCCAGGCTTAAAATGAGCAGACCTAAAGGCATAAAATGAGATCTCATTGCCATTAAGAAAGAAGAACCAGAGAATGCAGGGTGTTTTTTGAACCTAAGATCTCGAATTAAACCATAGAGAGAAAGAGAGGAGAAGCAACACTGGGGGATGGATGGGGTGAGATTGAGACATGGACCCAGGGGTGGCCGAGTCAGCAATGGCAGGGAATCTGAGAAAATGCCGAGTACTTGTTGGTGAAATGGGTGCCTTTGGGCCCTTAGCATGAGTAGTACAGTCAGCCAACCTGTGGAGCTCTAGCTGAGTACCTTCCACCTAAGCTTACCAGCAGATGAGGGTGAGGATGACACTAACTGTCAGAATTAAAGGGGCTTTGTAACCGTCACCTGAGCAAAGCAGAGGCCAAGACTGTGAGTCTGAGGGTCAGAGAGAGGCCTCACATGCACACTCAAAAGAAGAAAGTGACTCAAACTATCCTTAGTGTTCCCATATCTAAACAGTAATCAGTTACTTCCCTAATCAACCCCACAAGCATTAGTATTGTCCATGAGTTCTGTGTGGGCATTGCAATGCATTATCAAACCCAGGAACAGAAGTAGTAAGGACCATGGGGAGGGAAGGCTGGTGCTAGAATTGGTAGAAGAAAATGAAAGAGTATATCTTATTTACAGGAATCGGCTTTGTACTATCAATGCAGGGCATATGCCCCTGCCACCCAGGTCCACCACACTGCTTTGACGTTGAGTGAAGAATTTTTCAACTTGGCCACATTCTCTAGTCCAGATTGTCAGTCATTAGGATCATATTCTGTTCAGATTCTGTGTGATGTCGGCTTTTCATTCTGTTTTGAATTCAGGAGAGGCAAAAAGAATATTTTGGACCCTTAAAACTCTTAACACTTTCCAATTTTGAAGTTGAAGAAACAGAAGCAGAGACTCTGGAACTTTCTAATGGCTACACAGAAGATGTGTGATGAAGTGGTTTGCTGTTGTTAGGTTCTGTCAAGTTGATTGCAACCATAGTGACTCTGTGAATAACGTCTGAACTTTGCCCATCCTCAGATCTCAGATCTGCTTGAGCCCATTGTTAAAGAGCTCATTGTCTTTAGATGCCATCAAGTCAAGTACAACTCAGTGACCCTATGAACAACAGCTCTGAACCTTACCCTACGCTGTTCCATCCTTACCCTTTTTTATATAATTGACCCCACTGGTACAGTCACTCTGTCATTCTGCCTCCCTGAGAAACCTTCTCTCTTTCACTGATCACCTTTCCAAGCTTTATGTCCTTTTGCAAGGACTGACTCTTCCTAACAGCAATGCCCAAAGTATGTGACATAAACCTTCAGCATCCATGCCTCTAAGGAGCACCCCGGTTGCACTTTTTCTAAGACATACTTATTTGTACAGTTGACAGTTTATGGGATATTCAGTATTCTTTTCCGCCTCCAGAACTTAAAGGCATCAGTTCTTCTGTCATCTTTATTCACTGCCCAAGTTTCAGGTGCATAGCAAGTAATCTAAATGACCATGACTTGAATCAGGTGCATCTTGGTCTTTAAACTAATGCCATTGCTCCTTAGCACTTTGGAGAGATTCTTGACAGCAGAGTTTCCCAATGCAATATGTCATGTGATTTCTTAGCTGGTGGTGCCAAAGAAATGTCCTTGTGAATGATTGTGGATCCAAGCAAGATGAAATTGTTGACAACGTCAATCTTTTTTTTTCTATCACGATTGGCCCAGTGGTGAAGATTTTTGTCTTCTTGATATTGAGGTATATTCCATATCAAAAGGTGTAATCTTTGATCTTCTATAGCAAGTATTTCAAGTCTTCTTTACTTTCAAGCAAGCAGAGTTGCATCATCTGCATAACTCAGGTTCGCTCTTCTCATAACTCATACCACACTCTTCTTCAGAGTTCAGCTGCTCAAATGATTTGCTCAGCATATAAACTGAGTAAGTATGGTGATAGGATACAGCCCTGATGCACATCTTTCTTGATTTTAAACCATATAATGTTCCCTTTTTCTGTTTCCACACAGCCTCTTGGTCTAAATGTGGGTTTTGCATGAGCACAATAAACTGTTCTAGGTTTCCCATTCTTCTCAATGTTAAGCCAATTTGTTATGATCCAGACAGTCAAAACTCTTGTGCAGTCAATAAAACACAAATTATTTTTATGAAGGAATGGTGGAGTCCATATTTAAATCCCAGCTATCTGACTCTGTCTTGACCACAAACAAAACCCCAAAACCCTTAATATCATCAAGTCAGTTCTGATTCATAGTGACAATATAAGACAGATTAGAAATCTCCCACAGGATTTTCAAGGCTAGAATATTTTTTTTAAGGCTAGAGTCTTTATAGTAGCCATGTTTTTCTCTCATGGAGCAGCTAGTTGGTTTGAATCACCAAACTTTTCAGTTAGGAGCTGATTTCATAAACAACATACCATCACTACTCCTGGACTGTATGTTAGGCATCCTTAAAAGCAATGAATCTTAAGCTGCACTGCAATCCCAGAGATGAGCAGTTCGAATCCATCAGTTGCTCTGCTGGAGAAGGAGGGACAATCTCCTCCTGTACCAGTCAGATCCAATTTGACAATGTACATACACATACGAATAATATTTTTTTTTTAAAAAAGAAGTGAGTCTTTATATAAAAATACTTCTCTTTCTGCCCTTGTGAGATAAAAAGCAGAAGATAAAGTGTACCTGTGACAATCCCCTGAGGCTTGAGATTGTTTTAAAAACAGATCTCCGTGTGTGGAATTGTCTGGCACAGTCCTCCAACCAGGAGAACTTCTACTTTGACTGTGGTGTGGTGAATTAGTTAATGTGACACTTCTAGCCATACTCTTTGTAACTACCTTACGATGACTGAGTGGGATGATGCAAATGAGGTGCATGTGGTCTACCAAAGAAATTGGGAAGTTTGCTAATAATGAAATAAGGTGAGGGGCAGTTTTATGGGAGTTGTTACTCCATTGAGTTTGCTCTGACTCATAACAAACCTATTCAAGACAGAACAAAGGCCTGACCGATCTGTGGCATTCTCACTATCACTGCTGTGCTTAAGCTTGTTATTTTTTTTATAATACTTTTTAAATTTTTTTGTAAATTTTATTTTATTATGTGTGTGTGTGTGTGTGTGTGTGTGTGTGTGTACCATCAAATTGGATCTGACTGGTACAGGAGGAGATTACCCCTCCTTCTCCAGCAGAGCATCTGGTGGATTTGAACAGTGTACCTCTGGGATTGCAGTGTGTTCTTCTTTATTTCTTATCCAACTTTTACATGCAAATGAAACAATTAAAAATACTACAGCCTGAGGGTGTGTAAAAAGAGCAAGGGCCATGTGGGGAGTACCATATCTGACCTTTACCAACTTCACAGGAGGAAACTATCCCCGTCCACAGCATCAATAACACAAAACCAATTACCATAAGGTCAGACATGTCCCCCACATTCTCATTGCTCCTTCAACTCATCTTGACACAAATCTTACTGCTTGACAGGACCCAAAATCCACACAGAACCATACCGGAGAAATTAAAAAGGTTATCATTCATTGAAAAACAAGGAACTCATGCAATATTATTCAAAATGGGTGACCCTGGAGGACATTATGCTGAGTGAGGTATCTCAGTCACAAAGGGACAAA
>NW_006399771.1:501282-510635 GCF_000299155.1 Elephantulus edwardii
AACAATGAATGAATGGAATTCCAAAATCTCTGTAGATGTTCATTGAAATGAAAAATAAACAAACTAAATTAATAAAAAAATAGTAAACCTTAAAAAAAAGGTTATCATTAAGGTTAATAACAAAATACAGTCAAGACAGCTCCCAAAATGTGTGAACAGACACCTCAGCCTTATGAGTCTAAGTGTTCTCAAGTTCCCAGTCCTGCCAATATTGGCTTCCCCCTGTACTTGTCCAACAGAGTTCTTAGTCTTGCCAATGTTGGTTTTCCCCATCCTGAAGTCCCATCTCATATCCAGCTCTGCTGTTTAGCCATTGCTGCTGGGGTACATCTCTCTTCTCTCACTAGGCAAGGACTCTCTTCTGGTGTGGGAAGAATTTCTTCTCTCAGAAGCTAGAGCTGTTTAATTTATTGACAAGACTAGCCAATCTTCTTGTAGATTGCTGAGTTTGGCTGATCTCCTTGTGGAATGGTAGATAACCAATCCCTTTGTGGATAGGCCAATAGCCCCTCCACAGAGTCAGTTATTTACTCTGGAAAAGCCACATGGAGAGACTAACTCCACAAGGTGTAACTTAGATTTGAAATAGCTATCCTTCTCTCTAGTACTTTATAGAAGTCCTTGACAGCACATTTTCTCAATGTAAATAATCTTTTCAATTTCTTGACTGCTGCTGCCATGAGTGTTGATTGTGGGTCCAAATAAAACTAACTCATTGACAACCCCGCTCTTTCCTCCATCAATCTGATCTTTCCTATTAGTCCAATTGGTGATGATTTCCCCCCCTGATGTTGAAATGTAATGCAAACTAAAGACTGTAGTCTTTAATTTTCTGCAATTACTTCTTCAAGTCCTATAAAATTTCTACAAGTAAGGTTTGTCATCTGCATAGTGTAGGTTGATTAGGTTTTCTCCAATCCTGATGGTGCATTCTTCATAAAATCTGTGTTCAACATTCAGAAAGAATAGGTATAAAGAAAAGATAGGACCCTGACACACACCTTTCCTGATTTTATGCATTGTTTCTTTATTCTGTTAAAAATGGCTGTTTCTTGGCCTACATTGATTTTGCATGAGTATAATTGCTCTTGAATTTCTATTCTTAATGTTAATCACAATTTCTTAATCTACACAGACAAATGCCTTTGTATAGTCAATAAAACACAAAGGTGTAACCAGAGGAGACCAGAGACAAAGGCCACAGTTAAAAGTTTGCTGTTCTTGCCAGATGACTGAAGGAGAAGCTCACTTATAGTTGTTTTGAGGCAAAACTTGCTGTATGATTGAGGAAATCAGAAGCTTTCTTGAATTTGTGTTGCTGAACATTTGTTATCCTAGGTTATTGTTCAGCTGATGCATACCAAGTAATTGACAAGACCATGGCCTTGATCATGCATACCTTAGTCTCTAGGCTGAGATCACTGCTCTTTAGCACTCTGGAGAGGTCACTTACAGCAGAATTTCCTAATGCAATTCTTCTTTTGATTTCCTGGCTGCTGGTGCCAAGACTGTTGACTGTGGAACCGAACAAGCTGAAATTGTTAACAATCTCAACCTCTTCTCATCTAGAATGATGCTGCCAATTGACCCAGCAGTGAGGATTTTCATTTTCTTGATGTTGACCTTCAATACATGTTGGAGAATGCGGACCTTGACCTTCTGTAGCAAATATTTCAGGTCCTTTTCAGTTTCGGTGAGTTAGGTTGTGTCATATACATAATACAGTGGTTGATGAGTCTTCCTCCAGTCCTGCCATATCACCTGATAATTTTGTATCTGTCAGCTTCATGTGACTGTAGTGACTATAGTAAGGGGCTCAGGTGTGTCAGGGATGATGAGGATGGCACAGGATAGGACAGCGTTCAGATCTGTTGTTCATCACCATGAGTCATACTCGACTCAAAGGCACTTAATACCTACAGCTACGTGATTGGGAGAAGCTTCTAGTCCAATGTCTGACTCATAGACTTTGGATTTAACCTTGTCTACAAGCAGATGAGAGTCTCTGTCTCCCCACCCCTCACATGCATATACACACAAGCAGTATTCCTTTTGTTCCTTTAGAGAACTGAGCCCAAGATACCATTTCATCTGGCCTCTTTGTGTTGTAGATGAGGAAACCAAGAAAGATGAAGCCATACAGACCAGCTCAGAGTGGATGCACCTCTTTATATAGGCTCACCGAGGTGGCAGTGTGTCTAGGGTAGAACCACCAGCCAGGTCACACGTCTTTCCTGCTGTCCTGGTTCCTGCCCCTTTCTATGGCGGCCTCCACATAGGCAGTGACCATTCAATGAATATATGTAAGAAGAAGGAACTGAGCATTAGATGGTGCAGAGGTGGGTACTGAGTGACCTCTGGGGATGTCTGTGAGATGACATCACACTTGGCATAAGGCCTCCAGGGTGGAACAGGCTCACAGGAAGCTGGCTGTCCTTCCTTCCCCTCAAGATTTCTAGAGGGGGAAAAAAATAACTCACATAGCTTCTGAAGTGTGCTTCAGCTACAGGAAGAATCCGTTCCCTTGTGCAGTATGCCAATGCCTCTGTTCTGCAACCAAGTCAAAAGTACAATGGTTCCCCTCTGGCCCCTCTTCTAGCAACACCTCTGGTCTTATTTCATTCATTTAGAACCTCTGGTGTGGGAGAAGGATGGGGAATCTCTTCGCATGCAATTAAGAGAGAGTGTACAAGGAATCCCATTTCCCCCCTAAAGTGCAGAACTAATGTTTTCAGATTATTTTCAGTATCCAACAGACAGACTTTGAAGAAATTATGACTGTTTCATACTTTCTGTTGTGGCAAGAAATACTGGGTTCCAATTATTGTATAAGAAAATATTCCCTTTAGGTCCCTGTGTGGTGGTTTGCACCTGGCTTCTAACTGATCAAGGGAGTTCTGGTGGCTTAGTGGTAAGGAATTGTGCTGCCAGCATGAAGGTAAGTGGTTCGAATCTACCAGCTGCTCAGTGGGAGAAAGATGGACAGTTTCCTCCTGTGTGACTTACTGCCTCTGAAAACCCTCTGGAGTCACCTTCGACTCGATGGTACACAGCAACTGCTAACTTAAAGCTTGAGGGTTTGAATATACCCAGCAGAGATACGCATAAAAGACTCGGAGATCAACTTCCATAAGATCAGAAACAAAACCAAAGTCTGTTATTGAGTCAATTCTAACACATGGTGTCCTCATGGGTTACAGAGTATAATTGCCCCATTGGGTTTCCTTGGGTCTATCCTCACTAAGTAGATGGCTGGGCCATTCACTCTTGTGAGAGTACCACTCTGATGGCTCGGTGGTAAGGAGTTGTACTGCCAACCCAAAGGTACTTGGTTTGAGTCCACCAGCTGCTCTATGGGAAAGAGATGGGCTCTCTCCTCCCATGCCATTTACTGCCTCTGGACCCTCTGGAGGGTCAGCTATGAGTCGGTTCTGACTCACAGCCTTTAGGTTAGTAGTCATGCGTAGATGGATGTCTCACCTGAGGAGTTCCATGAGATTCTAGTTGTTTAAAACTCTGGCAATAACTTGTAAATTATTACCTCACTTGGGAGGGACTGGAGAGCATTATGCTGAGTGAACTAACTCAGTCCCACAAGGATAAATACTGTATAAAACCGTTATTGTTAGGGAGCTCTGGTGGCCTAGTGGCAAGACATTGCACTACAATCCCAGAGGTATGCGGTTCAAATCCACCAGATGCTCTGCTGGAGAAGGAGGGGGCAATCTCCTCCTGTACCAGTCAGATCTGATTTGACGGTACACGTAAAAATAATAAAATAAAAATTAAAAAACAAACAAACAAACAAACAAAACAAAAAAACAAACCGTTATTGTTGAATGAGTATAAGGATCCAGGAGGGGTGGGAGAAGGTCGAAGGAGAGGGATGTAGATGTGCAGGGGGAGGGGGATTAATCATTGGGTTGTACAATTTGATATGGGGGGTGAGGGAAATTGAAAGAATTTGTTCAAATTTGTATTTGAATTTTGTAAATAAACTAGTAGAAAAATGAAAATAAAAAAACTCCAAAAACAAACAAACAAACAAGCAAAAAACCAAAACAACTCTTTGGCATTGAAGTACATGCTGTCTGCTCCTTGTCAACATTGAGTTCCCTCTTATTTTCTCGTTAGCTAGGTTAAAACATGATTTTACTTTAATTTTTGCCATTTGGAGCATTTGGCAATATATGTTGTTATGTCGTTGTTTTTAGGTGCCGTTGAGTATGGCCCAAAGCCACTCTATGAACAACTAAGCATTTTTGTTTCTTAAACTCACTGTTCATCTCTTTTGCTTAGTAACATACTGGCATAATGTTTTTATAATTGATGAAAATAATATTGTTGTTGTTGTTATGTGCCATCAAGTTACCTTCATGAGGACATTTGGCAATGTCTAGGGATGTTTTTGGTCTTCATTATTAGAAGGAGGCCTGGGAAAGGAATGATTTCCTATTGACATCAAATAGAGGTTGAAAAACTCTAACATATACAAACAGAGTAGGAGAGTACTGGGAAGTCTTTTAAAGTTTTCTTTACATCCAAAGAAATGAATATTTTTGTTTATTTGTGGAAATAATTTTCTATTTCTCATGCTAACCATTTGAGAACACTTTAATACTAAAGTTATTAATATTTGGGGGAATAGATAAGAAAAAAATCTAAGGAATAATTCTGCTTTGAAACTTGGGGAGCCATTATGAGTCAAAATTGATTTGACAACAGCAGGTTCTTGGGATTTTGTTTTTAGTGGTGGGGGAGAAGGATAGAATTTAACTGGAGGAAGAACGTAGTAGTTGCCCCTCAGTCCTTGAGAAATTTGATAACATCTAAGGTGGCCAAAGACCAGACCGGACAATGGATCCTAATAAGGCTCTGGGCCGGTCACAAAAGCCCAAACTTTCCTAGTCCTCCCTAAAACCCCTGTAAAAACATACCACCCTTGACTGCCCATTTTAAAAAAATTAATTTTAATGAAAGCTTACAGAGACTTTGGATTTCCATTCATTCATTGTTGCACTTTTCTCCCTGCCCCCAGTTCCCTCATCTCTTTGAAAAGTAAAATTCTTTAATTGTTATACAATCCCTCCCCTCAAGTCCACTCCACTATGCAGCCTTAACTCTGGATTCCTGTCATGACAATAATCACATATCCCTTTTAAACAGTTCTCTCCCTCATCTTTCAATGCAGTATACATTATTGAATCCATCTTTCTCAGTCTCCCCTCAACCCCAGTGTAGTCCCATTTTATAACAGGGCACTATGCAGTATTTGTCCTTTTGTGACTGAGATATTTTACTCAGCATAATGTCCTCCAGGGTCACCCAGTTTGTATAATATTTCACGAGTCCCTTGTTTTTTGATGCAATTTAGTATTCCATTGTGTGAATATACAATAGTTTCTCTATCCATTCGTTTGTTGATGGGCATTTAGGTTGTTTCCAACTCCTTGCTATTGTGAACTGTGAACAAAGCTGCGATAAACATGGGTGTGCATCCTTGTGCCATTTTGACCTTCTCTGCTCGAGGTCACTTGGCATCCTGTTCATTTCTTGGGACCAACTTCTTTCTTTCTCTCTTTTGCCCTCAACTCTTTTTCTACCTAATGTTAATATTATTATTATTATTATTATTATTGGCTTGGGGGTTTTCTTTCTTTTTTATTGTGCTTTAAATGAATGTTTACAGAACAAATTGGTTTTCCATTTGATCATTCATACAGATTTTTATTTTGTGACCTTAATTACAGTCCACACATCCTGACAGCACCCCACCCACTCCCTCACTGTGATTCTCATTTACATTTATCCTTCTATACCGTCTCACCTGCTGAGCTTTCTTCCTGGGCAAATTGTGCCCTTTTAATCTCTCATGATTGATTGTTCTCAGGAGTGAGCACCTCCCTGGTGGTAATGTTCAGCTCATGTGCATATGAAGTGTTTGACTGAAAGGTAAGTAATTTCATTTAACTTACAAAAGTGAGTTAACTTTTTAAAAAAGACCAAGTTTCCTAGTCTGGGAGGGATGGAACCCTGAGTACTAAGGCCTTTAGTTATACCTTCAAGCCTAGAACAGAAATCACTCCCTAGACTCAACTTCAAGAAAAAGCATAGACAAGTCTAGAAGGTGATCAGTACTCCTAGGGAAGGACGTGTTCCTTTAGAATCATCAGTCACCAAACCCATGTTTATCGGGCTTTGTTCACAATAGCAAGGAGTTGGAAACAACCTAAGTGCCCATCAACAAACGAATGGATAGAGAAGCTGTGGTATATTCACGCAATGGGATACTACACTGCATTGAAAAACAAGGAGCTCATGCAATATTATTAAAAATGGGTGACCCTGGAGGACATTATGCTGAGTGAAGTATCTCAGTCACAAAAGGACAAATACTGCATGGTGCCACTGTTGTAAAACAGGACTGACATCAGGGTTGGGGGGAGACTGAGAAAGATGGGTTTAATAGTGTATACTGCATGGAAATAGATGAGGTAGAAAACTGTTTAAAAGGGACATGTGATTAGGTATTTTTGTCCAGAGCAAAGGCTGCATAGTGAAGTAGACCTGGGGGTAGGGATTGTAAAACAATGGAAGAATTTTTCTTTTACTTTTCCAAGAGGGTAGTGTACTAGGGAGGAGGATTGGTAGGGGAGAAAAGTACAGCAGTGAATGAATGGAAATCTAAAGTCTCTGTAAAGTTGTTGTTGTTATGTGCCGTTGCGTCACTTGCGACTCATAGCGACCCTACGTACAACAGCCCTAAACCCTGCTCTATCCTGTGCCAATCGTACTGCCTCTGAAATACCCATTCCGATTACCCCAGTCATTGAATTAATCCACCTCATAGAGGGTCTTACCCTCCTGTGCTGTCCCTCCACCCTCCCAAGCATGATACCCCTCTCCGAGGACCTGTTCCTCCTTACAATATGTCCAAAGTATGCTAGACGAAGCCTCAGAATCCTTGCCTCTAAGGAGTAGCCTGGTTTAACCCTCTCCAGGATGAATCTGTTTGTTTTCTTGGCAGTCCATGGAACATTCAATACTCTTCTCCAGCACTACAGCTCAAAGGCATCAATTCTCCATTTATCCTCCCTAGTCATTGTCCAACTCTCTGATGCATAACAAGTGATTGTAAATGGAAATTAATAATATTTTTTTCTTTTAAAAAAAGAAGGATCAATCACACAGGACCAAAAGGTTAACCTTTGCCTGGGGCTGGCTGCATTTCAGAAGTCAAGATGGGCTAGGAAAGATGAACAAATGGAAACAGCAAACACTATGATCACTGTCACCATCACAAAACTATGTAAATGAAAAATCAAATTCCTTACTGAAATAACAGTAAAATGTTAAAAGCAGCAACAACAAAAGTAAATCAATTTGTTATGTGTCATCAAGTCACCTTCTGACCCATAGCAACCTTATGCACAATAGCTGTGAACCTTGTCTCTGACACACTTTTCCCCATTCCCCTGCCCCCCCCCAGTCACTGAGTCAATCCACTCATTCAAGGTCTTCCTCTCCTATGCTGTCCTTTCATCCTCCCAAGGATGATGTCCTCCAAGGTTTGGTCCCTCTTGTCCACATACCCAAAGTACATGAGACTGAGCTCCAAGGAGCAGCTTGGTTTCACCCTCTCCAATAGAGATCCGTTTGTTCTCTTGGCCGACCATGGTATGCCCAATACTCTTCTCCAGCACCACAACTCAAAGAAAAATATCTCGTGAATTACCTTATAGGCGATGTGTAGATATAACCCAACTTGTGAAGGTTCATGTAAATGCTTCAAATTTGAGAAATCCTTAATTCGAGCAGGTAGAATTGATACTTCCATGGGGCTGTGCTAATAGTGGTAAATGTTACAGAAAAGAAATGTCTGTGAGTCAGGGACTTGACCTAGGGATGACTAACGAATTGACATGGTGAGAGGCTTGGCTCTGCTCCATCGAGTTGATTCGAGGAGCTGTACCTGCTGTTCTGGACCTGAACTCCCCATTTGTGAAGCCTGGAGGTTGACTTTCACATTTTCACAACTGTCACACTTCCAGCCAGATTGGGGCTTAGGTCGGGTTTCACACTTAATTGGCTCACTTTACAGATATTTCTTGAGTCTCTGTGTGCGCCAGGCACCTCGCCTGCAACTGCTGTCTAGGAAAAGCTCTTCCCCGCCTTCCGCCAGGGCTTCTTCCCTGCACTGAAGCCCACGGCGCCCCCTGCTGGCCGCAGAGCGCCACTGCAGCCTCTGAGCGCGGCGGAGCCCGGGGCTCCTTTCTGGGCTGATGAGCAGAGTGACGCGGGAACGTGGATTATTAGTTTCCTGTGACTGGCAGACAAACTTCTCCGATGGAAAAGACTTTATAGAGAGAATGGCAGATTGACAAGCAGCAATAGTTACAAGGTATTTTCTTCTGTTAATAGAAGTTTAAAACCAGCATCTTCAGACAACCGAGGGGGGCATTAGGACAGCCCCCCTGCTACCACTGCTTTCCTCGCTGTGAAAAAGCTGTGAAGGTGACATTTGATGCCTCATAGGTGGGAGCTATGGTGGCCTAGTGGCAAGAAGCAGCGTTGCAATCCCGAAGACAAAAGCTTCGAGGCCACCAGCTGCTCTGCGGGAGAAGGATGGGCAATCTCCTCCCGTGGGATTAACTGACTGAAAACTGGCCAGAGGGTCAGGTAGGGGTCAGTTCCGACTCTGTGGTGCACAATAACAACAACTGTACTCTCTTACTCAATGTCAGTGCTGGGTAGGTGACCTCCACCCCATTCCAGGTCACATCTGGGGACATGACTCCTCAGAACCATTTTTCTTACCAGTTTACAGTCTTGAGACCAGAACTCAGTGTCTGTATGCCTGAGGCCTGCCACTCCCCACTTCCACATGCTAGTTAGCAAAGAGGTCAGTGCCAATTTCGATTATATAGCAGGAGGCCAAGAGGTGAGGTCCTGGAGCATAGGAGTTCTCTACCTCAGTCATTCTCTAACTTGTGGGTCTGGATAAACAGGCAGTGGATGTTAAAATACAGGTGTTCAGATCCTGCCTTGGGGGACTGTAACTCATGGGCTTGAGATGGAGTCCTAGGCATATATATCTATTTTCACATGTAACCCAGGTGATCTTAAGGCGTGAGGACCATTTCCCTACCTTAAAAGGCATCCCTTTATGTCACGTTCTTTTCAGTGCAATGAAAAGGACAGTTGTTGTTGTTGTTATGTACCACTGAATCATACTGACTCATGGAAACCCTATGTACAACAGCTCTGAACCCTGCTCTATCCTGAGCCAATCTTATTGCCTCTGACACACCCACCTGCCCCCATAACCCCAGTCACGGAGTCAACTTGTCCCA
>NW_006399771.1:511895-529786 GCF_000299155.1 Elephantulus edwardii
GTTTTCTTAGCAGCCCATGGTATTCTCAATACTCTTCTCCAGCACCACAGTTCAAAGACATCAATTCTCCTTCTACCCTCCCTAGTCATTGCCCAGCTCCTGTTTAGAAATGTCTAAAAGGTATTAAAAAAAAAAAAGGTATTCAAGTTTAAGCTGTCTAAGAAGCATACAAATTTAAAGTTCAGAGAAGAATAGCTTTCAGCCAGAGAGTGACAGAAAGAAAGGATCTTAATGAAAAGTGGACCTTTGGTTGGCTGTCAAGTCTTTCTCTCTTGCCACTTAATCTTTCTAGAACATCTTCCCAAGGTGAAAGGTAAGGTTGGAGTTTGTCCACTTGTTGGTTATTCTTGAATAGTCATGGTTTGTACTTTATCAGAAAATTCTAGAAATGCATTAAAGGACTGGAACGCAATAAGAAAATGGCTGTTAAAAAGAACCCAAGATTTGTTGTATAGTTGATGCGTAGGAGAGTATGTTTGCTGAATCCTGAGCTCTAGATGCTGAATCCCGAGTTCACAGAACTCCACGCTCTCTCAGGCTACAGATGGTGAGTTTCAGCATGTCTGTTTCCACCGTGTAAGGGGCAGTTAGGAAAGAGGATTCTCTGCTTTGAGTTACCTGTATCAGAGGCCCAGCTGTTACACAAAATGCATTTTAAAAATACTGTTGTCCCTTACATTTGATTAATTTTCCACTTTGGGAAAACCTCCAACTTCCACATTTTCTCTCATGGCTAAGTTGGCATGAGCTGCTCCTAATTTGTTTTATTTTTAACATCCAAGTTTTAATTTAATGGTTGGTGTGATGTGATATTACATAATAGAATCATCTAACTGTCGAAATTTGGAGATGAAAGTTTGTTGTTGTTGTTGTTATGTGCCGTTGAGTCGCCTGAGACTCATAACGACCCTGTGTACAACAGCCCTAAACTCCGCTCTGTCCTGTGCCAATTGCACTGTCTCCGACACTCCCATCCCAAATATCCCAGTCACTGATCAATCCACCTCATAGAGGGCCTTCCCCTCCTGCGCTGTCCCTCCACCCTCCCAAGCATGATGTCCCTCTCCAAGGACCGGTCTCTCCTCACAACATGTCCAAAGTATGTTAGACGGAGCCTCAGAATCCTTGCCTCCAAGGAGCAGCCTGGTTTCATTCTCTCCAGGATGAATCTGTTTGTTTTCCTAGCAGTCCATGGTATTCTCAATACTCTTCTCCAGCACCACAGCTCAAAGGCATCAATTCTCCTTCTATCCTCCTTGGTCACTGTCCAACTCTCCGATGATGCATAACAAGTGATTGCGAAAACCATGGCCTGTATCAGACGCGCCTTAGTCTTCAAAGAGATACCGTTGCTCTTCAGCACTTTGGAGAGGTCCCTAACAGCAGACTTTCCCATGGCAATGTGCCTTTTAATTTCCTGGCTGCTGGTGCCAAGACTGTTGACTATGGAGCAGAGAACAAATTTCATGTATTTCTAGTGTACCTTCTGATTTAATGGCAAAGTTACTGGTAACATTTTGCGTGTCATCCATGCACAGGGGCCATGCTAATCTTCTCCGTATCTTTCCAAATTTATTTATGTGTTCCCAAAGCAAGCACTTCTGGTAAAATTTTAATGAGAACTCTTTCACTTAATAGAACTTTTATTTTCTGATTTGTTGTTGCTTTTAAGTCCTGTCAAGTTGGAACTTACTCTTAGCTCACCCTCCAGCTGGTTTCCAGAGGCAGTTTAACCACATGGAACGAGATTGCTCATCCTTCTCCCATGGAGCAGCTGGTGGATTTGAACCACATGCCTTTGGGTTGGTAGTGGAACCCATTGCCATCAAGCCACCAGAGCCCTAATTCACTCTAACCTACGGCTGGAGGCAAGGATGATAGAGCTTTGTCACACATGCTTCAGGCATGTTAGTAGGAGAAGCTATTCCTTGGATAAGGTCATCATGCTTGGAAAGGTGGAGGGTCACTGAAAGAGAAGAAGACCTTCAAGCGGGTGGATTGACACGTGACTGCAGCAGTGGGCTGCAGTGTGTCAGGAAGTGTGAGGATGGCGCAGGATAGGACAGGGTTCAGATCTGTTCTTCGTAGGGTCACTATGAGTCATAGTCGACATGATGGCACCTAGCAACATCCTTTTCTAGATAATCAGTGATTATGTTAGGTTCTGTGGTAAAATTGAAATTTAAGAAACTTTGAAAACAAGTTCATTTTTTGGATTTGCCCTCTGTCAAGGTTGGTGTTTGGTTTTTAAACATTAGCTCCAGACGTCAGCACTCTACTGCCTGCGGATTGTGTCTGCGCACCTGTGTTTCCACAAAATCAACCACATGCAGTGAGGAAGCCAGAGCCACAAGGAACCACCCTTATCTCAAGAGCCTTCCAACCCTTTTTAGAAATAGAGATGGTGCTTGCCGGACTGAACGCCTGGTATCGAGTACTACAAGGTGAGACACAGGGACACAGTCTCAGCCTTAGAAAGCAGTGACAAATGTTTAAACAGAAAGTAATGTGACGGAGGTGGTGATTTGGGCGATGGTAATTCCAGACGAGCCAAGGCACATGAATTAGACATGAAGAGGCTCAAAGCCAGTTTCTGGACTACACAGATCCGAGCGTACATGATATCGGAGAAAGGCCTGGGGTGATGGAGAGGGCCAGAGCAAAGGCAAATATCCGGAGAGAAAGTCCAGATGGGTTTTCATGTGAGAGTGGAACCGTCACCACAGCCATTTCCCTGGTAAACCTGGGGTCTGGAAGGAGGAAGCGACACAGCTGGTCAGTGCCTCTGGGCTTCCTCTTGGGTCACTCGGATACCACACTCTGCTCGTCCCCAGGCGCCTGCAAATCTCTGAGCTTTAGGCACTAGAGTTCCTATCTGATTCCTGCCCTCGAATAAAAGTAGGACAGCAGGTCGGATGATCGGTGAGGGGAAGGTCAGAGCAAAGAACACAAGCTTTTCATCTCTAATCCCTGGAATAGCTAAGGTTACGGTTTGTGAAAATCTCCCAAAATTGCCAGATACCAGAACTCACATCATACAAAATTACAGACACATGCAGTCACTGAAGAATTCCTTTGTGACCATTTATCACACTGTCAGCCCTAATGAACTGACCTAACACACACAATCCAAGGCTGCAGCTTTAAAAATTTTGTATGTTAGACCCACGACTCTAAATGATGCTTTGAATAGCTGACCTATTTTTAATTCATTCAGTTTTTGTCAAAGTTTCAAGTCAAAGGATCTATTAGCTCACTGCATTCTTGAGGCTTCGACCCTAAAATTTCAAGTCCAGTGCCATCCTTCCATAGGGTTTATCTGGGAGAGATAGGGAGGAAATGGCCCATTTCTCTCCCATGAGGCAGTGGTTGGAGGTTCAAATTACAGACCTTTTCATTAGCAGTGCAACATGCGAGTGCTAGGAGACCAGTGCTCCTTCTTGAGGCTCGAGAGGTTACCCCAAGGCTGCCATGCCTGCCCCACTAACCTCTCAGGGATTTAGGACCTGGGGTCCCCTCAGGATTCACCTAGAACAAATCCCACATGCTGTCTCATGGGGGACAATGGGTGTTGATAAAGGGTGAACAATTTAATGATCACCTCTACAAATATACTTCCAGCATGCTGTTACGTGCTGTCAAGATAGATGCTTTTGACTCATAGCAACCCTATGTACAAGAGCCCCAACCTCTGCTCTCTCCTGTGCCAACCTCACTGTCTCCGACACAGCCATTCCGATTACCCCAGTCACTGAGTCAATCCACCCCATAGAGGGTCTTCCTTCGTCTCTTGCACTGTCCCTCCACACTCCCCAGCATGATATTCCTCTCCAAGGACTGGTGCCTCCTTGCAACATGTCCAAAGTATGTCAGATGAACTCCAAGGAGCAGCCTGGCTTCACCCTCTCCAGGACGAACCTCTCCAGTCCGTAGTATATTCAGCACTCTTCTCCAGCACCACAGCTCAAAGGCATCAATTTTCTTTCTATCATCCCTAATCACTGTCCAGCTCTCTGATGCATAGCACGTCACTGCGAAGACGACGGCCTGGATCAGGTTCACCTTAGTCTCCAGACTGACGTCTTTGCTCTTCAGTACTCTAGAGAGGTCCCTCACAGCTGACTTTACCCATGCAATTTGTCTCTTGATTTCCTGGCTGCTGGTACTAAGATGTTTGTCTGTGGAGCCAAGTAAACTAAAACTGTTAACTGTCTCAATCTCTTCACCAACCATAAAGATGCTGCCAGTCATTCACATGTCAATGCAGGAGCCTTCAGGAGACAGCAACAATACAGCATTTTTAAATGTTTGCTGTAAGGGGACAACTAGTTGAAACTGACTTCCAGTGAGTTTTCAGAGGCTACAAATCACACAGTAAGAGAATGGCCATCTTTCTCCTTAGGAACAGCTGGTGGATTTGAACATATGCCTTTGGTTGGCAGTGCAGTTCCTCACCACTAAACCATCGGAGGTCCCTTGTTTTAAGTGTTATTGTTGTTTTCAGGTCCCTCTGAGTCAAACCATGACTTATAGCGACCTTATGAACAACAGATAACAAACCCTGCCCTAACCTGTGCCATCCTCACAATCTCTGACACACCCAAGCCCATTGCTGTGGCCGCTGTGTCAATCCACCTGGTTGAGGGTCTTCCTTCCTCTCCAGGGAATAACCTCTCCTAGCAATATGTCCAAAGCATGTGAGAAGAAGCTTCATCACCTTTGCCTGCAAGGCACCCTCCTGCTGCACCTTCTCCAAGACATACCTGTTAGCTCTTCAGGCTGCCTATGGGATATTAGTTACTTTTTCCCAATACCACACTTCAAAGGCATCATTTTTTTCTTCTTTCATCCTTAGTCATTGTCCAGCTCTCAGACACACAGCAAGTTACTAAAATAGAAGAAGTTTAATCTCAAGAATTAAACTAAATTAAGTGACATCCACTTCCTAAACAACATGCCTCCGGAAACTCTTATGAGTTTTGATAAATGTGGGTAGTTGCAGAGGGGTTTCAGGCTTTTTGTTCATAGGGTCGCTGTGAGTCATGCTCGATTTGAAGACAACTGACAACTGACAACTACAACAACAACGACAGTAACTATACCATAAAAGAACTCTACATAGGCTTGGCCCAAGGGAGGTAGACAAACAGAAAACATTTGGAAGAGGTCCCTGGCCATGCACGGCCTCCAGGCTTCTCTGAAGAGGTGCAGTAGCAGCCTTCGGGGTATACAGGAGTTGTTTGGGGTGCCAGAGCGGAAGTTGTCCACAGTCCCTGGACAAGCAGGAAGCCCTCACTCCTGACCCAGGTGAGATGTAGCTGAATGAAGCACAGGCGTGTGGGGTCTTTGTGAACAGGAGGGCTAGGATAGGAGGAGTCCTTGTTAGCAGGATCACGTGCCAGCCTCTCTGCGGGGTCCCTGAGAGACGTGCACCCCTTTTTAGTGCCTGGAGGGCAGTACAGCTGAGTGTGAACAGTCATGGCTGTAGTGTGAGCCTCAGAGGTATGCCTGGGAGGCAGGATTCAGGTTTTGCTTGGCTGATCAATCAGTGAGAAAGTTTTTCTAGGAAAAAGGTGGGAGGGACTCTGGCACTGGGATCATCAGGCACTGGGATTAATAACAATATACTTTCATGATTGGGGGTGTGGGCCAGCCCAGGGCCTGTCATATTGTGCAGTGAATGTGAGAATGGTAGGTGGCTGAGCCTCAGAAGTCCCCAAAGGCGATGAGAAGGTGTGAAATGGCAGTTGGAGCTCTAGGAGCCAAAGGCAGGGTTTGAGAATGCAGGGCTGGGCTTCCAGTTTGACATTTTTATTAAGGGCTGAACTTGCAGACTTCACAATCTATCAGGCTCCACGTCTTAACCCACTTCCAAGGGAGCGTGGCGCCACCTGGTGGCCGGCTTGGGGAGCGTGGAAGCTGAAGCTCAAAGGGCCCTGCCGCAGTTGCATGTTTTGGTTTGTTTGCATGTTTATTTTTTAAGTTTTTATTTTTCTTATTGTGGTTTCCTCACAACAGAGCAAGGAGACACTGCATGCTTCAAAATCTGGAAGGGTGTCCGCCAGGGATGTATTCTGTCTCCATACCTTTTCAAATCTGTATGCAGAACAGATCATCCGGGAAGGCTGGGCTGTATGAGGAGGGATGTGGCATCAGGATTGGAGGAAGATTCATCAACAACCTGCGTTATGCAGTCAACACAACCCTCCTTGCTGAAACTGAGGAGAACCTGAAGTGCTTGCTGCAGGTCAAGGACTGCAACCTTCAATATGGATTGAAGCTCATCATCAAGAAAACAAAGATTCTCACCACTGGGCCAATTGGCAGCATCAGTATGAATGGTGAAGACATTGAGATTGTTAACAGTTTTAGTTTGCTTGGTTCCAATCAGCGCTTTTGGTACCAGCAGCCAGGAAATCAGGAGACAAATTGCATTGGGAAAGTCAGCTGTCAGGGACCTCTCCAGAATACTGAAGAGCAATGATGTCAGCTGGAGACTAAGGTGCACCTGATCCAGGCCATGGTCTTCACAATTGTGTGCTATGCATCAGAGAGCTGGCCAGTAACTAGGGATAGAAAGAGAATTGATGCCTTTGAGCTGTGGTGCTGGAGAAGAGTATTAAATATACCATGGACTTCTAGGAGAACAAGGTTCGTTGTAGAGAGGGTCAAACTGGGCTGCTCCTTGGAGGCAAGGATTCTGAAGCTTCGTCTGACATCTTTGGACAAGTTGCAAGGAGGCACCAGTCCTTGGAGAGCGACATCATGCTTGGGAAGGTGGAGGGACAGCACAGGAGAGGAAGACCCTTGATGAGATGGATTGATTCAGTGATTGGGGTAATGTGAGTAGGTGTGTTAGAGACAGTGAAGTTGGCAAAGGATAGAGCAGTGTTTAGGTCTCTTGTACATAGGATCGCTTGAGCCGCAAGCGACTTGACGGCACATAGCAGGTACATTGTGGTTTCGGTGAAAGTTCACAAAGCAAATGAATTATTTCATTCTGTCACTCATGCGCGTTTTGTTCAAGATCCTGATTTTCAAGATCCACAGCGTAATTGCTCTTTTTTCTTTTCCTCCCTACTTTATCTTTGTAATTCTGATATTCACTAAACTTTCTAAGCTGTCTCACAGCGCCCCCCACCTTCACCCTCTCCAGAGAAGTGCGTTCAGTGGCTGGGTAGGCCCTCTCCTGTGCGCATGCTCAGTGCCGCTCTCCTGGTGCCCTGTACCCTTGCTGTCACCCCCAGCACCTTCTTCCTTCGCAGAGCTGGGACTTGAGCCTGCACGTTCTTCACAGGTGGCCAGCGGATAGTGCCAACTGGTGGCAGCGCCCATAGCGTGGGCACCTTGACTCAAGGGTGGAGGTGTAAAGTGAGAGGGAGAGGCGAGCTTACTCTCATCTGTGTGTTTATTGTCACTTTTTATGTTATAATTCGGCTTGAGAGAAAGTTTAGACAGCAAATTATTTTTTATCCATGGGAAAGACTGAAGGAAAAGGCATATTTACACAGCCTAATGGCCTGGTGGTAAGAAGCTACGCTGCTAACACAATGGTACATGATTCGAGTCCATCAGCTGCTCGTGGAGAGAGATGGGCAATCTCTCCTGTGATTTACCGCCTCTGAAAACCCATAGGCGGGCCAGCTATGAGTCCGTTTCAACTAGACAGCACACAACAACAGCTACATAATTAGGTTTAGCGACTAATCAACTCACTCAACAATCAAAAGAAGTGGAGAAATCTTCTGTCAAGGAACTCTCCAAAGTGTTAAGAAATAACGATGTCAGTACATCGCACCTAATCCAAGCCATGTTGTTGATAGGTGCTATCGAGTCGTAGACACTCATAGCGACCCTATGAATGAAAGAACTGAACACTTGTATAACTTTCATCCTTTCTTCAGGTTCATAGGGTTTCCAGAGGCAAGCTAT
Source organism: Elephantulus edwardii (assembly GCF_000299155.1). Classification (NCBI taxonomy): domain Eukaryota; kingdom Metazoa; phylum Chordata; class Mammalia; order Macroscelidea; family Macroscelididae; genus Elephantulus; species Elephantulus edwardii. The sequence goes on from NW_006399771.1 coordinate 519,828, forward strand.
TACAGAAGTGGATGCCACTCCTACTTCCAAGCTCGTTTTAATTGGGGAGTGCCACCAAACACTGTCCACCTTGAGTAACCAACCATTAACACATTAGTGTCACAATCCAAGCCATGGTCTTTTCAATTACTTGTTATGCATCTGAAATGTGGACGATAACTAAGGATGCCAGAAGATCAATGCCTTTGACCTGGGGTGTTGGAGAAGAGTAGTGAATATCCCATGGACTGCCAAAAGACCAAAAAAATGTGTTGGAGAAAGTGCATTTAGGGTGCTCCTTGTTTTCGTTGTTGATTGCCTTCGAGTTGAACATGACTATAGTTTCAGTAGTCTTAAGCCTGTTGTTGAAAACTGAGTTTTCCACATTTCTTTGCTCTTGCAAATCCTGCTGGCAGTAGCCTCTTGATTCCTGAAGAATTTCAGTTAAAAGTCAGCCACTGCTGATTAATTTCATCCCTGTGCTTCCAATTAAGCCAATCCAATTAGGTTATTAAATCCATTTGAAAGGATTTAACAACTTTAAGCCCATGAAGGAAGGCCAGGCCATTCTGCAGTGAGATCTCACCACCATTCAGATCCTTCAACTTCCAGATCTGATAATAAAATGTATGATGGTGCTACAGTGACTGGTCACCAAACTGGTTAGTCACACTATGGTGAACTAAAGCTGTGCCTCCCTCAATGCTCCCAGTCTCATCTGATTTGAGATGCTAAGCAGGGTTAGGCCTGGTTAGTACATGATGGTAAACTACTTAGGAATTCTGGTGATGTGTGTGCCTTTCCCTCAGTGCCATGCATTTCTCTCTACATTTCTTGATTTCTATCTGCTTGCTGAAACTGAGGAGGACCTGAAGCACCTGCTGCAGAGGGTCAAGGACTGCAGCCTTCAATATGGATTGAGGCTCAATGTCAAGAAGACAAAGATTCTCACCACTGGACCAACTGGCAGCATCAGGATGAATGGTGAAGAGATTGAGATTGTACACAGCTTTAGTTTACTTGACTCCACAATCAACACTCTTGGCACCAGCAGCCAGGATATTAAAAAACTTATTGCGACGGGAAAGTCTGCCTTAGGAACCTCTCTAAAGTACTCAAGAGCAATGGTGTCACTCTGGAGACTAAGATGCACCTGATACAGGCCATGGTCTTTGCAATCATTTGCTATGCATCAGAGAGCTGAACAATGACTAGGAAGGGTAGAAGGAGAATTGATGCCTTTGAGCTGTGGTGCTGGAGAAGAGTATTGAATATACAATGGACAGTGCTAAGAAAATGAACAAGTTCATCCTAGAGAGGGTGAAAACCAGGCTTCTCCTTGGAGGCAAGGATTCTGAGGCTTTGTCTGACATACTTGGGACATATTTCAAGGAGAGACCGGTCCTTGGAGAAGGACGTCATGCTTGGGAGGGTGGAGGGACAGCACAAGAGAGGAAGGAAGACCCTCTATGGGGTGGATTGATTCAGTGACTGGGGTAATTCGAGTGCCTGTGTCGGAGACAATGAGATTGGCACAGGATAGAGCAGGGTTTAGGGCTGTTGTACATGGGGTCGCTATGAGTTGCAAGTGACTCGACGGCACATAACAAAAACATTTGGGAACTCTGGTGGCCTAGTGACAAGAAGCTGTGCTGCAATCTGCAAGGCATGTCATTTGAATCCACCAGCTCTGTGGGAGAAGGATGGACAATCTCCTCCCGTGTGATTCACTGCCTCTGAAAACCCACCAGAGGGTCAGCTCTGGGTCCGTTCTGACTCCATGGTACACATCTACAACATCTGTGTCTCCAGCTCCAGTTGAGCACAGGCAAGGTCCTTTTGTAGTGATTTCCTTGGACCAACAAACAGCCCTCAGCTGGGGAGATCCTTCCAGAAGTCCTGGGCCCCTCACTAATGGGCACAGCCTTTCCGACCAGCATGGCTTCCCCAGTCCTCTGGCTCTTACCCACGGCCTCAGCCACTGTTTGGAAGGACAGGCTTGGGGACTGAACTGGCAGAATCTGCACCAGCATAGAAGCCCAGCCTCACCTGGACAGTAAGCGCATGTCACCACCCCACACCCTCTCGGGGCCTAGCCAGGGTCCATGGTTGGGGGGTAGGCATGGGAAGTGGGGGGTCAAGGCAGGTACAAGCTCTTTTCTGTGTTTCATTTTGGATTTTTTTATTCTGGCTTGAGGGGAAGTTTAGAAAACGAACTACATTTTCATGCAACAATTCATAGTCATTCTCTTCCTCTCCAAATGGATTTTCAGGCCACAATTTTAAGGCTCTTTTGTTTTCATGTGCTCTATAATTCTGAATGTCACCCACTTACTTGGCTTAGCGTTGAAGTCCTTGTCGCCCGTGCTCGAAGGCTTCAGAGTATGCCGTCTGCCAGCCGCTGTCCTGGTAGCCTGACCCTCTGCTGGTCACCAGGCGGCCAGCCTGGCCTTGAGGTCACAATGGGGCTGGAGGGTCTGAGGTCACAATGGGGCTGCAGCATCTGCACTGGCCTCGCCCAGCCCGACCTTCAGGGGACGGCGCCACCTGGTGGTCGAACCGGGTACGGCGGGGGAGGTGGGGAGTTAGTTTGAGGTTTGGGGTCAGGCATCGCCTGAGCCTCTTTGATGTGTGTTTATTTGGACAAAGAATTTTTGTTGTTCGTTGTGTGAGGGGAAGTTTAGATAGCTCATTGCTTTTCCCATCTAACAATTCATACACATCTTGTTCGATAAAATCAATTTCAAGACCCACTGCATAATTACCCGCTTGTTTTCAGTTCCTGTCTGTAATTCTGATTTCCATGCATCCTCTTACACTTTCCTGTGTCTTCCCTTTCTTGCCTCATAATGTGTTGATCATCCTCTCAATGTTGCTCTTGAGTAGTTTAGAGAGGTCCTTCATTCGTCTTAATTAAGCCTTCTTTACCTCGTGACTGCTTTCTTTCCCCTCCACTTCCCTTGAGCATCCAGGGTGATTCTAACCTGTGTATACACCTTTCCAAAGCTTCTTGGAACAGTGGCTTTATCCAATATTTGTCCTTTTCCTGACTTATTTTCTTCAGCATAATGTCCACAGAGCCATCCATGTTATGTGGCATTTGGAGAATTTTTGATTGCTTTTGAGGACTATTTGGCACGGCCTTGAGTGAATGTTGTTGGAGAACTGGGTTGTTCAAAGCTCTCTGATCTTGTAAATCCCGCCAGCAGGCTCCTCCAGCAAGCAGGGGCTGGTGCTGATGTCTGAGGCCAGACCATTTGAACGTGCACAGCTTTGCATGATGCTAAGCAGGGTGTAACCCGCCTAGTGTGTGGGAGGAGACCACCTGGCATTACTGGGCACTGGAGGGCCAGCAGGGCTCACTCGCTCTCTGGGATTTTTTTGGTGTTTGGAGGGTCAGCTATGAATGGGTTTCTACTCAATGGCACACATCAACAATAACGTCAAGCTGGGCACACTCAAAGCCCCAAGTACCTCTGCCAGTGCCAGGAAGGCATTTCTTTTCATAGCATCACAAACAGCATCACCGTCTCTTGGGAAAGGATCCTCCAGGCGTGAGAACCTGAATGGGCAGTGATGTCTGGTCCTCTGTAGGCTTCTGGGTCTGCAGCCTCTTCTCAGGGACCAGGCCTCTCTCCACACTGTCTCAGCCAACTGCCTACATGGACTAGGTCAGAAATGGAACTGGTAGCTTCCACATGGCACATTGGTGCCACCTACCCTGTCCACTCAGTGGACCGTGCCAACTGTCCTCCCTGGCATAGGGTTACTGCTGGGTAGACATGGGGAGTACATGGGGGTGCTGGCATGAGACTCTTGTGTGATTATTTTTAATTTTTTAGAAAATTATGGTGTGAAAGCTTAGATAATGAATTATTTTCATCCATCAATTCATAGTAATTTTGCGCAAGGAAATGAATTTTGAGACCCTCTTTTGTTTCATTTCTTCTAATTCAGAACTCCGTTTATCCCAGTGGCTTGTAACTGGCCTCCTTGTCACTTGCGTTGGAAGACTTTGGGGTCTGCCATGGAGACCCAGGTCTTTGGCACTCTGCCCCTTTAGATGCCGCCGGAGACACCACCTGCCTTAACTGAGGTGAGAATCGAACTGGCGTCAAGACCGGCAACACAGGTGGCCCCGCTTAACCTGATCAATCAGGGCGTGGTGACACCTGGCGGCCGCCAGGTTGGGTTTGGGATTGAGGTCTGGAGTCCACAGAAAACTCATTAATGTAAGTTTACATGAATTGCAATTTTTTAATATTGGTTTGAGAACAAATTTAGGTAGCTAGTTAACTTTTTTAATCCAACAATTCATTTGCATTTTGTTCAGGAAAATACATTTTTAAAGCCACGCAGTAACTGCCCTTCAGCTTTCCGTTCTCTGTAATTCTGATTTAGCGTTCGTCTTCCTGCGATTTCGTGCCTTCTCTTTCTTGACTCCTTTTGAGCTGCTGTCCCCTGATGGTTACCTTTTCCTTCAGTCTTCCAATAGGGCTCCCTGATCCATTTACTAGTTTCCACTCCCTCCTGTTTTCCCTTCCCGGCCCTGGGAAGCAGCCCAGAATCAATGTCCCCGGGTAGAAACCTCTCCTCAGCTTTTAAGAGCAGGGATCATATACATTGTCCTGTATTCTTTTAATTCCGTATAATGTCCCCTAGTGTCGCGATGTTATACAAGGCTTTGTGAATTCTTGATTACTTTTTAGTGTTTCGTAGCAGCGGGATTGTCCTAAAGGTTGCTTATTAATTCATCAGGGGTGCATTCTGTTGGCCTCCGCTCTGGCTCAAGTGGCCACGATTGGCCGTATCCCTATGTCGCCACCTTGCGGCCGCCGTGAGCAGCACAGAAGTTCCGCTGCGTGGAGCTCGCATGCGCTTATTTCATACTTGTTTGTGTTTTGAGTGAAAATTTGAAAAGCAATTTTTTTATTTCAATATTCATACATGTTTTGTTCAAGAACATAAATATCAAAACTCACAATGAAATTCATTTTCACTACTTTTTTCTGGGGAATTCTAATTTACATCCACCTTTATAAACGTGTCTGTCTTCCCTTCTTTATAAAGCTATTGGTGATAACATGGAGATCATAACATAGATCATCTCATTATTGAATATTGCCTTTCCTTTCATCCATCTTAATAAGAATCTTAACTATTTTTTACTGCCCTCTGCTTCTCTTCCCATCCCAGGCAGTAACCTCTGAATGATTCTATTGGTGTGTAAACATTTCCAAAGCTTTTTTTTGGGTCTTAGACAGTATTTGTCCTTTAATGAATGACTTAGTGACTTCACCTAATATAATGCCCTCTAGAGGCCTCCATGTTATGTAGTGTTTCAGGATTTATTAAAATGCTTTTGAGAGTTGCTTAGCTCTCCATAGTTGGAACGCATCATTGTTGCACTTGTTTTTTATATTTTTTTAAAGCTATTTGTCTATTGTTGGACACTTGGATTATTCTCTCATCTCTGTTCTTGTAAATACTATGCCTGGTATAAGTCTGTGGGACTGAGCAGCGACCAGCCCTGACATCTATGGCCTTTCCACCCTGTGTGCGCACGATCCTATCTGATCTTGGAAGCAATGCAGGGTTGCTATTGGCGAGTGTTAGGATGGAAGATCACTTCAAACCACTCTGTGCCAAAAGCTTCCTTTCTTTCCTGCCCAGGTGGGCACACTCAGGGACCCACGTAGGTACACCACTGCAGGAAGCCGTTTTCCTGAGCACACCTAAGATCTTTTCTCCGGGGACCTTGGAAGAATCTCTCCAGAGGGCCGGGGAATTTCCATCTTGCCGGACTGGCCAGTGGCTCAAACGCCTCTTGTGCCTTGTTTGTGGCTACTGGGTCTGCCATTGCTCCCAGAGTGTCCTACCACCTCACTGACGTCCTGGCAGTGCCACCACCAACACCACCTGTCTTGTATTGTCTATATTGGCCCTGGTGTCCAGGGTTGCCCAAGCTGGACTAGGAAGGCTCCATGTGGCATCTGGTGTGGGTCGCGTGGTAACTGAGGGGCCCTGGGCCTCTTAGTTGCTGAGGGGCCAGTACTCTCTTTTATTTATTTATTTTTATTTTATTTTTTATTTTTCTACTAGTTTATTTACAAAATTCAAACACAAATTTGAACAAATTCTTTCAATTTTCCTCACCCCCCCAACCCATCAAATTGTACAACCAAATTATTAATGCCCCCTTCCTCCTGCACATCCCTCTGCTTCCAGCCTCTTCTACCCCTCCTGGATCCTTATACTTATTCTACAATATTGGTTTTACACAGTATTTATCCTTATAGGACTGAGTTAGTTCACTCAGCATAATGCTCTCCAGTCCCTCTCAAGTATGTATGACTATTTAATTGTTACTGTTGTTTTAGTGAAGCACAATAGAAAATAAGATATTTTTCCTCAATACTGATACATATTTCATTCAAGGTAATAAATTTAAAATACTTGTTCCTCCTACTTTTTCTTAGAAATTCTAATTCCCGTTCACCCCTTTATACCTCTTGGTCTTCCTTTTCTGTAGTGTTATGGTGTCAATCATCCTTTTTTTATATTGCCTTTCCCATTCCCATCTTAATAAGTATGATCTACTTGCTCATGATCATTTTACTGCTGTTTCTAAACCTTTTTGCACTAGTGGTCTTATATGGTATCTGTCCTTTTGTGACTGAGTTCTTTCATGCAGCATACATCCCGCTCCAAAGCAATGGTGGTCTATAGTGTAAGGAGTTGCACGGTCAACCCTAAAGCCAGGGGTTCGAACTCACTAACTGCTCTGTGGGACAAGGATGGACAATCTCCTCCCACAGGATTTCTTGGTGTTGTTACGTACCATCGTGTTGGAACTGACTCAGAGCTGACACCGTTGTGGGTTTTCAGAGCAGTAAATCACACAAGAGACTACCCATCTTTCTCCCATAGAGCAACTGGCCGATTGGAAACTTGGGCTTTCAGTTTGACAACACAGTTGCTTACCACTAGGCCACATTAAAGGCTCTGGAATCCCGCTTAGAGAGTCAGCTTTGAGCTAGTAAATAACAGCACTAACAACAATACCTTCCAGAGGAATCCATGTTACGTAGTGTTTTGCAAATTCTTTTACTGTTTTTAAGTTTTTAAAAATTATACTAGTTTATCTATAAAATTTGAACACATTGCTTTCAAGAACAGATTTTTCTAATTCCCCCCCCCCATCAAATTGTACAACTCCAAGATTAATCCTCCTTCCCCTGCACACCCTCATCCCTCTCCTTCCACCCCCGCTCATGGATCCTCATACTACAATAATAAGTCTTATGCAATAGTTGTCCTTGTGGGACTGAGTTAGTTCACTCAGCATAATGCTCTCCAGTCCCTCCCAAGTTAGGTAATAATTTACAAAATCATTGCTCCTGTGTGCTGTGTAGTATTCCATAGTGTGAACGTACCATAATTTTTCAGTCCATTCGATTGTGGTTGGACATTTGGGCTGTTTCCATGTTTTTGCAATGGTGAATAACATTGCTATGAACATTGGTGGACAAGTTTTTGAGCTTTGCTTAGCACTACATTATGTGGATGTATCATAATTTCACTATCCTTTTGTATGTTATTAGAGACATTGGTTATTTCCATCTCTGCGAGTATATTTTATTTATGTGTTTATATATCTATGTATCTATCTATCATCCATCTATCTATCTATCTATCTTCTTTTTTCTTTTTTGGTTGTTGTGTGCCGTTGAATTGGTTCTGACTGGCACAGGATCTTTGCTAGTTTAAGTAATACCAGTGAGCAGCCTGTTAGGAAAGGGTCAGCAACTCTGACTGTGACGGCCTTACCACTCTGAATGCCCTTGATGTCTTTTCATGCTGTCACTGATGTCTTTTCATGCTGTCACTGAGTCAAGACTGGTTAGCATTTGGATGGGAGTCCTCTGCGAATATTGGTTTCTGTAAGCTTTTTTGCTTTCTGCTGAGAGCCCTCACTTGTTCTCTGTCCAACTGGGCACACTTATGGACCCAACTCTCCACAACGACTCCGTGAAGCAATTCCTGTGGGTTCATCCTAAGAACCTTCTGCATGCTCTGCTGAAAAGCAAGCCCTCCAGAAAGCAGGGGAACTTGACTGGCCAATAGCCTCAAGACTGTTCACCTGCCAGTGCGGGCTTCCAAGTCTGTCACAGACCCCTGATGCCCTGCCTACCTGCCTGACATCATGGAGGACAGCAATGTAGGATGATACTAGCTGTCATGGCAGCAGTGGAAGTCAAACTCGCAGCCTCTGCACTGAGACTGGTGACCAGGAATGGCCTAACTGGATGCTGATGGTGCCACCTGGCACTCAGGGGCATGGAATCCACATTGGCCTTTTTCATGTTTGTTTATTTTTAATTTTTATTTTGACTTGAGTGAAAGTTTGAAAAGCAAAGAAATTGCTCATTCAACATCCATATGTCTTTTGTTCTTAATGTCAGTTTCAATAATCAATCTGTAATCCCTATTTTCCCCTTCCTCTCTGACTCTGCTTTGAAGTCATCCGTCTTTTCCTCTCTGTCTCCGTTTATTAGTTATATTGTGCTGATTGTCCCTTTATTGTATATGGCCTTTCATCTACATGTTTTAACAAGTACATGTTCATGAATCTGTACTCCCCTCTGACTCTGTTTGCATTCCTGCTATCCGCACAAGAATGATTCTGTGTGTAAGTCTCTCCAAGAATTTTTGTAATAGTTGTTTTACACAGTATTTCTCATTTTGTGACTGAGTTATTGACTCATCATAATGAAATAACAATATTATGTAATATTTCATGTATTCCTTCTTGCTTATGAATGCTGCATATAATTTTGTTGTGTGAATGTTTTTGCCTTTTATAGGACATTTGGGTTATTTCCATCTCCTTGCTGTTGTGAAAAATGGCTAGTAACAGCATTTTAATATACAGGCTGGAGGGTGAGGGCTAATGGCTATGGCCATGCCATACTGAACATGCCTAATCTCCTCTAATTTCAGAAGCTAAGCTGCGTTGAGCCTTCTTGGTAGTTCACTGCAACACTGCCTATGTACGACAGGTGATATAGTCTGTTTGTACCCTGCCAAGAGCCTCTTTTTCTTTTATTTCCAATTAAACACACTCAGACACCCAACTACACACACCCACCCCAGGTAGCCATTCTCAGGGCCCATCCAATTGCACATTTGCACCACCTCCTGAGAAGGAAATCCTCTAGAAGGCAAAAGAGTGAACAAATTGGTGGGAGACTGAACAGATTGGATTACTTCCATCATGGAAAACACAACCGACCAACCAACCAACCAACTAGCCAACCAACCAACCAGCCAACCACCCAACCAGCCAACCACCCAACCAACCAGCCATCCAGTCAACCAACCAACTAGCCAACCAACCAGCCAAGCAGTCAACCAACCAACCAGCCATCCAACCAACCAGCTAACCAACCAACCAGCTAACCAACCAACCAACCAACCAGCCAACCAACCAGCCAACCAACTAACCAGCTAACCACCAGAGACACTTGGCCTATTGGTTAGCATTGCAACCCCATACAGACTATATTACTGTGTGAGCAGGTGCCAAGAATTGTTACATCTATTTCACTGTTCCACACATTTGTGGATCTGTACTTTCCTGAACACTCAGAGAACCCCTGCAGACCCCCAGAGCTCTCTGTGCAGCCCTCTTCTCTACAGTACCTTGCCCAGTGAATTCTAGTTGTGTTGGCCTCCATGAACTCTGAAATAGGACACTAAGGGCAACTCCTAGGGCTCATCTTAGTAATTTCTTCTCTTCTTAGGGATCATTGCCCTGTACTGCCTGTTGCCCAATGTCTGAACATTGATTTTCATACTCCTCTCTCCACCTCCCTAGTTTTCAAATTTAAGGAGAAAGAGTCAGTCTGGTTGCTGCCATTCCATCTTGGCTAAAAGTGGTGGTCAGTGATTCCTCTTTAAAAGATATCTGTACATAT
>NW_006399771.1:532491-533821 GCF_000299155.1 Elephantulus edwardii
TAGCTTCTCTACATTCTATGCAAGTTTCAGGGTCTCATCTGACATTTATTTTGGTCTTCTTTCTTTCCTGTCTTTTTAGTGACCTTTTGCTTTCTTTATAGATGATGTGCTTGATACCATCACACAACTTGTCTAATCTTCCGCTGTTAGTATTCAAAGCATCAAAGCTTTTCTTGATATGGTTTTTAAATTCAGGCAGGATAAATGAAAAGTTGTATTTTGACTCTGTGGACTTGTTTTTATTTTCTTAAGCTTCAATTTGGAATTGCATATGAGCAACTGTTGGTCTGTTCCACAAGTGGCCCCTGGAATTGTGATTGATAATAATGAGGTCCCCACTGTTTCTTTGCACAGATAGAATGCACAGGAATAAAATTTATTATATCACCTTGGGCCTTGTGTATGCTTTTATGCTTTTCAGCACATATTTGCAATGAATAGATCATTGACTGTACAAAATTTTATCACTTGCTCTCAGGTCTCTTTCAGTCACCAAAGTCATATTATCCAATGAAGAATCATTCTTGGTTCCAACTTTTGCATTCCAGTCACCAGTTAATGCACCTTGATGGCCTGTTTGATCAATGTCAGACTGTAGAAGTTGGCAGACACCCTCAGTTTTTCACTTTGCCTTTAGTAGCTGGTGTAATAATAGTTATATTAACAGATTTTCCTTGTATGTGGTGGTAGTGGTGTACTGCAGAGTCAGAACTGACCCATAGCTGACCCTCTGGTGGGTTTTCAGGGGCAGTTAATCACATATGAGGAGACTGCCCATCTTTTTCCCATGGAGCAGCTGGTGGCCTTGAACCACGTGCCTTTGGAATTGCAGAGTAGCTTCTTGGCACTAGGCCACCAGAGTTCCCCTTCCTTGTAAGTATGTGTATATTATTCTATCACTGACTGTCAGCATTGTATTTCAGAAAAGATCTTATTTTTTTTTTTGTATGATGAGTAGGACAACATTCTTCTTCAATTCATCACTGCTGGCACAGCTCAGAGCAGTTAGTGGATTCAAATCACATGCTTTATGGGTCCACAGTACAACGTCTTATCACTAAGCTACCAGAGCTCCCACTAATGCATAGGGTATTGATTTGTATGTGTTTCATTTCACTTCTGACAACTTCTAATTTTTCTAGGTTCATACTTCATACAGTCTATACTGCAGTTATTAATGGAGTCTTGCTTTGGCAGTATACGGTGTCCTTCATCCTATTCATGTCATACAGGTAGACTCTACTTTGAGGACACAGCTCTTCCCCATTCATATTTTGAATACCTTCCTTTTTATTTTATTTATTTATTTTGTGTGTGTACCATCAAATCA
>NW_006399771.1:538726-540075 GCF_000299155.1 Elephantulus edwardii
TGTCAATTCATCTCGTTTATGGTCTTCTGTTTGACTCAATCTCTTCTTTTCACTGTACAGTATTTTTTCCTCAAGGACTGACCCGTTCTGGAAACATGTTCAATATATACGTGAGATGAAGTTTCACCATATTTGCCTCTAAGTCAGATTTGTTTGTACTTTTGACAGTCCAATATACAGTCAACACTCTTCAGTAACATCACAATTAAAATACATCAATTCTTCCTCAGTCGTCCTTATTCATTGCCCAACTTTCAGGGACAATGACACCTAGGGCAAGTTCCAACTTCTCCTTTTCTTTACCTGTACTTCCTTACTTACCTTGGAGGCACATACTTAACTGAGAAGTTGGAGGTTTATGTCCACCAGAAGACAGTGTACTCTTGGGAGAGAGACTTGGTGATCTACTTCTGAAAAATCAGCCATTGATAACTTCATGGCACACAGCGCTTCTCTGACAGACATTGGGTCACTGTAAGTTGGAACTGATCAAATGAAAGCTATTATAAAAAAAGAAAATAAAAGAATTATTAAATGTCATCACAGGTCTGACAAATGCACAGGAAAGCAAGCTGGATCTGAGTAATGGCCTGATTTTTCTTCCTAGGTGAGTAACTTTGGTTAGATACTTTAATTCCTATGACCATCTGTTGAATGGAAGCAAATTCTGCTACCTCCTCCACGGGGCAGTTGTAAAGATTTGGTACCACTGGGCCTGTGAGAGAGCTGTGCAAACTCTGAAGTGCAAGATTTGATGACAAATGTTGGCAACTTGACCATCTTAGTTGTGAGAAACAGAACTTTGTGAAGATTGTTGAAGTAATGATATTTCATTGTGAGTAATCAGGTGGCAAAAAGAGAGACAATCACAGCACTACCAGGAGCTATAAAAAAAGTTAGATTGAAGCATATTTTGGCAACTGGAAAGCACTTTATAGGGACTAGGCTATTTTGACAAGCCAGAGGCCAGAGTTTATGAGTATATTTTCTCAAGGGTCCTACATCATCTAACATTTACTTCTATAATTTCTGGTATTATACCCTTCCACATATGTCCATATGTCCTTTATGTATTTTCCTCCTCTGTGTGACTCTTGCTTTTGCAAGACTTCAGCTCACTTGTAGCTCCTGATATTTCAACGCTTCTCTCGTCTATATCCTCTTAGGGTATATGCCATATACCCTCTTAGTGTGAGAGAATAAGAAGTTCTCTCTTCTTAAATCCCAGATCAGATTTCTAAGAGACAGGATCTAACAGCTCCATTTACTAATTTTTTTTTTAATGGCAACTTTCCCCCACTAGGACCTTCTGTGGTCCAATGACCTGTGGATGAGGGGTTTGGCTTCCT
>NW_006399771.1:541508-562367 GCF_000299155.1 Elephantulus edwardii
AACAACAACAGATGCTTTCTTGGATCATTTCCTCTGGGGAAAGCCAGTCACTATATTATGAAAACACTCAAACAGTCTTGTGAAAGAAACCCATATAATAAGGAACTAGTTATCAAAGGAGCTAGGGCCATGTGTGAATGGCTATATCTGACCTCTACTAACTCCATAAGGGGTGGAACTGCCCACGTCAACAATATCCACAACACAAAACCAATTCACATGAGGTCGGACCTGTCCCCCATGCTCCCACACCTCTTTCTACTGTTCCCAACACCAATCTTACTGCTTTATGGGGGTCCACAATCTGTTGCAATAGCTCACAGATACACACGATTATGGGGTTTATTAGGAAAGTTAACAGATTACAATTCAAGTTGGCAACAAGATCTAATTTCTCAGTCAGGCCAGTTCCTGAAATGCGCTTGCAAGCCCTTCAGCCTTGTGGCTTTAGGCCAGTGTTACTAAGCTCTTCTTGGTCTTGCCATTTACAGCGTGTTCCCACAAGCTCTCCAGTAAGCTTGGGCAAAGGCTTCTGGTTCTGTAGGGAAGCAGTCCCAGGTGAGCTCTGTCTTACATTGGGTCTCTGGTTCTCTGCTGTGGCTCCTGCTGGTCTCCCATAGATCTGGCAAGACTCTCGGGCACCGAGGAGCTCATTTCTACTTCTTTGCTGGTGGCGAGATGATAAAATCCTGCTGCTGAATCCTCTATTTAATGCCCAGACTAGCCAAGCTCCTTGTGAATAGACTAACATGCCCTATTTGTGTCAATGAAATGAGATTCTCCCTTTCAGTGGCCATCTCTCCCTGCCACCTACAAAGAGTGAGAAAGCTCAGCTAAGAATTGACCACTCAGTGTTGGCTCCCCATGTCCATACCTTCTGCCACCTCTGGACAAGTGCACATCCAATTAGAGCCCTAAAGAGGGCCGCTCAAGAATGTTTTTGTGCCTATAAGTCGTATTAGCAGGCTGCTGGTCTTTTCTAAAAGCAGGTGGTCTTCCTTTTCTCATTAGCACAGTCTTTCTAGAGAAAAAGGAAGGGGCAGAGGAGCTAATTAGTGAACCTGGGTGACTTTGTCTTATGCCGCTAACCTTTCCCAAACATCTGCCCTGCCTGTTAGAGGAAGCCAGGGCCTGCTGCTAGCAGACGTTCTCTTTTGAGAAACTATCAAAAAACATTCACAAATAACTTGTGATTGCCTTAAAATGGAAGGGAAAAAAAGCACATTTTCCAATTACAGCCTGGGTGATTGCTCTGGCTTGTTTAATTAATGGAGTGTGCATCTGTTTGCGGAGGCCCTTTTGAATGTGCTTTCTGGAGTTCCTTAATTAGTTAAAAAAAGCTGCAGGTGTACTGGCAGGGGAGCACAGTAGAGCTGGGATGTATTCCAGAAGAGAGAATATTTTTTAATGTAAATATTTAGCTGTATGATGATGAGGTTCATTTTAAAGTTCTCTTTCCTATTTGGTTTGCAAGCAATGGTGTTGGAAGATATATTCAGGCCCCATTTGGATTGTTGACAAAATAAATTGAAATGGAAGAGACCCATTTTCATTATGACAGACACTTATATGCAGTTAGACCATTACCAGAATGACAAGTTGTTCTCATGTTGTCACGATGAATAGCTGCTGCTTGGTTTTTCAGGTGAAAATGCTTGCAAGGGGACACGGGACATGGGGTATTGCATACTAATTCTGTGGATTGAATTACAATTTTTTACACATTTCATAGACAAGCCACGGGGGAGGTGGGGAGGGAGGTGAGCTTTTGTCCTCTTGGTAAGTGAAGATGGTTTCAGCAATGTGGATGTGTTGAAAAAGTTTATTTTCCTATATAAACCTGGCTTTCTGCCTGCTATTGTTTACAAAAACCTAGAGATGCTACATATTATAGCAGTAATTACCACCTCTGCAACTGAGAGGTGATGCTGATACTTGAAAGATGTTCAAGACTGAGTCTAAAGAGTCTAATGAGGTCAGAATAGGTGTTGAGGGGGTGCATAGAAAAATATACTTTGATCAACTATAGAAAGAACTGGAAACTATGGCTCATCGGTCAAATTTAGCCCACGATTTTCTTTAAAGTTTTATTGGAACGCATCTGCATCTCTTTGTTTTCATATTGTCCTTGGCGACCTCTGCTACAATGGCAGAGTTCAGTAACCGTGACCGTATGGCCCATCAGTCTAAAATGCTTATCTATCTCACTTTTTACAGAAAATATTTACTGACCCCCCCTCAGTTATGCAGCCAACTATGGATTATGTACGGAACTTAGTCAGCAAAGAAGCATCTATGCCTTTGAATTGTGATGTTGGTGAAGAGTTTTGAACTGTCAAAAGAACAAACAAGTCCTCCTTGGAAAAAGTGCAACCCGTATGCTTCTTTGAGGTAAGAGCAGTGTACTATTATCTCACATACTTTGGGCATGCTATCAGGAGAGGGCCAGGCCTTGGAAAAAGATATCATCCTGGGAAAGGTGGAGGGTCAGCAAAAAAGAGGAAGATCATCAACAAGATAGACTGATACAATAAAGATCATGGGCAGAGATTTTGAGGTTGGCACAGGATAGCACAAAGTTCATAGGGTCTCTATGAATCATAGTTAACTTGATGACACATAAACAACAGTGGACTTACTATGCAAAGCTTGGGGAGAGGAGTTGTGACTCCTATGGTCTTGTCATCATCTTTCCTTCTTTAGATCTGTAAACTAGTCCTAAAACTTCCCATACTCTGTGCCTTAGAGTACTGTGCAAGATAAACAATATTTTTTTTTGCACTGAACATTTATGTTTTTCCCTACTAAGAAACATGTACTCAATAATCAAGCAATTAGAAGATGAGCTTTCATTCTTTCCTTAATGCTTTGTTCCTTGAACCAAGATTAAGACAAGTGGGCCCTTGAAACCAAACATTATGGTTTGGTTTTCCACTACAGCTCTGTACTTCCATCTTTCATAGAATTTACAAGACAAAGGATTTTTTTTTTCCGGAAGAAAAGAGATGCTTCTGTTGATTGTCTCAGTGACAGTTCATTGTTGCCTGCCTCTCTCAGTCCCACCTCCATAGCCATTGTTTCCCCCCCCAATTCTGTAGAGGCAGCGTCTCCATCCTGTAAATCTTAGTTATTTATTTTTTTTAAATGTTCCAAGTATCTTACAATATTGTTCTTATTTGTTCTGCTCTTATGTACTGTTGAGTCAGAACCAACTGACCCTTTAGTGAGTTTTCAATCTCACGCGAACTGACGGCTCATCTTTCTCCCAGAGTGATTAAAACTGTGCATCTTTGGGTTGACACAAATCAGAGATTTACTTCTGAGATGAGATTAAAGTTTGAAGGCAAAATCTGTCTTAACAGGGCAAATGTGAGTTGTTTGAGTTGAGGCACAACTTGGTGAGCTGAATTAATGCTCCTCTTTCATTAAACTCCAGCCAAATATGGAACCTATGTGGTTACCCATGATGGACAGTGTTTGGTTGAGCTCGCCAATTAAAACAAGCTTGTAAGCAGGAGTGGCATCCGCTTCCATAATAGCTTGCTTCCAGAAACTCTATGAATATGGAGAAAGGAGGAAAGTTATACAAGTGTTCAGGTCTTTCTTAGGGTTGCTACGAGCTGTTTATGACTTGACGTCACTTAACAACAACAACAACAACAACGTGTACATTAAGAAGCTATATTAATGGACTGATAGGAGCTGCTAATTAACTAACTCGGTGACTTTGAACAACTTAGTGCCAACTCTAGGTTTCATACACCAAATCAATCAAGAAACTTAACTTTAAAAATTTTAGTATGTTGACATCAATAATCATTTTCTAGGCAGAAGAATCTCATCCAACACATTCTTTCCCCTAATACCACATAAAGTCTGAGACTTAATGCTAGGGACTCTTAGATGTCAGAGCAAGATGGGGTAAGGAATGTGAAGCCAGGGCTCTGGTGAACATACAACAGATGTGCAAACAATAGGAAGCAACTCTTGCAAACTCAAGCAGAAAAGCGACTCATTGATAATGGAGCATTCAAAGACTCCACTGCTGCCTGGAAAAGAGGGACCAAGAGTGGCTAAGTAGCTGAGGGCAAAACTAGTGTTATGCTTATAGAACAGCCGGCTCAGATGGTTACCACTGTGCCTCACCTGAACTCCAGCTGTATTAATCTCTGTGAATTTGACAATATGTCTCATCACCTTTGCTATCATGCTTTCCATAAGAACTGGTGATAAGTATGGTTGGATTCAGCCATCCTCCAACTCTTTTGCCAGATATTCTAGAAAAGTGATGTTAAAGACATGCTATCTCCACCACTGCTGGACTGTTAATTCCAAGGCTGTTGTTTCTGATAATCTCCACTTCTCATATTTTGGGGTAAACTCTTCATGTTTAGAGTTCTAGGTAGTGTTTCCTTGCTCTGTTCTGAGGACTGCCTCCTGGTCCAAGTATGGTTTCACATAGGCACAATCAAATGTTTTGGGATTCCCATTCTTTTCAGAGTCAACCATAGCTTGTTGTGATCCATACAGTCAAATGCCTTTGCATAGTCAATGAAACACAGATAGATATTCCTTTGGTATTTCCTGCTTTCAGCAAGATTCATCTAACATTAGTTACAATATGCCTAGTATCACGACTCCTGAACTCAGCCTGCACTTCTGGAAGTTCTCTGGTGATGTGCTATTCCAGTCATTTTTGGATAATCTTGAGCAGAATCTTGCTTGCATGTGATATTGATGATATATTTTTTTAATTAAATTTTATTTTTATTTTATTTTATTTTTTTTGTGTGTGTGTGTACCGTCAAATCGGATCTGACTGGTACAGGAGGAGATTGTCCCTCCTTCCTTGGCAGAGCATCTGGTGGATTCGAACAGTGCGCCTTTGGGATTGCAGTGCAGCTTCTTGCCACTAGGCCACCAGAGCTCCCCTTAATGATATATTTTTAAATAATTTCCACATTCTATTGGATCACATTTCTTTGGAATGGGAACAAATATAAAGCTCTTCCAGTGAGTAGATTCAGTGGTTGTCCTCCAGATTTCTTGGCACAACTTGGTGAGCACATCTAGGGCAGCATCTGTTTGTAGAAATATATCAATTGGTATACTGTCAATTTCTGAGGTCTTGATTTTTGCCAATTCTTTCAGAGAAGCTTGGACTTCCTCTTCATCACCACAGGCCCTTGAATGTTGTTTCATGAAATTCTTCTGTGTCTGCCAATTCCTTTTGGTATAATGACTCTGTATACACTTTCCATCTTCTTTTAGTATTTCCTGGATCATAGGTAGGCAGTTCTAATCCCACAGCTGCTCTGTGAGTGAAAGATGGGACATCTCCTCCTGATCAATTTATTGACTTTGAAAACCCACTAGAGGTTCATCTATGAATCAGTTCTGACTTTATAGTACAAAACAGTAACAGTCTAAGGTACTGATAGGTATTCTAATATAGTAAAAATTACCCAATCAGGACTAGAAAAAAGGATGAATAGTACTTTCAAAAAAAGAAAATGTATACATTAAAAAAAAAGCGTCTCCAAGAGTAACAAGAGAACCTACAGACTAGAAAAAAAAAATGGCAATGACATATCTGATAAGGGATTTTTATCTAAAATTTATGGAAAACTTGAGCATCTCTACAAGAAAATGACAAGAAAAACAAGTACAAAATGGGTGGCAAGTATAAGAAGGCTCATCAGTAAAGATGACATTCAGATGGTAGCAAACACATGAAGAAATGCCAAAAGTGTCTAATTATTAGAGAAATATAATTAAAAACAACAAACTAGCATCTTATCCCAGCAAAAATATCAATGTTCAAGAGGACAGCAAATAAATGCTGGCAGCAATGTGGAGAGATTGGAACTTTCATACACTGCTGGTGGGAATGTAAAATACTACAACTTTTTTAGTATAGTCATTAGCCTGGAATTTCTTAAAAAATTAAAAATTGGAGTACCAAGGTGTGCATGATCCAGGCCATGGTCTTCTCAAGTACTTGTTATGCTTCAGAGAGCTGGACAATGACTAATGATGATAGAAGAAGAATTTATGCAACAACAACAACAACAACAACAACAACAAATTGTAGTGCTGGAGAAGAGTATTGAACATACCGTGGACTGCCAAGAAAACAAATAGGTCTGTCTTGGAGAGAGTGAAACCCAGTTTCTCCTCAGAAGGTAGGGTTCTGAAATTCCATCTCTTATACTTTGGGCATGTGGCCAGGAGGGACTGGTCCTAGGAGAATGACGTCATGCTTGGAGGGTGAAGGGACCGCGCAGGAGGAGAGGAAGGCCCTGGATGAAATGGACTGATACAGTGACTGGGGCAATGAGGGTTGGTGTGTCGGAATTAGTGAGACTGGCTCAAATCAGGGAAGAGTTCAGAGCTGCTGTACATAGGGTTGTTATGGGTCATAAGTATGTTATGGGTTACAGAATGACGGCACTTAACAACCACCACCACAACAATTTGATTCAGCTCTTCCACTAGCGGGAATGCCAACTTAAAGATCTAGATGCACGTGATCCTAGCTCTTGTATTTTCATTTGCTTCCTATACATCTGAAAGTTGGACAATCGAGTTGTGATGTTGTTGAAGAATATTAGTATCTCATGGACCGCAAGAAGAATAAACAAGCCCATCTTTGAGAAGATGAAATCGGAGTGCTTCTTTGGAGGCAAGAATGTTGAAACCTAGTCTTACATACTCTGGGCATGTTGTTAGAAGGGTCCAGTCCTTGGAAAAACATATCAAACTGGTAAAGCTAGAAGGGCAGGGAGAGAGAGGATGATCCTTAATGAGATGGATGTACATTGTGACTGTGACAATAGACGTGAGTATGTTGAAGATCGTGATGATGAGATAGGATAGTGCAAGGCTGAATCTATTGTT
Source organism: Elephantulus edwardii (assembly GCF_000299155.1). Classification (NCBI taxonomy): domain Eukaryota; kingdom Metazoa; phylum Chordata; class Mammalia; order Macroscelidea; family Macroscelididae; genus Elephantulus; species Elephantulus edwardii. Next base: position 548,409 of record NW_006399771.1, read on the forward strand.
CATAAAGTTGCTGTGAGTTGTAGTCGACTCAATGGCATTTAACAACAATAACTCTCTCTAGTTTGGAAATTGGAGGGATGTATCAGGGCTAAACAGTCAAGCCAAAGACAACAGTACAACTACAACCCACGGGGACACATGTGCTGGTTATTCACTGCAGAACGCTAGGGGCACCATTCACCATGGGAATTGAATAAGCAGCTCCCACGGGATTCTACCGTGCACAGCCCCACGAACTGTGGAGTAATCAAAAGCTGTTTACACTCTTCCCTTTACTTTTCAGCTTTCTGTGAATGCTGACCCAGCAGCTCCCAGCTCTCTTTGTCTTCAGGGACCATTATATCAAATTCAGAATTAAATGAACAGTCTGCATATATCAAACATAGTAAGGATTTAATTGCTGGCTCCAGAAAGTGACTGGGTTGAAAGCATGCCAATTTTCATCCCAGTGTTTTCACAAATACAAAAGTGACAAATCACTCACTTGCCTAATTTTAGAGAGCTTACTTTGCTAGGAGATCTTTCTCTCAAACCTTAACAAAATTAATTTCCCTCTGTTCAGAGAGATTTGCTTTGGGAACACCTTTGGGGGTATTACTAAAGAAGTTGATATTTAAACTTGTAGTAGACACGTTTATATTTAATGTTGAATTTTCAATGCCAGAGCAAGGAGAGAGCTTTCTAGTGATGTCTCTCAGCTAAGGTGTCTTCAACAGTTGTTAAAGGGTTTGAAAATAGAATTTGAAAGGAGATTGCTTTTTATTCCAGCTGTCTTGAAAAATTATTTACTCTGCTCTCCTTAGTTGAGTTGTTTATGTTCATTTTCCTTGGTTGAAGTAAAGAAAATTCTCTTTCCATTATTTTATCTAGAACCTTACATTTTGATATAAAACCAAGAAGCACTTCCACATCTTACATTTCATTTTCTTCTTTCTCAGAGTCAAAGTAGTTCAATTAAATATCATGAGAGGGCTTCTTTGAGGCGGAGACCTTTGGAAATTACCCTAGCCTTTTAACATTTAGAAAAGCATATTTATAGAAGCAGAATGTCTTTGCAGTATGTGCTTGCTGTTTAGAGGGGGAAGATCTCCCTGTACTTTACTCTGAAGAATGCAGTAATTCCATTTCAAGGTTGGCCATTAGTTGTAATGGAGAAGCTGTCAGAATGAGCCTTGGTGTTACAGGCCCATCAGATCGAATTCATGTTTAGGTTTTAAATTAACTACAAAGAGAGAGTCCACTTTTGCTTCCTCTGAATCAGGGGATCAGGGTGGAAGTAGTGGATTTGTAATCACAAGATATTTCCTCCGTGTTAAAAGGGTTACTGCATCCATTTACTCATTCACCTAACTTTGCGTTCATTGATATGTCCACCCGCCCATTCTGGTCATCCTAGCATTCATCCAGTTAACATATGTAAGGGGTACAGAGAATAAAGAAATGTGGTTCACTAAGAGAAAGGGTGATAACAGAATAGCAGGGTGGACCACGAGAAAGTAGCCCAAATATGTCTTTGCCTTAGTATCTTAGTTTTTTTTCTGATTTATTTTCCAGTTATTTGTATGTGTATGTATTTTTTTAAGGATTAGATTATATTTTAATAGCCAAGTTCAAGCTCTTCCTTACATTTATATATTTTTTCAAAAATTACATTATTTTAGTGAAAGTTTATAGAAAACCTGGGTTCTCATTCACTCACTGTTGCACACTTTCCCTCCCCCTTCCCCAGTCCACTTGGCAATGCACCTAGTGGTCCAGATTGTTGTCATACATATAATGCCTGACCGGACATTCCTTTCAGACAGTTCTTCCCTCATCTGTCCCAATACAGTGTTCACTATCTATCCACTCTTTTCCTATTCTCCCTCCAAACCCCATATCAGTCCTATTTTATAATACTGGTGTTATACGGTATTTGTTCTTTTGTGACTGAGATGTTTTCACGTAGCATTATCTTCCATGCTCATCTATGTTGTGTAATGTTTTATGAGTTCATTGTTTTTCAATACTGCGTAGTATTCCATTGTGTGAATGCACCATAGTTTTTTAATCCACTCGTTTGTTGATAGGCAGTTGGGCTGTTTCCATCTCTTTGCTATTGTGAATAACACACTATAAATATGGGTGTGCATACATCTGTTTGAGTCGTGGCTCTAGTTTCTTTATGATATATTCCCAGTAGTGGACTTGTTGGGTCAGATAGTATTTCTAGAACCAAATGTTTGAGAAAGCATCTGACCACCTTCCACAGTGGTTATTCTATTTTACATTAACACTGGTAGTGAATAAGAGTTCCAGTCTCTCCACTACCTTGCAAGCATTTGTTGTTTGCTGTTCTATTTAACTTTGATATTGTTACTGGGCTGAGATGTTATCTCATAGGTGTTTTGATTTGTATCTCACTAACAGCTAGGGATTTCGAACATTTCTTCATGCATTTGTTTGCCATCTGAATGCCATCTTTGGTGAAGTGTTCCTTTCTTGTACCTATTTTGTGATTGGCTTGTTTACTGTGTTCTTGTTGAGGTGTTGGAGTATTCTACAAAATTTAGATACGTGTCCCTTATCAGAGAAATCATTGCCAAATGCATTTTCCCAGTCTATGGGTTTCCTTTCTACCCTGTTGCAGGTTTTTTGATGTGCATAAGGATTTGATCTTTGAACATCCCTTCATCTATTTTATTCTCTCCTGGTTGTTAAGTTTTCAGTATGCTTGGAAATCTGTTCATGCTGTAGATTAGGGTTTCTAGAGTTGTTCCTAACTTTTCTCTGGTTAATTTTATAGTTTTGATTTTATTTGTAGGTCCCTGATTCATCTTGAGTTGGTTTTTGTGTATGGTATGAGGTGTAGATCTTAAGTTTTCTGCAGATGGTTTTTCAGTTTTTCCAACATTATTAAAGAGGCTATAACTTTCCCACTTAACTGATTTCATATCCTTGTCAAAAATCAGTTTACCATAGGTAGGTGAGATGATTTCTGTGTTCCTAATTCTATTCCATTGCTATGTGTGTCTGTTGCTGTACCAGTACCATGCTGTCTTGACCACCACAGCAGTGTAGTGGGATTGAGATCAGAGAGTGTGATACCTCCTACCATGTTTTTCTTTTTCAGTAGTGCTTTGCTTATTCATGGTCTTTTTCCATTCCAGACAAAATTGGAAATTGCTGTTTCCATCTCACTGAAGAATGGAATTGGTATCTGTACTGGGATTGCATTGAACTTGTAGATTGCCTTTGGTAGAATTGTCATTTTCACGATACGGAGTCTTCCTATCCCTGAGCATGGTATATTATTCCTTCACATGGAGGGAAACTCACCCTTCTTCTATTTCTTCCACAGTGGTCTTTCAGTAAAGTTCCTTGTGGCTCCAGAGTCCCCTGGGAAGGGAACTTGCTCTGCCTCTGTCCTGGCACTGCTGGGAGTTCTGTATGTGTATTTTTTCTGATTTACTCTTCAATTATTTTTCTAATAATGTTTTGTTGCCTGGGACATCTTCATGGGGTAAATTAATATTTTTTTTGACTATCAGGAACTGTGAAAGAGATTTGGTACAGAGTAATAGGGGCGGGGGAAAGGGACCTTTGGTGGCCTAGTGGTGAGGAGTTGCCCTGCCAACGCAAAGGCAGACAGTTCTAATCCACCAGCTGCCTTACAGTTGCTAAAAAGATGGACAATCTCCTTTCTTGCTATGTACAGCCTCTGAAAACCTACCGGAGGGTGAGCTAGGAGTTGACCCTGACTTGATGGTACATAACAACAACATCAGGAATATGAATCTGTAGCCCATTACCAATTATTAGTTGCTGTTGAGTTAGCTATGACTCATAGCAGTCTTATAGGAAAATTAGACATTGTTCAGTCTATAATTTGAACCTAATGTTTCAATTTATCTTTGTGAAGGTTTCTTTCATTTCTCATTTTTGAGGGGGTCGTCTACACTACCAAACCTGGTAGCTTTCTAGTAATTGGTCTTTTAGCTAATGTTTAGCTAGGTAATTAGGTTTTAACCTAGTGATGAACAGTGAGAAGAAAAAAATTCCAGGCAGAGATAATGAGTAAGTTATGTGAAGGTTTGGGGGCAGGAAAGGGCTTTGTGCTGTAGTTGTGATTATGGGTGAAACATGGAGAGAAATGGCAGATAATGTCCAGGGTATGACCTTGTGGGATGGAAAATGACACGGCACAGGGAAGTTTTCTGAACTCTGTGAGCTGCTGTTAGGGCACAGTTGAAGGTGGCAGCCTTGAACTTTATAGTTCATGTGTTTTATAAATTATGTGTTTTAGAGGGAGCTCTGGTGACTTAGTGGTAAGGAGTTGCACTGCCAACCCTAAGACATGTGGTTCGAATCCATCATCTGCTTTGCTGGAGAAAGATAAGAAATCTCTTCCTGTGTGATTAACTGCCTCTGAAAACCCCTTGCAAGGTCATCTGTGAGTCAGTTTTGACTTGAGGGTAAACAACAATGACAACAGCAACAACAACAACAACAACAACAACAACAACAACGACAATGTGTATTAGAGATTTCTGGTGCTTCAGCCATTCATGTATAGTTTCCTGATCAAAATATGGTGGTTTTCATTATTATTTTTCAAAACTTGATATGAGAAAGTTGGATTGAATTAAAAAGTAATTTTCATTATTATGATAGGTGGAGGGTTAGCAAGAGAGAGGAAGTCCCTCAGCAGGATGGACTTACACAGTGACTGCAGCAATAGGCTCAAGAGTGTGAGGTGTTAAGGTTGGCACAGGATAGGACAAGGTTCAAACCTGTTGTTCAAAGGGCTGCTATGAGTCCTACTTGGCTTGATGGCACCTAACAACAACAACAACAACATAACTGAAAAGTAAGTTAGATAGCACTTTTTTTTTTTTTTGTGAGAAAAAGTTATAATTAGCCAGCTGGACTCAGTTTAGACAATTCTGATTTTGTTGGCAAATCATAATCAGGAGGAAGTTGGACACAGGTCTTCTCTCCATCAGGCCTCGTCAAGGTGTTGACCTTGGCCACATCAGTGTCATAGAGCTTCTTCACAACTTGTTGGAGCTGGTGCTTGTTGGCCTTAATATCAATAAGAAACACAAGTGTTCTATTTTCTTCATGGCTGACTCAGTGGTCAGGGGAAACTTGATGATGGCATAGAGTTCAAGCTTGTTTCTCCTGGAAACGCTATTCAGGGAGTATTTGGACTGCCTTTGGAGTCTCGGCGTCTTAGATTTTCTTTTTTGTGTGTGGCTGTGGATGCCTTCTTCTTTCTCTGCTTCCTGTACCATTATCATAAAAAGCAAACAACATACCTTTAAGATCAGCAGTGGGCAGCTTGGGGAAGGGATGGTGGGTGAGAGCCCCTCTGGACCCCAGCCTTGGGGTGGGAAGCTAGAGAGGCCCATCTGTGCCCACAAGGGAGCCTGCCTTGGATTTACGTTAGCATCCCACACACCTTTCATTCACTGACTCTGTTTTGTAAATGCACACTTGCTCTGATTTTCTCTGGAATTCTTTGCTTCTTGTAGAGATCTGTTGGAAGGTGCTCCTGCCCAGTGAGGGCTTTGGTATGAAAATAACTTGCTATTGAACTTGAGTCCTTCAGCTTTCAGGAGACCACCTCCAAGGAGGTGCATAGGCTTTTGTCTTCCCACCCTTTCCTGGCGTGGAAACATAGGCAGGCTGTCTGTCTCATTCCTAACAGCAGGGGTCATCATTCCCCTTTTGTAATCCTTTGGAGACCAAAGCCGGTATAGTCACTGTCTTAACTATATTTTTCCTTTTTTTGTTTATGGCATTAATTCTGAGGTTAGGGTCAGCCTATGGTGTGAGCAATGATAGGTTTAACCTCCGACTCTGTGCCCTAAGATGTAATTGATTATTTGTAGTCTTGAAAGGCAAACTCTTGATTTTAGTGGTGTGTTGAGAAGAGCACAATGTGTATGACTGATTTATTTTATTAACTCCATAATCTTTCTCATCTTGATTCTAAAGCAAACTCCATTATTATTTTTTTATTTTACACTAGTTTATTTGCAAAACTCGTATACATTGTTTTTCACACAGGATCTTTCTCATTTCTTTCCCTCCCCCCTCCTCCCATCAAATTGTGCAACCCTATGATTAACGTCCACCACCCCACCTCCGCCCATCCCAGCCCTCTCTGCTTCCACCCTCCTCCCTCCTTGGATCCTCATACTCATTCTACAATAATGGTCTTATACAATATTTGTCCTTATGGGACTGAGTTAGTTCACTTAGCATAATGCTCTCCAGTCCCTCCCAAGTTAAGGCAATAATTTACAAAAATCATTGCTCCTGCATGCTACGTGGTATTCCATCATGTGAATGTACCATAATTTCTCAATCCATTCCATCATTGTTGGACATTTGGGTTGTTTCCATGTTCTTACAATGATGGATAACATTGCTATGAACATTAGTATACAAGTCTTCAGTTGTGCCTCAGTACTCATTTTCTCAGGGTATATTCCACGAACTTCATTGTTTTTTTGTAGTTGTTGTTAAATGATTTGTTATTGAACATTTTTCAAAAATAGTTAGGTCCCGATGACTATAACTTCCTTTAGAATTAGTACCTAGTTGGTAAATAAATCTGAAGCATCTCTGCATTGGGCATAAATAAAGATGAAATGCTGGGTTCTAAACCAAATAGCAGCATCGAGTCAGAAGTTCTCCCCTGCGCCTGCTATGTTGCCCTTTCAAAGTCTAGTTTGCTCTCTGTCTGGATTGCAAAGCAATAATCCATTGAGTTTAACTGCAGACATAAATAACCATTTCAGGTGAGCACTAACTATGACTTGTAACAGAATGCGTCCCATGTGTCAGGCATTCATATAGCTGGGATCAAACAACCTCTAATTCCCATAATATTCCTGGAAAGTAGTACCTTTTAGACAAAGAAGCTGAGGCAAAGATAGGTTAAGAAGGAAAAGACAAGCTCGCATAGTGAATAAGAGGACAGAATCCAAGTTCAGAACCGGGTTTTGAGGCTTAAAACCCGAGTACCATACTGTTTCCGTGGTACCACTTGAGGCTCTGAATACTTGCATGAATGTTTTGTTTTTTCCCTCCCCTTTTCTTTTTAGTTTGTTTTTCCTAGTTTAAGGCTCTAGCCACATGAACTTTTCAATTCCCAAGTGTGTCTGGACTTTAATTCGTCCTGAGACTTAAGAACATCCCTGGAGCAGTCTAGTTTGTAGCTTGCATCTCTGAAGAGAGAAAGAGTTTGTACTGGGTATTTTTTTTTAAACCATCTAAATGAATGCAACAGACAACTGAATTCTTCAGGGATTTGGTTTCTTCTGTCTGTGAAACATTTTCTCCTTGTCCTTGAACACAAAAAAATGACACCACAAGAACTCGAGCCTTGGCCCTGCAAGGTCTGGGGCAAGTAAAGAGTCACAAATAGAGAAGTGTGTCTCCTGATGGTCTAGCTTCTCGGGCCACTGATGGGTTCCTATTTAAGGAGCATTCTGACTCTTGGAAGACAAGACAGATTCTCACCACTGGGCCAACTGGCAGCACCATGATAGTTGGAGAAGAGATTGAGATTGTTAAAATTTCAGTTTTTCAGCTCCACAATCAACACTCTTGGCACTAGCAGTCAAGAAATCAAAAGATGAATTGTGATGGGGAAATTTGTGGTCAGGGACCTCTCCAGAGTACTGTGAAGCAACAGTATTAGTCTGGAGACTAAGGTGCACCTGTTCCAGGCCATGGTCTTTGCAATTACATTTGAGATTTGGACAATGACTAAGGATGATAGAAGAAGAAACGATGCCTTTGAGGTGCGGTGCTGCAGTAGAGTGTTGAACATACCAGGGACCACCAAGAAAACAAACAAGTCTGTCCTGTTGTTGTTGTTGTTGTTGTTATGTGCTGTCAAGTTGCGACTCAAAGCGACCCTATGTACAACAGCCCTAAACCCTGCTCTATCCTGTGCCAATCGCACTGCCTCTGACACACCCATCCCGATTACCCCAGTCACTGAATCAATCCACCTCATAGAGGGTCTTCCTCTCCTGCGTTGTCCCTCTACTCTACCCAGCATGATGTCCCTTTCCAAAGACCTGTCTCTCCTTGCAACATGTCCAAAGTATGTCAGACAAAGCCCCAGAATCCTTGCCTCCAAGGATTAGCCTGGTTTAACCCTCTCTAGAATGAATCTGTTTGTCTTAGAGAGGGTGAAATAAAATTTCTCCTTGAAGGCAAGAAATTTGAAGCTCTGTCTCACATATTTTGGACACAGGACCAGGGGGAACTGGTCCCTGGAGAATGAATTCATGCTCAGAAGGGTGGAGGGATGGTACAGGAGAGGAAGAGCCTGGATGAAATGGATTGACACAGTAACGAGGGTGATGAGGGTAGGTGTATTAAACTCCGTTAGACTGGCTCAGGACCTGGCAGGTTTCAGAGCTGTTGAACATAGGGTCGCTATGTATTGCTGGCAACTTGACGGCACATAACAGTAACTGACTCTCAGAACCCTGTGGTCAGGTTCTACAGCTTTTATGGCTTCCTGCAGTGCTGTGCCCTGGTGTCCCAGGATGACCTTGACCTCTGGCTTCACAGATGTCGTCTTCACTCATTTTTGTTCTTCTGAACAGTCATAGGACTTCATCTGCCCCATCAGTGTCGGCTCCTTTGACTCACCTCTGAGAACAGCCAGCTTGCTTTTGTGGACACTTGGATTTTGTCTCTCACCCATCACTGCTTGAGGGGGCTCATGGTGCTGTGTTGGGGATTCATGTTCACGGGAATGCCACAGAAGAGAGGTCTGGTGATCTTTTTCTAAAAAAAAAAACCAAACAAAAAAACCAGCCACGGAACAACCTATAGAGCACAGCTTCTACTCTGACACACATGACGTCGCCGTGGGTCAGAATCTACCTGATACCAATGAGTTCACTGAATAAAGATCCTGGAGGAATACAGGAACTTGTTTACTCTCCTGCCCTTTCCCATAAAAATCTTAGAAATATCTCTTCTTTGAATGAAATTCCAGGGTATCAGAGTCCACAATCATTTATGATTCTTTTTGAATTTAATTTTAACAATTGTCTTTTACAGCTAACTTAAATAGCACATACTGTAATGTAGACTCATTTTTCTACCACTTGTTTGGATAGAGGTTTGAATACCATGTTGCTACTTAGAGCATGAGCCTACTCAATCTTCAATGACACAGAAAATTGTAAAGACCTATGACAAGTGTATAATGACTTTCCTGTGACTGATGAAACAGACGTTGTTGTTATTAGGTGCCATTGAGTTGAGTGTGACTCATAGTTAGCCTGTGAACAACAAAGCTGAGCTCTGTCCTGTCCTGCACCATTCCCATCAGCCTCGACACATTTAAGCCCATTGCCATAGTCCCTATATCAACCCATCTCATTGAGGGTCTTCCTGTTTTTCACTGACCCTCCATATTACCAAGCATCATGTCCAAGGAATAGACTCGCCTAACAACATGCCCAAAGCATGTGAGATGAAGGTTCACTGTCTTTTCCCCTAAGGAGCACTCTGGCTGTACTTTTTCTGAGACATATCAATTTGTTCTTTGTAGTTCATGAGATATTCAATGCTCTTCTCCAGCACCACAACGCAAAGCACAGATTCTTCTGTTGTCCTTACTCATTGTCCAGCTCTCAGATGTATAGCAGGTGATTAGAAAGAACATGGCTTAAATCAGGTGCACCTAAGTCTTCATACTGACATCATTACTCTCTAGGATTTTGAAGAGGTCTCTGACAGCAGACTTTCCCAATGCTACATGTTTCCCCATGAAAAAGGCATTAGCAAGGAGCAAACTTGCCTAGGTTAGTAAACTTGCCTAGGTCCCACAGCTTGTAACTTGATAATAGGCTTGAAAAGCTTGGGAAAGAGGAAATTCAAGAGGCTGTCTGACCAAAGTCCACACAACCACTAAGAAAGAGTAAGAATAAGCATGATCCTGAAGAGTGAGCATGAGCATTAGTGATGCTTGGAGAACTTTTCTTGTCACTAAACAAGTTCCTGCACGGCAAAGTTCCTGGACGGCACAAATGCTTTTACTTGGCTACTAAACAGAAGACTGGTGGTTTGAGTCTACCCAGGAGCTCTGTGGAAGAAAGATCTGGACATTTACTTTGATGTCACCACAGGTATTGAAAATCCTATGAAGTGTGCAGTTAAGTCACCTGAATGGCTGGAAATTGGGTTGATAATGATATCTGTCTATCTGTCCCATCCATCCATCGACAGGAACATAATATCCAGACTCCAAATCTTGGTTTTTTTTTTTTTATTAATAATTTTATTTTATACTGGCTTACTTAAAAAGTTTGTATACATTGTTTTTCTCACTGGCTCTTCCCTCCCTTTTTTAAAATTTCCGTTCATTCACTGTTGCACCTTTTCTTCACTGCCCCCCCCAGTTCACTATTCTCTTTGAGAAGAAAAAAAAATTCTTTCAGTGTTATACAATCCCTCACCCCCCAGTCCACTTTATTATGCAGCTCTTATTCTGGACTCTTGACATACAAATAATACTTAATCACATATTCCTTTTCAACATTCTCTCCCTCTGTTTCAATGCAGTGTACATTATTTTATCCCCTTTTTTCTTAGTTTCCCCCCAAACCCGATGTAAGTCCTGTTTTATAACAGTGGCATTATGCTGTATTTGTCTTTTTGTGATTGAGATATTTCATCAACATAATGTCTTCCAGGTTCACCCATTTTGTATATTACATGAGTTCCTTGTTTTTCAATGCAGCGTAGTATTTCATTGTGTGAATATACCACAGCTTCTCTATCCATTCATTTGTTGAGGGGCATTTAGGTTGTTTCCAACTCTTTACCATTGTGAACAAAGCGGCAATAAACATGGGTGTTGCATGTATCTGCTTGGGTGACAGTTCTGGTTTCTTTCGCATATATTCCCAGTAAGTGGAATTGCTGGGTCAAATAATATTTCTAGTTCCAACTTTTTGAGAAAGTGCCACACTGCCTTCCATAGTGGTTGCACCATTTTACACTCCCACCAACAGTGAATAAGGGTTACAGTTTTTCCACAACCTTGCCAGCATTTGTTGTTTGCTGCTCTGTTTAATTTTGCTATTCTAACTGGAGTGAGATGCTATTTCATAGTTGTTTTGATTTGCATCTCTCTTAGAGCTAAGGATTTTGAACATTTCTTCATGTGTTTGTTTGCCATTTGAATGTCTTCTTTAGTGAAGTGTCCGTTCATATCCTGTGCCCCTTTGGGTTGTTTATCTTGTTGTGGTGCTCTAGTATTTTATAAATTCTAAATATATGTCCCTTATCAGACATGTCATTACCAAATATTTTTTCCCAGTCTGTGGTTTCTCTTTTTACCCTGCTGGAGAAGTATTTGATGTGTATAGGGATTTGATTCTTAGAAAGTCCCATTGGCGAGCTTTGGTGGTCCAGTGGCAAGAAGCTGCATTGCAATCCCAGAGGTGTGTGGTTCAAATCCACCAAATGCTTTGCTGGAGAAGGAGGAACAATATCCTCCTGTACCAGTCAAATCTGATTTGACGGTATAACACACATACACACAAATAATAAAAAATTTTTTTTTAAAAAAGAAAGTCCCATTCATCTATTTTATCCTCTCCTGGCTCTAGGGTTTTCAGGATGCTTGGAAGACTGTTTATGTTGTGCATTAGGTCTTCTAGAGTTCTTCCAAGCTTTTCTGTAATGAAGTCCTTGGTTTTAGTCCTAGGTCCATGATCCACCTTGAGTTGGTTTTTGTGTATGGAGTGAGGTGTGGGTCTTGCTTGAGTTTTCTGCAGATAGTTTTCCAATTTTGCCAACACCAGTTGTAAAAAAGGCTGTCATTTCCCCACTTGACTGATTCTATCTCCTTGTCAAAAATCAGTTGACCGTAGGTTGAAGGTCTGATTTCTGGGTTCTCAATTCTAGTCCACTGCTGCACGAGTCTGTCATTGTACCCATTTATTTCAATTTATTTCTCTCCTTAAGAGCTCTGGTGGCATAGTGGACTGCATTTTATGCTGCTGACCAAAAGGTCAGTGAATCTAATCCATTAGCTGCTAGTGGGAGATAGATGACCATGTTCTTCCCTTGGAGATTCTCAACCTCAGCATCCTGACGGAGGCTCACCGTGAGTCGGAATGAACTCTGTGGCAGCTGATTTGGTTTTTCATGCCACTCTTGGATAGGCAGACTCACTTTCATTTTTCAGAAAAAAAGCAAAGTCTTAGATAGGTCTCAAGCCATCTATAAACTTTTAAATAGCAAAGCCTGAACTCTAATGCATGTACATTTTATGGTTTGGGTTTTTTTTTCTTCATTATACCATGCTGTCTTGGTGTGTTTCATTATTTTGATCTAAATACCAGAGGAATGATTTTGGGGACATTCTGAATATAAAAGACTTACTGCTATTCAAAGTCCAGCCCTCCTACCACCACCACTAATGAATATTTTGTTCTTTTTATTGTGATTTGAATGAATCATAAGCAAGTTGGTTTTCGACTCCATTATTCTTGCACATTTTGTTTTATAATATTAATCACAACACCCTCAGTGCAACCTGATTCTTCTTACTTCCTTATTGGACAGTGTAATTTGCCTATTTCTCCAATCATCCATTCCTTCTTCTTGTTCTTCTACCATTCCTACCTTCTTTTCATCCAATATACTAAACACTACATACCAGCCACCAGACAGATACTGAGCCCACAAGGATGGATAAGACCTATTCCTGTCCTTGAGATGTTCATAGTACAGAGAGAATCAGTGGTGTATTACTTACCAGCCTCCAGGGTTCAGCTGTAACACGAGTCTCTAAATGAATTGAGGTCTCTGGCATCGTAACTGCTGGGGTTCCAGTTCGAGCTTGGAACCCCCTAGGAATGCCTTCACATATGGGAGCAGGATTGGCTGTAGATGGTGATAAAGATACCTGCTGTTCCCTGGCATGTCACACACAGGAAGAAGAGATTAAAGAATGATTCTTGCCACTTTGTCCTTTGCTTGAGTCTCAGAAAGCGCACACAATATTGTACTTTGATGAATATTCAGAATCATCCCGTGGAGCTTCCCTTTCTTTTGGCATCTTTTCTCAGCTCTCAAAACAAAAGGCACATAGGAAGAAAGTGCTCAGTTACTTCCTATTGGGCTCTCTTTCCACATGTTTCTTTCTGATGGGCAGTTTTGTCTGGAAAGCCTGCAGGTAGAAGGGAGCTGCATCTACATGGGCCTTGGGGGCACCTTAGGACCTCATATGCTGTTTCATATGCTTGAGTGATCTTCTTTGTACACACTGACACCTCTTTATTCTTTTATGTTGAAACTCAAATGTCACTCCTTTGTAAACACTGTCTCTGATCTCTCCTTCCTCTCCCATGTGAAGCAGGTCTGGTGCTATTTGAATTTCACTCTTTCTTATTATCTAATTTATTTAATCATTGCCTGTCTATATCTTTTCACTAGAATATAAACTCCTTTCATGTGGACAATAGAACTACTACAGGGTCTATTAAAGTGCTTAATGTGTTTATTACAGTGTCTTCCACATGTATAACCAATCAATATTTTCTGAATGAAAGCAAAAATCGTTGAAATGCCATTTGCAGTCTTGCATAGTAAAGGTGCCTATCCCGGCTAGAGCAGCTGCAATAGTAGGAACTCATTACCTTCAATTCATTTTTCAGTTGGCTCTGATTTAGGGCAAATAACTCACCCCAAGTGGAAAGGAGAGCTTCAAGTTGAGGTTGCCTAGCTCTGATGATCAAAGACTACAGCCTTCCATATGGATTACATCCCTATGTTAACAAAACAAAAATCCTCAAACTGGGCCCATAGGAGACATTATGACAGATGAAAAAATGTTAGAAATTTCAATTATTTCAGCTTACTTGGATCCATAACCAACAACCTTGGTACTAGCAGTCAGAAAATCAAAAGATGTGTTGT
>NW_006399771.1:562672-573621 GCF_000299155.1 Elephantulus edwardii
TGATACAGTGTCTATAACAATGGGCTCTAGTGTGGCAGAAATGATGAGGATGGCATGGGATAGGGCAGGGCTCAGATCTGCTTTTCTTAGGGTCACACTGAATTTTACTTGATTCAATACTAACAACAGTAGCTCCAGTGAATTAAGCAGACAGTCTTTCTAGCACTTTTCTTTTTGATTAATAATGTCCTCTTACTATTCTATACCCATGTTCCCATTCAGACGGTGAACTTCTCAAGAACCTAGGATTCTCTTTCATATCCTGGTAGCACCTATTGCTGTTGTTACATGCTGTTGAGTTGCTTGTGACTCATAGTGACCCTATGCACAATAGGTCGGAACCCTGTCCTACCATGAGCCAATCTCACTGTCTCTGACACACCGACTCCCATTCCTCCAGTCATTGAGTCACTCCATCTCTTCCAGGGTCTTTATCTTTTGCGCCATCCCTCCGCCCTTCCAAACATGATGTCCTTCTCCAAGGACTGGTCCCTCTGGGCAACCTGCCCAAAGTATGTGACATGGAGCTTCAAAATCCTTGCCTCCAAGGAGCAACTTGGTTTCACCCTCTCCAGGACAGACTCCTTTGTTCTCTAGTGCTTAGGAAATGCCTTAGGATTTTCTGATTGTGATTGCTTTACAAATTATAACCATCAAGATTTTGATAAGAGAATCTCTCTGATTACCCTTAAGCTGCAATCGACAAGGTAATTCATGAATGTGGAGGGGTTTTAGGACCGATCTGAGGAACCAAAAGGGTGAGGAAGAGCTACTCTCAAGTCATTGCTCCCCTAGTGTTTGTTGAACATGATGGCCTGTCAAGAATAAGTAGGATTTTGCCACTGCTGCGTGGCAAAGGGTAATTACAGAACAATGAACATTAACAACACTGTATAAACCAGCATGTGTTATAGAGGTTACCTTTGCTTACATGAACAAACAACATCTGGGAACTATGTACAAATGAGAGTCGAGGAGCTTTTTTTTTCAACAAGTGGGTTTATTTTTATAGAATAACTTGTTTTATTGCAAATATTTTTAAAATTATTAATTACAATGAAAATTTACAGAGACTTAGGATTTCCATTCATTTATTGTTGCACTTTTGCCCCTTCCAACCCTCGCCCCTAGTACATTACCCTCTTGGAAAAGTAAAAGAAAAGTTATTTCCTTGTTTTACAATCCCTCTCCCCAGCTCCACTCCACTATACAGCCTTCGCTTTTAAACAGGTTTTTTCCTTCATTTGTTTCAATGCAGTATACATTATTGAACCCATCTTTCTCAGTCTCCCCCCGAACCCTGATGTCAGTCCTGTTTTACAACGTGGCACCATGAAGTATTTGTCCTTTTGTGACTGAGATACTTCACTCAGCATAATATTCCTCCAGGGTCACCCATTTTGAATAATATTGCATGCGTTCCTTGTTTTTCAATGCAGCATAGTATTCCATTGTGTGAATATACCACAACTTCTCTATCCATTTGTTTGTTGATGGGCACTTAGGTTGTTTCCAACTCCTTGCTATTGTGAGCAAAGCCGTGTGCAGAGGAGCTTGTTTTTGTTTTTTGATACTTTGAGTCAACTCTAACTCATAGCAACTTTCTGAATAGCAGATAGAAAACTTGTCTTATCCTGTGACATCCTTGTACTTTTCATCATGGTCAAACCCATTGTTACAGTCACTATGTCAATCTATTTAATTGGAGGTCTTCCTCTCTTTCGTTGACCCTCTGCTTTACAAGGCACGATTTTCTTTCCCAAGGATTGGTACCTCCTGGAAACTGCCCAAAGTATATGAGATGACGTTTCACCATCCTTGCCTCGAAGGAGCACCCGGTTGCTTCTAAGACGGTTGGTTGTATTTTATTTATTTTTTTTTTGTTTTGTTTTTTCTTTCAGCAGCCCACAGTATACTGTACACTCTTTGCCAACCCTGCAATGCAAAGGTATCAATTTTCTTTGGTCTTAGTCAATGCCCAACTTTCACATGCATAGGAAGCAACTGAAAAGGGCATGGGCTGGGTTAGGCACATCTTAACAGCAGATTTGTTCACTGCAACATGCCTTTTGATTACTTGATTACTCATTAAAGAGTGTTGTTGTTCTGTGCTGTCGAGCCAGAACAACTTATAGCTGCCCCTCTAGCAGGTTTTCTGAGGCTGTAAATGACATTTTGATCTTTTCTTTCTCTCCTATTTTTTTAATGACCTTTTGCTTTCTTCACAGATGATGTTCATTTTATTAGTGTTTAATGCATCATATCTAATTTTTTAAAATACAAATTTTATTTTATACTCGTTTACTTACAAAGTTCATATAAATTGTTTTTCACACCAGATTTTTCCCATTTCCTTTACCCACTCCTCCCTCCACACGTCTTTACACTTATGTTCATAGCAGCATTATTCATCATCTCAAGAACATGGAAAGAGCCCAAATGTCTAACCACAATAAATTGAATTGAGAAATTATCATATATTCCAATGAGGGAATTCTATGCAGCATGTAGGAGCGATGATTTTGTAAATCACTCCCTAAACTGGGAGGGACTAGAGAGCATTATGCTAAGTGAATGAACTCAGTCCCATAAGGACAAATACTGTATCAGATCCTTATTACAGAATGTGTATGAGGATCCAAGTGGGGGAGGGTGGGAGCAGAGGGGTGAGGATGGGGAAGTTAATCATAGACTCGCATCATATCTATTTTTGATATGATTTTCAAGTTCAGGAGGGATAAAATCAAGCTCATAGTTTGGCTCTCCCGCATTTGTTTCCTTTTTCTTCAGCTTCAGTTCCAGCTTGCATGTGAGCAAACGGTGATCTGCTCCACAGCTGACCCATGAGCTTGTTTTGATTATTACTATTGAGCTATTTTTAAAATCACAGTGGTTTTCTACAGTATTTGTTCTTTTGTGACTGAGTTCTTTCACTCAGCATAGTGTCCTCCAGACTCCTCCATATTGTGCAGTGTTTCATGAGTTCGTCACTGTTTTTCAATGCTGAATAATACTCTATTGTATGACTATACCATAGTTTCTCTATTCATTTGCTGATGGGCAGTTGGCCTTGCTGTTGTGGATTATGCTGTCATGAACATGAGTACGCTTAGGCCTGTTCATGTCCCAGTTCTTTTTTCTTTAGATTATATTCTCAGTTATGGAATATTTCCATTTTCAACTTTTTGAGGAAATGCCAAACTGCCTTCCAAAGTGGTTGCACCATTTCACATTCCCACCAGCAATGCACAAGAGTTCCAATCACTCCGCATCCTTA
The DNA here is from genome assembly GCF_000299155.1 of Elephantulus edwardii. Classification (NCBI taxonomy): domain Eukaryota; kingdom Metazoa; phylum Chordata; class Mammalia; order Macroscelidea; family Macroscelididae; genus Elephantulus; species Elephantulus edwardii. The sequence goes on from NW_006399771.1 coordinate 565,950, forward strand.
ACAGCGTTTGTTCTTTGCTGTCCTCTTGAACTTTAATATTATTGTTGGGGAGAGATGATAACTTGTTATTTTGAGTGCTAATAATCTTGAAAATTTCTTCTTTGGTGAAGTGTCTTTGTATTTCCAACACACTTTGTAATTGGGTTATTTGTCTTTTTTTTTTTTTGTTGAGATGCTAGGATTTTCTATGAATTTTAGATATGGGTTCGTTATCTAATATCTCTTGTTAAATACCTTTTATATCAGTTTGTAGGCTCTCTTTTTACCTTTTTAGAGAATTTTTAAAAATACATATAAAGATTTTAGTTTTATAGGGTCTCATTCATCCATCTAATCCTCTCTTGGTTGTGCATTTTTTGGCTACATTTGAAAGTCTAATGATGTAGTATATTGTTGTTATGTGTTGTCAAGTCAGAATCAACTAACAGTTGACCCTCCAGAGAGTTTTCAGGGCAGTAAACTGCATGACAGGATATTGCCCATCTTCAGAGCAGCTGGTAGATCCAAACTATCTGCGAAGTAGATTTGGGATCCTGAATTTATTCATATTTTTTCCTCTAATGATCTTTACTGGTTTTGTTTTTACTCTTAGATCCTTTACTCACCTTAAGTTGATTTTTATGTATAGTATGAGATGTGTATCTTATTTCAGTTTTCTGCGTATGTTGTTATGTGCTGTCCAGTCGCTTGTGACTTATTGCAACCCTATGTGCAATAGCCCTGAACCCCGCTCTATCTTGAGGCAATTTAATTGTCTCTGATACACTAACTCCCATTACCCCAGTCACTGAGTCAGTCCATCTCATCCAGGGTCTTCCTCTCTTGCACTGTCCCTCCATTCTTCCAAGCATGATGTCCTTCTCAAAGGCCTGATCCTTCCTGGTAACATACCCCAAATATGTAAGACAGAGTTTTAAAATATTTGCCTCCAAGGAAAAGTTGGTTTCACCCTCGCCAAGACAGATCATGGAAGAGGTAGAGATCAGAGGGCTGCTTAGATCACATCATGCAGGCTTTGAGGGCCATGGTAGGAAATTGAACCTAAACATGATAAGGAACTACTGAGGGGTTTTAAGTGGAGAAGAGATAGTAACATCAATTTATAATTTAACAATCTCCTATGGCTGTGATTGTGGAATTGATAGTGTAAGCATAGGAGTGGAAGCAGACCATTTAGGGAGCTGTTTTCAACCATGTACGGCAGAGATTGGTGGTAGGTAGGGTAGGAATGGTCGCTTATTCATTGATTTAAGGTATTGTGGAAATACATATCAATAGTGGTTGGAATATGGAAGGCAAGGAAAGAATGCAATCAAAGAGATTCCTTGCTTTGTGGTGTGGCATAGGGAGATAGTCGGTATTCTAGCATAAAAGGCACATAGGAAATGCTTTGATAGTCCAAAGATTTAACTAAGCCAGACCATTTGGTTTAGAAACCCACTGCATGCAGTATATAAATATGCACTGTCTGTATCTGGGTAGCACATCTGAGACAAGACTAAAGCAGTCATCACAGTTAATAAGGAGAGGTCATTCCCTCTATTTCATCACACGTAAGCGCACAATTCAAGGCCTTGTTCACACCTCCCACCCTATCTCCCCCAAGTCCCTCGTTTCACTTTGAGGCCAGCCTCTTGTGAGTTTGTCAGTAGTTGTTTCAGTCACTGGGCTGATCTTTCACTTTCTTTTTCAGCCTGTTAAGTTTAATGCACCTGTGCTTGGTGAAGTACAGGGAACGACCTCTCTTTGTAACTGATCTTCTCTCAGAAGGCTATGAAAGCAGAGAAACTTCTAGTAATAATTCATTCCCTGAGTGTCTTTCATGCCAGAATTCTCTCGAGCTCCCTCTACTCACACAGGAAATCAAGGCATCACTTTGGTTCCTCTCCCTCTTTGCCCTCTGTAGTCATTCTACTATCATCTTATTTTGGTTTATTCTCCAAAATGCCAGAAATAGGTTACTTGAATTTGTAGTTTGCTTTGCTTTTAACTCATTCATTCAGTAAATGTTTGAATCTTGCAAAAAAACAAACGAGATTATGAATGTCCCTCACAAGCTGTGCAAGCTTGGACACTTTTGTTACCCATTCTGTACTTCAATTTCTTCATCTATAAATGACATACTACTTCACAGGTCTATTATGAGTATTAAATAAATAAAACCATAGGACAGGAAATAGTACATGGTCAGCCCTCAATAAGATTGGTAATATTGAGTTTTTATATGTCCAGGATTGAAGGTGCATTTGAAGCAGGCTCAGTGATACCAGTCAGACTTGGGCTTTGATAAGTAGATGTGGATAGCTGTAATGATATCCCAACCTTCCTAGGGTTTATCTGTTGATTATGCTCTTGATCTCTTCTAAAGACTTGAATTTCTTTTTTAAAAATTTTTAATTTTTTTTTAAATTTTTTTATTATTTTCTCTGTGTGTGTGTGTGTGTACCGTTAAACTGGATCTGACAGGTACAGGAAGAGATGGCCCCTCCTTCTCCAGCAGAGCATCTGGTGATTTTGAACCACATATCTCTGGGATTGCAGTACAGCTTCTTGCCACTAGGCCACCAGAGCTCCAAGACTTTACTTTCTAAGGTAGAGGGCTCAGAGAAGAACATTCATAAAGATATTATCTTATTTATTAACCTCTTCTTTGCTTATCTCCTAGCAGCTTGCACTACTCTGGCTAACTGCAGGTGTATTACAATTTGTAAAACTTCACTTTTGGTCACTGCTGGTCCACTAATCATGAATTCATTTATCAAATGTTTGTTGAAGGCCTAGTCTTTATTTCTGTCTATTTTAGAATCCAAGGTTGAACAACACTTTTTTTGTCCTTGTTAGGTGCCATTTAGTCGATTACAACCCATAGCAACTCTGTAGTTTCATATCTAACCCTATTCTATTCTGTGCCATCCACATCATCTCTGCCACCCTTGAACCCATTGTTACAGTCACTGTGTTCTTGAGGGGCTTCCCCTTCTTCACCAACTCTCCATTTTTTTCTGAGCATGATGCCCTTTTCCAAGTATTGGCCCCTTCTGAGAGCATGCCCAAAGTATACGAGATGAAGTTTCCTCATCCTTCTCTCTCAGGAGCACCCGGAATGCAATCTATCCAAGATCTATTTCTTTGTACTTCTGGCAGTCCATGGAATATTCATTATTCTTCTCCAGCACCACATCTCAAAGGCATCAATTATTCTTATCATATTTATTCACTGTCCAACTCTCAGATATATAGCAAGTGATTGAAAGGATTATTGTTTGGATCAGAAGTACCTTAGTCTTCAAATGAACATCCTTGCTCTTTGGTGTTTTGAAGAGAGCCCTGACTGTAGACTTTTTTTTTCCTTTCTGACTGTAGACTTTCCCAGTGCAATACAATTCTTGATTTCCTGAATGCTGGTACCAAAGCTGTTGATTGTGGATTCAAGTAAGATGAAACAGTTGACAATTTCAATCTTTTCTCCACCTACAAGGTGTTGTCTATCACCCAGTGGTAAAAATGTTTGTTTTCTTAATGTAAGGTGTAGTGAAGTAGCTCTGATAGAAAAGTTTATGGCTTTAACTCACTAGACAGTCCATAGGATAAAGATATGGTAGTCTACTTCAGCAAAGATTGTTCCCGTTGTTATGTGCCATCAAGTTGGTACCAACTCCAGCTGACCTTCACCGGGTTTTCATGAGCTCTAAATCGTGTGGAGTAGATTGCTTATCTTATTTCCTTGGAGCAGCTGATGGATTTGAACTGCATGCTTTTGGGTTTATAGTGCAACTTCTTACCCACTAAGCCTCCAGAGCTCTCTGTAATCTGCAAAGACTACACTCTTAAAAACCACATGGATCAGATTTACTCTGTTCTGATGGGTTTCTATGAGTTACAGGAAATAATAGTGTTTCTGTGCGTTGTTCTGATAGGGTTTCTATGAGTGGCTATTGACTTGAAAACAGTAAGTACAGTATAGGTAGAATATAAAGAAGGTGTTACCAGTCACCTATTGTAGCATAACAAACAATTCTAAAATCTCAGAAGCAGACAGTAAGCAGTTATCTCGCTTCTGCATTTGTACATTGGCTGGTACTTAACTGATTTTGCTGGGTTCAGTAGGGTAGCTTTCAGTTGGTTGAATCTGGGTGTGTTGTACACAACTCTTAAGTCACTGGACAAGCTGTATATGTTCTCATGTTGATAACAGAAAGAATCCTTACTAAGGTGTACGCTCAGAACTGGCATACTTTTACCCATCTTGGTCAAAGCAAGTCATATAGCTGAACCCAACGTCAAGGGATAGATAGTGAATAATCACAATATAAAGGGTCCAGATGTTGAGGAAGAGAAAGCACTGGACCAAAAGTTTCATCCATTTTATATGTTAATAAAATAGTTACATAAATGTATAAGCACAAAGATACAGAGTGATTGCAACACTTGTGCTTTGATGGTGCAACCACTTTGGAAGGCAGTTTGGCATTTCCTCAAAAAGTTGAAAATGGAAATATTCCATAACTGAGAATATAATCTAAAGAAAAAAAAGAACTGGGACATGAACAGGCCTAAGCGTACTCATGTTCATGACAGCATAATCCACAACAGCAAGGCCAACTGCCCATCAGCAAATGAATAGAGAAACTATGGTATAGTCATACAATAGAGTATTATTCAGCATTGAAAAACAGTGACGAACTCATGAAACACTGCACAATATGGAGGAGTCTGGAGGACACTATGCTGAGTGAAAGAACTCAGTCACAAAAGAACAAATACTGTAGAAAACCACTGTGATTTTAAAAATAGCTCAATAGTAATAATCAAAACAAGCTCATGGGTCAGCTGTGGAGCAGATCACCGTTTGTTTGCTCACATGCAAGCTGGAACTGAAGCTGAAGAAAAAGGAAACAAATGCAGGAGAGCCAAACTATGAGCTTGATTTTATCCCTCCTGAACTTAAAAATCATATCAAAAATAGATATGATGCGAGTCTATGATTAACTTCCCCATCCTCACCCCTCTGCTCCCACCCTCCCCCACTTGGATCCTCATACACATTCTGTAATAAGGATCTGATACAGTATTTGTCCTTATGGGACTGAGTTCATTCACTTAGCATAATGCTCTCTAGTCCCTCCCAGTTTAGGGAGTGATTTACAAAATCATCGCTCCTACATGCTGCATAGAATTCCCTCATTGGAATATATGATAATTTCTCAATTCAATTTATTGTGGTTAGACATTTGGGCTCTTTCCATGTTCTTGAGATGATGAATAATGCTGCTATGAACATAAGTATAAAGACGTGTGGAGGGAGGAGTGGGTAAAGGAAATGGGAAAAATCTGGTGTGAAAAACAATTTATATGAACTTTGTAAGTAAACCAGTATAAAATAAAATTTGTATTTTAAAAAATTAGATATGATGCATTAAACACTAATAAAATGAACATCATCTGTGAAGAAAGCAAAAGGTCATTAAAAAAATAGGAGAGAAAGAAAAGATCAAAATGTCATTTACAGCCTCAGAAAACCTGCTAGAGGGGCAGCTATAAGTTGTTCTGGCTCGACAGCACAGAACAACAACACTCTTTAATGAGTAATCAAGTAATCAAAAGGCATGTTGCAGTGAACAAATCTGCTGTTAAGATGTGCCTAACCCAGCCCATGCCCTTTTCAGTTGCTTCCTATGCATGTGAAAGTTGGGCATTGACTAAGACCAAAGAAAATTGATACCTTTGCATTGCAGGGTTGGCAAAGAGTGTACAGTATACTGTGGGCTGCTGAAAGAAAAAACAAAACAAAAAAAAAATAAATAAAATACAACCAACCGTCTTAGAAGCAACCGGGTGCTCCTTCGAGGCAAGGATGGTGAAACGTCATCTCATATACTTTGGGCAGTTTCCAGGAGGTACCAATCCTTGGGAAAGAAAATCGTGCCTTGTAAAGCAGAGGGTCAACGAAAGAGAGGAAGACCTCCAATTAAATAGATTGACATAGTGACTGTAACAATGGGTTTGACCATGATGAAAAGTACAAGGATGTCACAGGATAAGACAAGTTTTCTATCTGCTATTCAGAAAGTTGCTATGAGTTAGAGTTGACTCAAAGTATCAAAAAACAAAAACAAGCTCCTCTGCACACGGCTTTGCTCACAATAGCAAGGAGTTGGAAACAACCTAAGTGCCCATCAACAAACAAATGGATAGAGAAGTTGTGGTATATTCACACAATGGAATACTATGCTGCATTGAAAAACAAGGAACGCATGCAATATTATTCAAAATGGGTGACCCTGGAGGAATATTATGCTGAGTGAAGTATCTCAGTCACAAAAGGACAAATACTTCATGGTGCCACGTTGTAAAACAGGACTGACATCAGGGTTCGGGGGGAGACTGAGAAAGATGGGTTCAATAATGTATACTGCATTGAAACAAATGAAGGAAAAAACCTGCTTAAAAGCGAAGGCTGTATAGTGGAGTGGAGCTGGGGAGAGGGATTGTAAAACAAGGAAATAACTTTTCTTTTACTTTTCCAAGAGGGTAATGTACTAGGGGCGAGGGTTGGAAGGGGCAAAAGTGCAACAATAAATGAATGGAAATCCTAAGTCTCTGTAAATTTTCATTGAAATTAATAATTTTAAAAATATGTGCAATAAAACAAGGTATTCCATAAAAATAAACCCACTTGTTGAAAAAAAAAAAGCTCCTCGACTCTCATTTGTACATAGTTCCCAGATGTTGTTTGTTCATGTAAGCAAAGGTAACCTCTATAACACATGCTGGTTTATACAGTGTTGTTAATGTTCATTGTTCTGTAATTACCCTTTGCCACGCAGCAGTGGCAAAATCCTACTTATTCTTGACAGGCCATCATGTTCAACAAACACTAGGGGAGCAATGACTTGAGAGTAGCTCTTCCTCACCCTTTTGGTTCCTCAGATCGGTCCTAAAACCCCTCCACATTCATGAATTACCTTGTCGATTGCAGCTTAAGGGTAATCAGAGAGATTCTCTTATCAAAATCTTGATGGTTATAATTTGTAAAGCAATCACAATCAGAAAATCCTAAGGCATTTCCTAAGCACTAGAGAACAAAGGAGTCTGTCCTGGAGAGGGTGAAACCAAGTTGCTCCTTGGAGGAAAGGATTTTGAAGCTCCATGTCACATACTTTGGGCAGGTTGCCCAGAGGGACCAGTCCTTGGAGAAGGACATCATGTTTGGAAGGGCGGAGGGATGGCGCAAAAGATAAAGACCCTGGAAGAGATGGAGTGACTCAATGACTGGAGGAATGGGAGTCGGTGTGTCAGAGACAGTGAGATTGGCTCATGGTAGGACAGGGTTCCGACCTATTGTGCATAGGGTCACTATGAGTCACAAGCAACTCAACAGCATGTAACAACAGCAATAGGTGCTACCAGGATATGAAAGAGAATCCTAGGTTCTTGAGAAGTTCACCGTCTGAATGGGAACATGGGTATAGAATAGTAAGAGGACATTATTAATCAAAAAGAAAAGTGCTAGAAAGACTGTCTGCTTAATTCACTGGAGCTACTGTTGTTAGTATTGAATCAAGTAAAATTCAGTGTGACCCTAAGAAAAGCAGATCTGAGCCCTGCCCTATCCCATGCCATCCTCATCATTTCTGCCACACTAGAGCCCATTGTTATAGACACTGTATCA
>NW_006399771.1:573721-581793 GCF_000299155.1 Elephantulus edwardii
CAAATACTGTAGAAAACCACTGTGATTTTAAAAATAGCTCAATAGTAATAATCAAAACAAGCTCATGGGTCAGCTGTGGAGCAGATCACCGTTTGTTTGCTCACATGCAAGCTGGAACTGAAGCTGAAGAAAAAGGAAACAAATGCAGGAGAGCCAAACTATGAGCTTGATTATATCCTACCTGAATTTAAAAATCATGTCAAAAATAGATACGATGCGACTCTATGATAAAAAGACGACCTCGTCAAGGTCATCAGGGGAACCTTTTCAGAATAAGCGATATTTAGAATGAGCACTATGGAGCAACAGTTTTTAAAAATGCTGTTTAACATGGAAGAATCTAGAATGAGGTGGGAGAAATATCCAGGAAAAGAAAATATCCTGAGCAAAGTTTCTAGTTCAGATAGAAGCATATGTTATCTGGAGGATACTGCACAAGGACGCGAGATGAAGTTCAAGAAGTTGGGAGGGACCTGGTCATTTAGCCCCTTGAAGGCCATACAGTATATTTTGATTTTAGACCAGCTTATGTCTTACAAAAGAATAGCTATGGCTTCTTGCCCTCGCTCTTTCTGTATCAAGAATATATTTACTTTTTAACCTCAAAAAGGCCATGGTGGTGGCTCAATGGCTTAAGCATTTAACTGCTGACCAAAAGGTTGATGGTGGCAGACCACTAAGGGCAGTAACAGACTTTAGGAGAGAAGAGCCACACTCAGGTGAAAGACTCCCTCCCAGAAAAGAAACATTGAGGTACAGGGAGGGGAGCTGCTTAACATTCCCCTGGAGAGAAACTGCATCCATTGGGGAACCTCGTCATTGGTTTGTACCCTGAACACCAGAGATAATAACAGACTTTAGGAGAGATAGGCTGCATCACTCACGTGACAGTCCTACAGAGAGAACCTGAAGGACTTTAGGAAAGGCAAAATTTCCTCCTGTTCATGACCATAAAGGACCTTCAATACGCTAGTTGCCTTCCCCCCAAAGGGAAAACTTGAAGCTTGCAACTAATCAATAGATAATCAACAACCTATACAGATACAGTTTATTCAGAAACAGCCTAACAAATACCTTTGCATAATGTCAAGACAGAAGCAGGCAACCTCAATGTGAAAAAACAAAACACGTCTTTTAATAAAAAAGCAGATCATATTGCAAACCCAATGAGTACCCCAGAGACAAGGAGGCAGAAGAAATGTATTAATGTGGAGTTATAGGAACAACTATTATAGAAAGTACAGATTATGTAAGAAAGAATTGAAGCCATAAGCAAAGTGAATAGCCCAGAGGCAGGAAACCAAAAGAAACATATCAAAATACAGGAACATGAGCAACCACTGAAGAAAATCCAGAAAAGATAGAAGAAAAGAATTGAAACCATAAATAAAGAACTAGGAGAATTAAAAAAAAAACCCTCATCACAAGACCAAGAGAGTGTAGCCAACACAGTACAGAAATAACAGAAATGCATGGAAATGCAATCCAGAATATTAAGACCAAAATGGTAGAAGTTTCTAATATGCTGGAAGAACAAAAAGGCAGAACAGAAGAGATGGAAGAGTCAGTCGGTAAGCTGGAAGACAAGAACCTCAAAAGGAATGTACTAGACGAAAAATCAGAGAGGAGATGGAAGGAAAAGGAAAAAAAAAAACACCTCACCATATTAGAATCATGTGGGATGATATCAAAGCAACAACAAAATATATAATTGGAATTCCAAAACACGAAGAGAGGGAAAGCACTCAGAAAATTGTGGAAGATGTGTTAGAATAAAACTTCTCAGATATTATGAAAAATGAGGAAATCCATGCTCGAGGAGCTCAGTGAACTCCAGACTAGACTCCACAAGGAAAACATCAAGACATATCATAGTCAAATTCTCCAAAATCAAAGATAAGGATAGAATAGCAAAAGCAATGAGAGACAAACAAAGAGATAGCCACAAAGGAGAACCAATTAGACTAAGTTCTGGTTTCTCAGCAGAAACTATGTGAGCAAGAAGACAATGGGATGACATACACAGAAGATTTTTTTTTTTAAAAACCTACCCCACAAAAATGGAAAAAAAATAATTGCCAGCTAAGGATCCCATACCCAGTAAAGCTGTCCATCAAATATGAAGAAACAACTAGGTCATTTGAAGAAAAACAGGGACTTAAAGAATTTGTGAAAAAAAACCCCAACTTTACAAGAAATACAAAGGGAACTCCTTCATACAGACACACCAAAAGAAAATGGAAGAAGAAACAACAGAAAAAGAAACATAGCAAAATGGCAACAATAAAACCTGACCTGTCAATAATCACACTTAATGGGAATGGCTCAAATGCACCAATTAAGGGGAAAAAAGGAGTACCTCTTCCTGTGAGTGGCCTCAGGTGATCTCCCAAAATGTTTTGCTCCTCATTTGACGCACAAAATCATGCAAATCAAGAGGTTCACATTTTCAGGTTCATTTTAAGAATACTTGGGAAATTGCCCAGGCTATCAAGGATATGCATATCTGGAAAGGCCCCATGTATCTGAACAATGCCACTTTGCAAAAGCAATGTGCACCATTCTGATGATGCAATGGCAAAGTTGGTAGCTGTGCCCATGTGAAACAGTGGGGCTGGACACAGGGTTGGCCCAAAAAACAGTGCCGAGTTTTTGCTACATATAATTAAAAATATAGAATATATAGCTGAACTTAAGGGTTTGGATGTTGATTCTTTTGGTCATTGAACACATCCAGGTGAAAAAACTCCCAAGATGTGCAGCTGTACGCATAGAGCTCATGGTTAGACTAATCCCTGTGTGAGTTCTCCCTGCCATATTAAGATGATCCTTCCCCAAAAGGGACAGATTGTTCCTAAACCAGAAGAGGAGGTTCCCCAAAAGAGAAAGGTCTCCCAAAAGAAACTTAAGAAATAAAAACTGATGGCTCAGGAATAAATGATTCAACTTCAAGTAAAATTCAATATTTATTTGAAAAAGAAAGGCAGAGTGGATAAAAAGAAATCATAGACTATCAATATGTTGCCTTCAACAGATACATCTAAGAAACAAGAAAAAAGATAGATTAAAAATAAAAGGCTGGGGAGTGGGGACAGTGGGGTGGGAATATACTAAGCAAATTACATTCACAAAAAGCAGGACTGGCAATACTAATATCTGATAAAATACACTTGAGGATGGAAACCACCATAAAAGATAAGTAAGGGCACCGTATAATGATTAAAGACACAATAGGCCAAGAAGACATAACCTTGATCAACTTCTGCACACCAAATGATAGAACTGTAAACTGCATAAAAGAATGGTTAACAGACTTATGTTGTTGTTAAGTGCCGTCGAGTCGTAGGTGACTCATAGCGACCCTATGAATGAAAGTCCTCAACACTTGTGTGACTTTCACCCTTTCTCCAGGTTCATAGGGTTTCCAGAGACAAGATATTATGGAAGTGGATGCCACTCCTGCTTCCAAGCTTGTTTTAATCGGGGAGCTCCACCAAATACTGTTCATCTGGCGAGTTCACTCTGCCAATATCCACTTGGGGCAAAAAGAAAGCCACAGGTGCCCGGGGCGTTCCATACCTGCCTCTCCTCAAGAAGCCAGAGGCCATGTCCAGCTGACACTAACTCCCAAGACATTCGCCCTTACCCTTGCAGGCGTGGCCTGACATCTCTGTATTTTACCATTCTGGCATGCCCAAATGCTGGTGGACTCTAGGCCAGAGACCCTTCGTTCATCTGGCAAGTCTACGCTGCTGACACCCACTTGGGCAAAAAGAAAGCCACAGGCACCCAGAGCATTCCATACCTACCTTTCCTCAAGAAGCCAGAGACTATTTATAATAGATAACCACAAATTGAGATACTTGGAAATAAACTTAATTGTTATTGTCAAGTGCCGCTGAGTTGTAGATGACTCAGCAACCCTATGAACGAAAGGCCTGAACACTTGTATAACTTTCATCATTTCTCTATACGAATAGAGTTTCTTGAGGCAAGCTATTTCAGAAGTTAATGTCACTCCTGCTTCCAAGCCTGTTTTATTCTGGGAGTTCCAGCAAACACTGTCCACCATGGGTAACCACTATCGTATTTGACACATTAGTGTTACGGTATTTAGAATCACAGTAATGATGAGTTACCTCTGTACAGCAAATGGACAGACTAGTGCTATACCACTTAGAAGAATATTTGACCACAAGCAATTAAAACCAGGCCTTAGGGCTTTCTAACCCCTAGGCCAACAGAGCTCTCTCTATGTTGCTAAGTGCCATTGAGTTGTAGACAACTCATAGCGACCCTATGAATGAAAGACCTGAACACTTGTATAATGTTCATCATTTTTCCATGTTCATAGAGTTTCTGTACCTGACTAGAGACATGAAAAACCTTTAGAAGGAAAACTATAAAACACTACGATGAGAAACAATAAGAGACTTAACTAAATGGAAAAATATTCCCCTTGTATGGATAGGAAGACTGAACATTGTGAAAATGACAGTTCTACCAAAAGTAATCTGCATGTTTAAAGCAATCCCAATACAGATACCAAACTCATTTTTCCAAAAGATATAAAGACAATTAGTAAGTTTATTTGGAAAAGAAAAAAGACACTAAATAAGCAAAGCACTTGGAAAACCAAAAATGAAGCGGAAGGTATAGTGCTAATTTCAAAACCAACTACACAACTGTGATAACCAAAACAGTATAGTACTGAAAAAAACAAAACAAAAACCCAAACAATCAACAACCAGCAAAACCCAACAACATAGTACTGGTAGAATGACAGACATGTAGACCAGTGAAACAGAATTGAGAACCCACATTATTAACCCATCCCAGAACACTTGATTGTGCTTATGTGAAACCCATACTTGGACCAGGAGGCAGCTGTCAGAACAGAGTAAGGAAACACTGTATGGTTCAAAATTAGGAAAGGAGTACATCAGGGCTGTGTCCTGTCTCCACATCTTATCAATCAATATGCAGAAGAGATCATTTAAGAGGCTGGACTTTATGAGGAGGAATGTGGCATCACGATTGGAGGAAGACTCGTCAACAACCTATGTTATGCAGATGATACAACCTTGCTTGCTGAAACTGAGGAGGACCTGAAGTGTTTGCTACAGAAGGTCAAGGACTGTAGTCTTCATATGGAGTGAAGCTTAACATCATGAAGACAAAGTTTCTCACCACTGGGCCAATAGGCAGCACCATTGTAGATGGAGAAGAGATTGAAATTATTAATAATACTGCCTTGCTCGCCTCCACAATCAACACACTTGGTCCCAACAGTCAAGAAATCAAAAGATGAATTACACTGGACAAGTCTGCTGTCAGGGACTTCTCCAGAGTGCTGAGAAGCAATGATGCCAGTCTAGAGACCAAGGTGCGCCTGATTCAGGCCATGGTCTTCATAATTACATCCTATGCATCCAAGAGCTGGACAGTGACTAAGGATGGCAGAAGAAGAATTGATGTCTTTGAGTCATGGTGCTGGAAAAGAGTATTTAGAATATACTATGGACTTCCAGGACAACAGATAGGTCTGTCTTAGAGAAGGCAAAATTAAGTTTTTCTTTGGAGGCAAGGTTTTGAAGCTCTGTCTCACACACTTTGGGCATGTGGCCAGGAGGAACCAGTCCTTGGAGAAGGACATCACGCTCAGAAGGGTGGAGGGACAGCACAGGAGGAGAAGACTGCAGGTTAGATAGACTGATATGATAACTGGGGCAATGGCATTAGGTGTGTCAGTCAGTGAGACTGGCTCAAGATAGGGCAACAAGGTTCAGGGTTGTTGTACACAGAGTTGCTATGAGTCACAAGTGACTCGATGGCAAACCACCACCTATGGTCAACTGGTATTTGACAAGGAAACAAAACCTAAAAGGGAAAAATGACAACCTCTTCAACAAATGGTACTGGCAAAACCGAACATCTATTTGCAGAAAACAGAAGCAGGATCCACATCCCACACCATCCACAAAAATCAACTCAAAGTGGATTAGAGACCTAGGGGTAAAGCCCCAAACTATAAAGAGCATATGAGAAAAAATGTGACCAAACTTAGAAGCCCTAGCCTATGGTATAAATAGGCTATCAATCAAAGAAACGTACAGTCAAAATCAATAGATGGGACCTTCTAAATATTAAATCCCTTTATGTATCATAAACTTCTTCCAATAAGGTATAAAGAAAACCTAGAGACAGGGGAAAAACATTTGGCAATGACATCTCAGACAAGGGTCTCACGGAAAATTTACCAAATGCTTCAGGGCCTACAGAAGGAAAAGACTGATAACCCAATCACAAAGTGGCCAAAAGACATGGAAAGACTTTTCACAGAGGGAGACATTCTGATGGCAAACAGTCACATGAAGAAATGCTCAGAACCACTGGCAATTAGAGTGATACAAATAAAAACGAGTATGAGATACTATCTCACCCCAGTAGCATTGGCAAAGTGTAACAGAAAAGCAAGCAATAAATGTTGGAGGGAACGTGGCGAGGTGGGAATTCTCAAACACTGTTGGTAGGATTGTAAAATGGTACATGCAATCTGGAAGGCAGCTTGGTGTTTCCCATATGACTCAGTTATTTTACTGCTAGGAATATACCCCAGAGAAAATAGAAGTGAGACACAAATGAATATTTGTATATTTATGTTAATAGCAGCATTATTCACAATAGCAAGAAAATAGGAACAGCTCAAATGTCCACTAAAAAATGAATGGATGGAGAAATTATAGCACATTCACACAATGGAATACTGTTCAGCACTAAGAAGGAAGGCTTTTGTAAAAAAATCTTATATAACATGGCAGAGTCTAGACAGCGTTATGCTGAGTGAACTAAGTCAGTCTCATAAGGAGAAATATTGCATAAGACCTTTATTGTAAAAATAGGACAACTAGTAAGATGTATATAAGTATTCAAAGAGGGAAGAGGAGAGATAAGTATAGGGAGGAGGGTGGGAAATCACTGGAATGACAGAGGGAGTGAAGGAATTAGGAAAGATCCAATGAGGATCTGAAAAATGGAGTAGTAGTGGGCATAGATCAATGGTGAAGAAATTTAAAAAATTTTTATTTCATTAATTTTAATGAACATTTACAGAGATTTTGGATTTTCATTCATTCATTGTTGCACTTTTCTCCCTGCTCAACCCCTCCCCTCCAGTTTGCTCTTCTCTTTGAAAAGAAAAAAAGAAAAATTCCTTCATTGGTATACAATCCCTGTGTCCCCTATCCCCCACTCCTCCCACCGAGTACATTTCACTCTGTAACCTTTATTCTGCACTCTTGTGATAATGGTGAAGAATTTTATAAGACCCAATGTAAAAAAATATACAAGAGATTGCTTAGACACTGTATATGTTAATTACATAAATTAATGGTAATTAAGGCATATGAATAATTGTCTGAAAAACAAATTATATTTATAAACTTTTACTCAAACAAAATAGGATTTGCCCCCCCCCCCAAAAAAAAAAAAAGGCAGCTAAAGTCATAGTCTTGGGACTTCCATCAGTTTTTATCAGAGCAGTAATCCAGGCCATCTTTTAAGTTTTTGAATTTTTTTCAACTTTTTTCCCTAATATTGTTATGTTACATTGGTTTGTGGGGGTAAAGTGGAACCAGAGTGCTTCTTGGAGGCAAGGTAAGAAAGCTTAGTCTCTCATACTTTGGACATGTTGATAGGAGAGGCTATTCCTTAAAAGGAGGTATTATGCTTGGAAAGATGGAATGTCAGAAAAAGAGGAGAAGACCCGCAATGAAACAGACCTCATCTCAGCAGATTACATCCTGGTGACTGCAGCAATGGGTTTATGTGTGTCAGAGATGATACATACTTGTGTATCAGAGATGTGTTGGAGAAGTTATTTGAAACATACAATGACTTTCTTTTTGAAAGGTCCTATGCCTCCATTTATCCTCTTCTGTTAGTGCATATTTGCATATGTTTGAAAGTCTATTCGATTAGAGCTCATAAATTTGTGTTTTATTTTTTTTCTCTGTTGATTTTTATAGGTTTTGGTTTTACCCCTAAGGTCCCTGATCCACCTTGAGCTGATA
>NW_006399771.1:583403-585719 GCF_000299155.1 Elephantulus edwardii
TAGGAGCAAGTCGAATATAGTCCTTCTCTCCATCAGGTTGAATCAAAGTGTTGACCTTGGCCCCATCAGTGTCACAGGGCTTCTTTACAGCTTGTTTGATTTGGTGCTTGTTGGCCTTGACATCCACAATGAACACAAGTGTGCTGTTATAGTCTATCTTAACGGCTGATTCAGTGGTCAGGGGAGACTCGATGACGGTATAGTGGTCAAGCTTGTTTCTCCTGGGGATGCTCTTCCATTAGTATTTGGATGGCCTTTGGAGCCTCAGCATCTTAGGCTTCTGGAAGGTGGGTGATGTTCAGATCTTCTTCTTCTTTTTTTTTTTTTTGTGGCTGTGGATGCCCTTCAGGACTGCCTTCTTGGCCTTTAATGACTTTGTTTTGGCTTCAGTTTTGGGAGGGACAAGGGCTTCCTTCTTTGCTTTCAGAGCCATCTTCGTAGAAAACTTGAGTTGATTTTTGGATATGGTGTGGATGGGACAGGGTTCAAACCTGTTGTTTATAGGATCATTATGGATTGTACTCAACAGCACCAAACAACAACAACAACAACACAGGAAATAAGCCTTCCCTCCTTCCTCTGCTCTCAAGGTTTTGCAGACAGCACCTGAGAGAGCATTGCATCATTCTGAAAGGCTACAACTGATAGTTCAGCACTGTTTTTCCAAGGCGCCACCCCATCCTCACCCGGAGCCAAGCTCCTCTTGAATCTCTGTGAGGAGCATCCTTGCATCTGTCCTTCATGCTTGTAGAGGTCTCAAGGAGAAAATCTGTTTGCTCACATACTTCCTTGCTTCCGTCTCTTTAAGAAGAAAATAATTTCTTCCCAGATATTCCAACCAGATAAGCATGTTAAGCCCTGAATAGAAGATTATTAAAGCAGTTTGCAGCCAGTCTGCCAGCTCACAATGTAATTAGTTGAAAGAGGCCCCTTAGAGCCCGTGCCAGAGAATATTCTAAGGCTCTGGAAAATCACCTAATGAGAGGAAACAGAACGTTGAAGGAGACAGAAAAGCCCAAATTTGTGTGTCTGTGGGAGGGAGGCTAGGCTTCGGCTCCTGTGTATACCACAATAAGCATTTCCAAAGGCACCTCCAGCCAGAATACTGAAACATATAATCATACTGATCTTAGCAAACTGCCCGGGCAGTTGTCATCCTGCTGCAGAGGAGATATTTCCCAGGGTTTTCTGGACAGAGAAAGATTGGATTTCTTCATAGTTGCTGCAAGCCTCAGGTAGCCAGCTTCTTCTCACCACCATAATATGCCGGAAAGGAAGAAACAAAGCTAAAAATAGCTTATGCTTGTGTTAGTGGGTGGGAGACCACATCTCTGTAGGGAGCTGTAGTGCTAGCTCCAAAGCCACACTTCTTTGGTGATTGGAATGTACCAGGGTCTCCGCAGGAGAAAGATGGACAATCTCCTCCCATGTCATTTACAGCGTCCGAAGTCCCCTGGAGGATCGGGTGTTGGTCACTTCATACTACACAGCAATGCGGTGTGCTCTTTCTTTTTTCTTTTTCTTTTTAGTTTGTGTTAGGGGGAAGGTCACGCATGACCACAGTCAAGCATTCATCAAATTGTTCTCTATGCTTCAAAAGGAACAGGAGATAGAAACTATCTCCAGGACTTTACAGCTCTATCGTTTATATTCATTCACTCCTCATTTAGTAAACACTGCTTGAGCATCTATTCTGAGGCAGGCACCATATTAGGTGCTGAGCTACTTAAGAAAACAAGCCAAAAAAGGATACCTGCCTTCACGGAGCTTATATTTTGGAGACTGGGACAGGTGATGAGAGAAATAATTAAGATGTACCGGATAAGAGAAGATTCTGTGTGACATTGGTCTAGAATATACCCAAGACTCTCTTCAGGCCTGAGGTGCTGTTAAGGATAGACTGTGTACTGGCCCCAGGCTGTGCATTTCTTCTTGGTAAACGGAATCAGGCTCATGTTTGTATCATGCAATTATTTAAAAAATAGACCTCATGCTCTGGAGTATCACCTCTTGCGTACTACTACCCCTGTGTCAATCGTGATAAATTATCTGTTGTTTGAGACTTTTAATTTTGGTCGCAGCTTTCTCCTTGATCAGCTCCAAATCCCCATTTTACAATAGGCACTCATTCTACAAATCTAATCTCCCTAAGTTTAGAAATCCTGTTTTCCATAGTGCAGGCTTTTGTATTAGTAGACACAGTAAGAGCCCCATTGAAGCTCAAGCTATAGTCACTACTTGATTACTCTGAACTTCTGGTAATTGACTTGCTGTTGAATCACAGGGACAGGACAGAATATATTTATAACACGGATT
>NW_006399771.1:585819-589809 GCF_000299155.1 Elephantulus edwardii
ATCAAATATTTGCCCCACCTTCCCTTGCCCATCACCTTACCCATTCATCAGCTAATCTCTGCTCCCCTTGCCTTTCTCTGGCATCCCTACCAACCATCCTCCCACAGTAGTTTCGATCTGTGTGTAAACCTTCTCTTAGCTTCCTCCCCTCCACGTAATCAGTTATGCATATCCTGTTCCAGATTGTTAATTGCGATACATATCATATCTGATCATCTGCTCAGTTAAGATTTACCAGGGAAGGTGAAAGGAATCACCTACTCCCATAAAATGTTCATTATCTGTCCATTTATTTTTTTACTCTCAACACATTCACCTTAGCTCCCAAACTAACTTCTTTTTATAGTAATGGTCTTATACAGTACTTTTCTTTCTTTTTAAAAAATGCATAGTGCTTATTATTTTGTGACTGAGTTATTTATTTCACTCATTATAATATCCTATAAGAGTTCTTCATTGCTCTTCAGTGCCATGGTAATAGTCCATTGTGTGCAAATACTACAGTTTCTCTACCCATTCATTTGTTGATGAACACTTCTGCTTTAAATCTCTTTGCTATTGTGAATATTGCTGCAATAAATAAGGGTGTGTATGAATCTGTTTATGTGTTAGCTCTATTTCTTTAAGGTATGCTCCCAGTGGTGGAATGTTGTGCTCTGTTGAATTGAAAGTGACTCATAGCTGACCCTCTAGTGGATTTTCAGATGCTATAAACGACAAAGGAAAAGATTGTTCATCTCTCTACCACAGAGCAGCTTTTGGGATGGCAACACAACTCTTTATCAATAAGCCACCAGAGTTCCCTTAGTACTGGAATGTTGTTGCTGTTATGTGCTGTCAAGTCCCCTGCGACTTGTAGCGACCCTATGTACAACAGCCTTAAATCCTGCTCTATCCTGTACCAATCTCATTCTCTCTGACACATCTACCCTGATACTCCAGTGACTGAATCAATCTACCTTATAGAGGGTCTTCCTCTCCTGTGCTGTCCCTCTATCCTCCCAAGCATGACATCCCTCTCCAAGGATTGGTCCCTCTTTGTAACATGTCCAAAATATGTCAGATGAAGCTTTGGAATCCTTGTCTCCAAGGAGCAGCTTGGTTTAACACACTCTAGGATAAACCTGTTCATTTTCTTAACAGTCCATGGTATATTCACTACTCTTCTCCAACACCACAGCTCAAAGGCATCAATCCTCCTTCTGTCATCACTAGTCATTGTCCAGCTCTCTGACGCATAGCAAGTGATTGCAAAGACCATGGCCTGTATCAGGCACACCTTAGTTTCCAGTGTGACATCATTGCTCATCAGTACTTTGGAGAGGTCCCTAACAGCAGACTTTCCCATCGTAACATGTCTTTTAATTTCCTAGCTGCTGATGCCAAGAGTGTTGATTGAGGAGCCAAGCAAATTAAAGCTGTTAACAATCTCAATCATTGCCGAATATTTTTCCATATCTGTGGGCTCCATTTTTTTATGTCTCTGGAGAAGTTTTATGAAGAATACAGTGATTTTACTTTTGGAAGGTCCTTTTCCTTTATTTTATCCTCTTCTGGCCATGCCTTTTGGCCCATGTTTGAACATCTATTTATGCCATAGTTTAGGGCTGATAAATTTGTTCTCTGATAATTTTTATAGGTTTTGGTTTTATCCCTAAGATTCTAGCCCACCTTGAGTTGATTTTTGTGTATGATGGGAGATGTGGATCTTGTTTTAGTTTTCGGTGGTTAAAAGTCTGGCTTTGCTAGCATTATTTGTTAAAGAGGTTGTCATTCTCCCAATTAGTGGATTTCATCTCTTTGTCAAATATCAGTGGACCAGAGGTGGATGGGATGATATCTAGGTTCTTGAGTCTGTCTCATTGATCTATGTTGTTGATCTCCAAGTAACATGTTGCTTTGATTATTATACAGTTGGGCAGTAGGTTTTGAGATCAGAGAGTGTGACGTCTCCTACTTTGACTTTCTTTCTCAGTAAGAGTTTTTCTGATTTGGCATCTCTCTTTTCCAAATAAAGCTGGAACCTGCCTCTTCACAGCTCCTGGAGGAATGATATTGGTATCTATATTGGAATTGCGTGAAATGTGTAGATTGCTAAGGTCTGTTGTTTATTCCTGTTTTTGTTTCTTGTAGTGATGTTTTATAATTTTCTTTACATAGGTCCTTTGTGTCTCTGGTTAGATTTGTTCCTAAGTATTTTATCTTGTGGTTAGCTACTGTAATTGGCATTGCTTTCCTTATTTCCTTTTTAGTGTTTTCTGTTAGAAAAGTTGGACTGACTTTGTATATCGATCTTGTATCTTGCCATTACTGAATTGGTCAACAAGATCCAATAGTTTTCTTGCTGAGTTTTGAGGGTTTTTTAAAATGTATTCAATTATATCATCAGCATAAATTTGAGAGATAACTATCTGGATAACTGACTGGAAGAGTCCCATATTTAATCCCCTTCCCAAAAAAGGTAAGCCAACAGAATGTGAAAATTATTGGACAATATCATATGCAAGTAAAATCTTGCTGAAGATTGTCGAATAACAGCTCGATCATGGCTGTGGGGCATGTTGTGAGGCTGCTAGGCTCAGAGTCACCAGTAGGTGTGGGTTTTGCTCTAAAAGGTAGTTATCTCTGCCAGAAAAGCCTATACACTGTGTCTGTGCCAGCTTCCCTAGAGCCAGATTAAAAATGGCATTAGTGTGTTCCCACACACTCTGTGTGGAGTAGATTAAAAACAGTGTTGGCCTGCTTGCTGTAAGGGGATAGCTGTGTCCCAGGGTCTGAGAATGCCTCACCATGAAAATGGAAGTTCATTTGTCTGATTGTGGGTGAATAGTGGAGATGTGAAGTCCTGTATTCTCTGTGATGTGGGTCAGATAAGGGTAGCTCACTATCTGTGTGTCCAGAACCCAGCCTCCCAGAGGCTGTTTAGGTCAGGTTCATTGAACAGCTATACTTTTCAATTGATTCTTACCTCTGTTTTTACTCTCTTCTGTGTCTGACTTTGCTCCCAATAATTTCAAGGTGCTGTAATTATTGTCTGTGAGTGGCCTTTCTTGCTGTTTAGTGTCCCTGCAATAAATGGACTTATTTCCTGGTCTGATTAACATGTCATCTTACTGGAAGTCCTACAGGGGTAACCATCCTATTGGAAGTCCAGGGATATTCCTTGACGAATTTTGATGGTAAGTGAACCTATGTGGCAGCTAATGGCCTGATAACAGCATGGAGATAGGGGCTCAGATCTTGTTATGAATGAGGGTCTTGGTCACCCCACAACCCTAAAGACAAATGTGTTTATTAAGAGTGAGGAAAAAAGAAAAATAAAAGAAAAAAAAAAAGAGTGAGAAGAATCTAGAATAAATAGGTAAGAAGGATGACCATAAATATCAGTGGCAGCCTCCAGGGTGGTGAAGATGAGATTCATCCCACTAATCTTCCTGTAAATTTCCCCAGAAAAAGACACCAACTGGAGTCTCAGAGGAGCTGTTCACTGAACAGATTAAATTAAAGTAGATCTGAGGAACACAAGGGA
Organism: Elephantulus edwardii; assembly: GCF_000299155.1. NCBI lineage: Eukaryota > Metazoa > Chordata > Mammalia > Macroscelidea > Macroscelididae > Elephantulus > Elephantulus edwardii. Next base: position 589,349 of record NW_006399771.1, read on the forward strand.
TAGTAGGAGATGTTATGTTATTCCACCAAAATATTTCCCTTTAGGACATAGATTCTAGTTTCACCAGTTGTTGGGAGTGTTGGCAGCTGTTAGCTCTCAGTGGAGTCACTGCCTGGAAACTGCCTTTAGTGAAAGAACACTGCCTTAACCAAGGTCAAAACGCTGCATCTGATGGCTGGTTAATGCATGAGTACAATGGAAAAGTGGAACAGACTCTTTAAGGGTGGAGCCACTCAGCTGCAGAGTGCCCAAGGTAAAGAGTTGAGGTATCTGCCAATCCACCTTCCATTGTTTGTTGATAAGTGTTCATCCCAAAGGCAGTTGCCAATACACTCGCTGCATGCAAATCTCCATCTTAGAGCCTATTTCCAGTGGAACATGATCTAAGAAAGAAGTAGAAGAGCGACTTCATACAGTTGTCAGTCTTTTTTTTTTATTAAATTTCTTTATTTTTCATTTCA
>NW_006399771.1:589974-606052 GCF_000299155.1 Elephantulus edwardii
CAACCCTCATTCTGTACTCTTACGATAAACATAATGCCCCAAAATATAAAATATTCTCTCCCCCAAAGACTTCAATGCCGTAAGCACATTTCATCCAGTTTTTCTCAGTCTTACCCCCATCCCGATGTCAGCCTCATTCTACAACAGTGGCACCATATAGCATTTGTCCCTCTGTGACTGAGATACCTCACTCAGCATAATGTCCTCCAGGGTCACTCATTTTGAATAATATTGCATGAGTTCCTTATTTTTCAATGCAGCATAATATTCCATTGTGTGAATATACCACAGCTTCTCTACCCACTCGTTTGTTGATGGGCATTTGGGTTGTTTCATACTCAGAAGGCCTTTCTGAAATGGCCATGTTTATGTGGAGACTTGAATGATGGAAAGGACTCAAGCTGTGAATATAATTGGGGGAAATTTCCCAGTAATAGAGGATAATAGCTATCAAATGAGAGGTGGGAAAAGCTTGACATATGAAAGAAATAGGAAGAAGACTTCTGGAATTTGAGGGTTATTGTTGTCAGGTGCCATGAAGTGGAGTATGACTCAAGCAATCCTATGAACAACAGGTCTGAACTCTGTCCTATCTTGTGCAATCTTCATCGCCTTATTTATTGCCCATTGTTACAGTCCCTGTGTCAATCCATCTCACTGAAGTTCTTCTTTTTCACTGACACTTCACCTTTCCAAGCATGATTCCTGTTTCCAAAGAGCAGCCTCTCTGAGCAACTGCCTAAACTATGTGAGATGAAGATTTGTCATCTCCTCCAGGTGCATTTTGGATGCACTCTCTCAAGACAGGTATTTGTTTTTTTGTCAGTCCATGGGATGTTCAGTACTCTAACATGACCATTAAAAAACATCAATTTTCTTCTGTCATCCTTATTCACCACTCAACTGTCAGATGATTGAAAAGACCATGGCCTGAATCAGGTCCACCTTAGTCTTCAAACTTGTATCATTGTCCTCAGTCATTTGGAGAGGTCCCTGATAACAGACTTACCCAATATTATACATCTCCTGCTCTCCTGACTGCTAGGATCAAGGGTGTGGATTGTGGATTCAAGTAAGATCACATCGTTGACAACTTCAAGCTTTTCTCCATCTATCATGAAGTTGCTTATTGGTCCAGTGATGAAGATTTTTGTCTTCTTGATGTTGAGTTGCAATGCATCCTAAGGCTTTATGTAGTCTTTGATCTTCTGTAGCAAGCTTTTTAAAAAAAATTTATCCTGATATGTTTATAAAGTTTGAATACGTTGTTTTTCACAAAAGATCTTTCTCATTTCCTTCATCCCATCCATCCATCGAATTGTGCAACCCTATGATTAACGCCCTAGCTCCTCATCCTCACCCCTCTATTTCTACCCTCCCCCATGCCTTGGATCTTCATAGTCATTCCACAATAATGGTTTTATGCAGTATTTGCCTTGAGGGACTGATTCAGTTCACTCAGTATAATGCTCTCCATTCCCTCCCAAGTTAGGTGTAATTTACAAAATGATTGCTCCTGCGTTCTGTGTAGTATTCCATTGCATAAATGTACCACAACTTCTCAATCCATTCGTTTGTGGTTGGACATCTGGGCTATTTCCATGTTCTTGCTATGGTAAATAATTCTGTTTGAACATTGGTGTACAGGTTTCCGTTTGAACCTTAGTTCTCATTTTCTTGGGGTATATTCCAAACAATGGAATAGCTGGGTCATATGGAATTTCTATGTTCAGCTTTTTGAAGAAGCGCCAAACTGCCTTCCAGAGTGGTTGTGCCATTGTACAACCTCACCAATAATCTAACAGGGTTTCTATTTAACTACATCAGCTCCAACATTTACTACTTGCTGTCCTGTTAAACTTGGCCACTGTGTAGCAAACTTTTCAAGACCTCCTTACTTTTTTAATTTACCTCCTTACTTTTAATAAGCGAAGTTGTGTATCTGCATAACACAGGCTGTTTTATTAAATTATCATTATACTAGTTTATTTAAAAATAAAGAACACTTCACAAATTTGCAAGTCATCTTTGCGCAGAGGCCACGCTAATCGTCTTATGTATCGTTCCAATTTTAGTATATGTCTGCTGAAGTGAGCACTAACACAGGTTGTTGATGACTCTTCCTCTTATCCTGATGCCACATTCTTCTCCATAGAGTCCACCTCCTTGAATTATTTGCTCAGTGTACCGATTGGTACAGAGAAAGTATGGAGATGGGGTTAGGGTTAGGGTAGGGTAAAGTTTAACTTTTGCTGATTTAAAACCATACAGTGTTCCCTTGCTCTGTTTGGACAACAGCTTTTTGGTCTAGGTACAGGTTTCATAAGAGTATAATTGTTATGGGAGTCACATTCTTCTCAATATTAGCCATAATTTGTTAGGATCCATGCAGTCAAATGCCTTTTCATAGATGTTAAAACACACAAATAGAAATTATCCTGGTATTCTCTACTTTCAGTTAGGATCAATCTGACATCCCCAGTGATGTCCCTGGTACTATGGCCTCTTCTAAACCCAGCTTGAACTCCTAGGAGTTTCTCTCAGTGTACCATTCTTGTTGTTTTTGGATGATCTTTAACAATATTTTGTTTGGAACTTGAGGGTAGTGATAGATTAAGTGGAATAAAAAAGAATGAAAATTCTTACAAATCTTGTGCACTATGATGCCAAGTTTGGATTTTGTTCTACAGATGATAAGTTTCTGAGAGAGAATGTCAAGTGTAGGACTGTCAAAATTAAATTTTCATTTTATAAAGAGGACTTTTAAAAATTGAGTAAGGCATACCAAAGAAGAATAGATGCCTTTGAATGGTGGTGTTGGTACAGAATACTGACTAGGCAATGGACTGTGAAATGAACAAACAAATCTATCCTGGAGAAGTTAAACCTTGGTGCTCCTTGGAGATAAGAATGAGGAAACTTCATTTCACATTGTTTGGGCACCTTGTAGGAGATAACAGCCCTTGGAAAAAGATTTCTACTTGCAAAATAGAAAGTTAGTAAGAGACCAGAAAACTTTTACTTATATGTATTGACAGTAACTGCAAAAATAAGCTTGAGTAGGGTGGACTCATGAGGATGGTGCAAAATAGGACCAAATTTCTGTTATTTCTAGGGTTATGATGAGTCATAGTCAACTTGATGATACCTAAAAACAACAATAACAACAATAGTATGAATCCAATTTCATCAGAAAGACAAAACTCATATGGAAAACTACAAATAACCTCAAGACAACATGAATTTGTGCATGTAAAAATCAGTTATTTAGGTCATATGTGTCTCATATTTTGTATATATTTATTTTACAGATAGAGTAGTCAAGTACCTGTTTTAGGTCAGACATTGTACTAGATTATTGGTCACAGAAAATAAACAAGGTAAATAATATTTTCACTCCCACACCATGAACTTCCAGGAGAAAAAAACAGGTCTGTCCTAGAGAGAGTAAAACCAAACTGCTCCCTGGAGGCAAGACTTTTGAAGCTCTATCTCACATTCTTTGGGCACATGGCCAGGAGTGACCAGTCCTTGGAGAAGGACATCATGCTTGGAAGGGTGAAGGGACAGCATAGGAGGCAAAGGCCCAGGATGAGATAGATTGAAACAATGACTAGAGAAATGGGGTTAGGTCTGTTGGAGATGATAAGATCGGCTCAGGATAGGACAGCCTTCAGAGCTATTGTACATAGGGTCACTATGAGCTGCGGGCCACTTGACGTCACGTAACAACAGCAGCAATATCGTGGAGGTTATATGTACAGTGAGCAATCTGTAACAAAGTGCTTATTTGGGTTCCATGGGTTTTTTTATTTTTTAAATTTATTTTTTAATTTTTTAAAAATTTTTTTTAGTGTGTGTGTACCGTCAAATCAGATCTGACTGGTACAGGAGGAGATTGCCCCTTCTTCTCCAGCAGAGCATCTGGTGGCTTTGAACCGCATACCTCTGAGATTGCAGTGCAGCTTCTTGCCACTAGGCCACCAGAGCCCCCTCAGGTTCCATGGATTTTAAGTAGGTTAGCAGATGAGACTTAGATTAGGTGGTCAATGTGAGACAGCAGACATTTCAGAAGAGATTACTTGGACAATAATATGGCAGCGGCAATGAATGTCTTCACAGATGCAATTGTTTTCATCAATAGAGTACTTACTTGATATGTGCTAGGCATCATGCTAAGCATTTTGCATCTTTTAAATTGTATAATCTTCAGAATCTCAGAGTCATCTGTGTATGTACACATTGTTTTTCTCCATTTTTGTAGTTGAAAATGAGGCTCATGGCAATATTTTAGTTGGAGTCACATAGTTCTGATCTTTGTTCCGTGTCTGCCTGATTCTGATGCAGAGTCCTCTGCCCTTACTCCCAGCACTGCTGCTGTTACGTGTCATCAAGTGGACTACTCCTCACAGCAACTCTGTGAACAACAGATCTGAACCTGGCCCTATCCTTGCCCCATTCTCATGATCCAACTTGCTTGAGCTACCTTACCAATCCTTTTTTTGGAAGTTATCTTCCCCCTCACTTTTTCTCTGATCTTCCAACTTTCCCAGCATAATGGTTCCCCACCAACAAGGACTGGCCCCTCTTGAAAACATGCTCAAAATATATGAGACCATCTTTGCCTCTAAAGAGCCCGCTGGGTGGACTTCCTCTCAGACAGACTTGTTTGTTCTTTTGGCAGCCCCTGGGATGGATGTACAATACTCTTTACCAACACCACAATTCAAAGGCATTGATTCACCTTCTGTCATCCTTTTTCATTGTCCAACTTTCAAATGCACAGGAATAATGAAAAAGACCATGATTTGTATCAGGCACACCTTAGTCTTTAGACTGGTGTCCTTGCTCTTTGATACTTTAGAGAGGTCTTCAACAGCAGATTTTCCTAGTCGAACGTGTCTTTTGATTTCCCGACTGCTGCTACATGGATATTGAGTGTAGATCCAAATAAAGGGAAATTGTTGGCAACTTCAATTTCACCCCCCCCCCCCTTATGTCATGATGTCCACTGGTCCAGTGGCGAGGATTTTTGTTTTCTTGGTAGAGATGTAATGTATATTGAAGACTGTAGTCTTCCTTTTTTTAGAAATTTTATTATTTTTTTGTGTATGTACCATCGGTACAGGAGGAGATTGTCTCTCCTTCTCCAGCAGAGCATCTGGTGGATTTGAACCATGTACCTCTAGGGATTGCAGTGCAGCTTCTTGCCACTAGGCCGTCAGAGCTCCCCTTGAAGAGTGTAGTCTTTCATCTTCTTCAGTAAGTGCTTCACTTTCTGCAAGCAAGGTTGTGTATCACCTACATAAGGCAGGTTGTTGATGAAGAATGTGGTTTTAGGATTGGAGGAGAGCTGAGCAGAATAGAAGGACTAGAAATATTAGGGAGAAGATCATGAAGAAAGAAGATAAAGAAACAGGTCAGAGAAGACAGAAGGAAAAGCGTGAAAAAAGTCTGACACGAAATAAAAGTTGTGTCACTTCTAAAATTTGGATTTTTTTTTTTTTTTACTCAGGACCCCACCATATTCAACCTTCAGTATTTTTAAAAAAGGGCTAAACCCTTAATCTGGGACTGTGTGGTTCCTTTACCTTCTGTCGGCTCTCACAAGTCTGTGCATACCCTGACTAGACATGGCATTGTGCCTGGCAACCTGAGCTTGGTTCTCTGTCAAACCTGATATTAGTTCCATGAAAACTCAAAAAAACAGCATTCCATCCTAGTAGGTAAAAAAAGAAAAGTGATAACTGTTACAATAACAAGGGGACAACCTCAGTTTCAATAACATATAGAGATTGTAGAGGTTGGGAGTTAATTAGGTTTACTAGGTTCCCCCCACTCCATTCTCTACCCTGCCTCATTTTTGTTTTCCTGACTGGGTTCGAAAGCAAATCCAAATGATTCTCAGGGCTGGCATTGTGATGGTGATAATGGAGTGGCGAAGAGAAAAGCCCCCTTGAAGCACTCCGTTCTAACATGGCTTTTAGAAGTTAGTTTGCTTTTATGTGCCATGGTCAGCACTGGGCCCACTGTGACCATAGAGGAGGTCAAGAAGGTGGCTTCAATAACACGAGGCCTAGATTAATTATGCAATGATCAGCAACATTTACATTTTAATTAAGGAGTCACTGTAATGAAGCCATCTTGCTTCTACTCAGGACGGACTTGCTCATTCTCTTGCTGTTCCAGAAGGGTCTGTGGCACTAATTGGCTGTTTGATAGGTCAATCTTGACAGTACGGGATAGGTAGTCGTTCCTTTGCTTTTCTTCTCATGCTTTCTCTGGTTTCTTTGCTCTCCTTCTCTTTGATTTGTCTAATTAGGGCTAATAATTTAAAAGCTGCACAGCCCTCTTTTGATCCTGCTGTCAACTGCAGACAGAGCTATTCCATTAGCACATATTAAATAGTGCTAATAGGCAGTGACACACGGTTGGAGCTAGCTTGCACTCAGTGTCTGCCTGGGACCCCAGAGCAGCAGATACACACATGAACATTCAGGCACATTGTCTTTTACTGCCTTCCCCCTCAGTTTCTGCCTGGAACCCCAGGGCAGACACACACACATGCACACTCAGACACATTGTCTTTTACACACACCCCACACACACACACACCCACAAACCCCCCTATACTCAGTTTCTGCCTGGGACCCCAGGGCAGACTCACACACATGCACACTCAGACACATGTCTTTTACACACACACACACACACACACACACACACACACACAGCTTACACTCAGTTTCTGCCTGGGACCCCAGGGTAGCTGTACACACATACACACACACACACACACACACTCTCTCTCTCTCACTCTATTATATCCCCCCAACACTCCTGATTCACTTTATTCATAGAGAAAAGTCATTCTAGTCAGAAGCAGCTTCGAGTTCTGTGTCTTAATAACTGACGCTCCCTTTATTTTGAGCTGGCATTGAAAACCACATGATCCATTCCTCATTTCAGGATTTTAATGATTAATTCATGAATGTAACCGTAAGAATGCCAAGGTCTCCAAAATAATGAAAGCCTTCCCCCCCAAAGTTGTTTGTTTTCATTTCAAATCAAAGCGATCTGTCTTGAGCATTCATTTATCTCCCCCCCCCCCCCCCACCATGGAAAGAGGAGAGAAAAAAAAAGAGTTCATTTCATTGGGATCTTGATAACATTTTGACAACTAATAGAATTCATTTACATTTATCAAAATAAACAGAGAAATCTTCCATATTCTCCCTGTTTAGCTGACACAGACAGTTCTCTCACCTCCTACAGGCATCAGTAAGCTTGAGGTCATGGGCAGTGATTCAACTTGCGTCTTCCCAAATCTCCTGAAACCTCTGTTGAAACACAAAAAGTTTCAGAATGAGGCTCTAGAATGACCTTTTAGAGGGACAGTTTCCAGTTTTTGGGAAAGTAGACATTTCAGCTTGGCTTGAGTTCACTGTTGTTATGTGCCATTGAGTTGACTACAACTCAAAGTGACCCTATGAACAATGGCATTGAACCCTGCCTTATCTTGAGCCAATCTCATTGTCTCTGAGGTACCTGCCCCCATTGTGTCAATCCATCTCGTCCAAGGTCTTCCTCTCCTGCCCTATATACTACTCCCTCTTATTCAGAGACAGGAAGATTCCATGATGATGAATGTTGGTTCTAATATGATTAAGTTCTGGTCCTAACTTCATCACTTAGTTGCTGATAGTGGTTTTCTATGGCCTTGATATGATCTTACTAACACCATAAAGAAAAATTCTATTTCTAAATGAAATTATATCCAAAAGTACATTGTTGTACTTGTTAGATAGCTTTCATTTTTTAGCAATTCTGTGTGACAGAGTATAATGACTCCACAAAATTTTAAAACATAATGAAGCCAGCAGAACATATACCAAGTCAAGATTTTCTACATATGCATTTTGTTGACATTGATTACATTCTTTAGGTAGTGCAACCATTCTCCTCCTTTTTTTCTGAGTTCTTCCTTCACATTGACATAAATTTACTGACAACTAAGTTTTCCAGGGAGCTCTGGTGGCTTACTGGCAAGAAGCTGTGCTGCAATTCCAGAGGCATGCAGTTCAAATCCCCCATCTCTTCCATGGGAGAAAGAGGGTCAATCTCCTACCATGTGATTTAACTGCCTCTGTAAACCTGCCAGAGGGTCAGTTACGGGTCAGTTACAACCCTACCATACACAACAAATAAGTTTCATATATACATTGCTGTTGTCAACTTGATTTCGCATAGATACATCTTTTAAAAGCACAATGCTCAAGTTACAAAAGTTAAACTAAAAAAAGAAGTTAAACTATTGTTTGATTTTAAGAAAACTTTAGGAAACATTTTTTTACTTAAAGATTAAATATTTTTATAATGGTAGTTTCAGCCTGCATGGCTCTAGAAAGTCTGGATTCCATGAGAATTTGAAATTCTGTTCTGCATTCCACTTTCTTCCACTTTAAAAAAAATTTGTTATATGTGTACCGTCAAATCGGATTTGACTGGTACAGGAGGAGATTGTTCCTCCTCCTTCAGCAGAGCATCTGGTGGATTTGAACTGTCTCTTCTACTTTTGAGTGAGATTCTTTTATGTTATCTTTGATCAAGATGTTTGGTAATGGTGACTGAATATCATCTAGTTCTACTCTCATGGCAAAAAAGGTGGTCAGTTGTTTGTGGAGGAAAACGGCCATGCATCCCATATCCTCTTCTGATTTTGAACTCTGCTGCTCTGGTGCTCTAGGTGAATAGAAACAACTGGGTTTTCTAGACTTCAGTCTTTGCTGGAGCAGATCCTCAAGGCTTTCTGTTCTGCAGATGCTGAGTGGGTTCAAACCACCAGTTTTCTGGTTAGCAGTTGAAGTACCATTTCACCACCAGGGCATTTTCAACCATTACATCTAAGTTTTGGATTTATAAAATATGATTTTGGAAAATACAATTCAATCTACAGAAGTGAAGAAAGTGGACAAACCCATGTGGTGGGTATACTTCAGGCCTCCTTTCAGTGACCTTGGGCGCATCTGATCCTTTCGTAAACTTCAACCTTCTTACTGCAAAATAAAGGGTTTGCATAATTCTTTAAGAAGCTGTTTTGCTTTGATGTAGGATTCTGTGATGTCTTGCATAAGAATTACATTAAAAAGAAAGATGGGTTTTTTTTCAGATTAAACAACAATTATCTTTTATTCTCAACATGTAACTCTATTTCTCAGGTTACTTGCTATATAGTCAGTCTCGCCTCATGTATCAGACACTGTTGTAATAAGTCTGTAATTTGTTGCTGCAATTTCCATTTTATGGCAATATCTGATTTACACAGAGGTGTTTTTAAAGAGTGTCACTTATAACGGTTGCACCTGCCAAGAGCTTGCTCCTTCATAATGACTTTCCAGTAAGGTCAGAGAAAGTACCCAAAATTCAAGTCAACAAATAGCAGGCAAAATTTCAGCCAGAAAGCCTTCTTCCCACTCTGAGGAGGGGTGTTTAATCTTTGTGGGATGCAACTCTTTCATATTCAGACTTAAAGTCACACTTCTGGCAAGGTGGGCCAAGGTTATGAAAATCTTTTGCACAGGGGCTCTCAAGGGTTGGGTAGTCCAACAGCCTTTATTTGTCACAGGTGAGGTGTTGTTAAGGGTCATTTTGCAGAAAATAAGTTAATACTCAGTTCACCAAGTAACCAATTCATTCAATGTATTGACTGTTAGGGCCGACACAGTGCCAATCAGTATACTGATTATTTTGATAAAAAATTATAAAAGAAATATTTAATGAGTAGGGGTAGACTCAAGCACATTTGGTGAGGGGGAGAAAATCCCGGTTTGGTGATTCCATCCCTGCTGATTTTTGGTATCTTGTTTGGCAAGTTATGCAGTGTTTGAGAGATCAGTTCAATCTATTTTGAGCCTGAACACTTTGGCCTGTTGGTGTTGATAAGGCAGACTTACAAGGGACCTGAGCTCACCGCACCTTGTCCATTCCCTGACTCTATGAAAGTTGATAAATATCAATAGTTCTAGAGGGGCTTCAGGCCTTTTGTTCATAGGGTTGCTATGAGTTGTGCTCGACTCAAAGGCAATCAACAACAACAACAACAGTGCAGTGAAATCCTCCCTATGAAACATCTGTGGCAACCCTCCCCACAACTGCCTTTGCTAAGCTCCTAGGCCGTTAGGTGCCAAAGAGCCTATGGTACAGTCCCTGGTGTAACCTCTGCGGGGAGACTGCTAATAATATGGGAGTCAATCTAACACCCTGAAGGGAAAACAGTGTATTACTCTACCTGGTGGTAATTGACCATTGGATAGTAAGTGTTGTTGTTGTTAAGTGTTGTCGAGTCATAGACTACTCAGAGCAACCCTATGAATGAAAGACCTGAACACTTATATAAATTTCATCATTTCTCCAAGTTCATAGAGTTTCCGGAGGCAAGCTATTTCAGAAGTGGATACCACCACTCCTCCTTCCAAACTTGTTTTAACCAGGGAGCTCGACCAAACATTGTACACCATGGATAACCATTATTGCGTTTGACATATCAGTGTTGCAGTATTCAGCATCACAGCAACCACGAGTTACCTCAGTACAGCAAATGGCAGACCAGTGCTATACCACTCTGAAGAATGTTTGACCAAAAACAATTAAAACCAGGCCTGAAGGCCGCAGGCTAAAATCACCCACCTTTGACTTGGTAGCATAACTTTCTATCAACTAGGCCAACAGAGCTGTCTCTGTGTTGTTGTTTTTGAGTGATATCGAGTTGTAGATGACTCATACCGACCCTATGAATGATAGTATAGTAATATAGTAAGTAAGGATAGTAAATAATCCAATGAAAATTGTATCCATTAATTAAATGGGTAAGCTAAGAAATGTGATTTCAACCCCACTGGAGATGACAACTTTAGGATGGCAAACCCAACACTCTGTTAGATTTTCACCCCTAGCTACCACATCAGAGATACTGACCAAGCTATTTCTCTTCCATATTTTCTTGGAGTCTAAGGAGAAAATGAGTTAAGATGTTGTTGTTGTTGTTGTTATTGTTAGTTACCATCGAGTTGGAACCGACCCATAGCTGACTCTCCAATAGATTTTCAGAAACAGTAAATTGTACAGGAGGAGATTGGCCATTTTTTCTCCTGTGGAACACCTGCTTGGACTCGAACCTCATGCCTTCAGCTTGGGAATCCAGCTCCTTACTATAATTCTCACCACAGCAGACATAATTTTAAACCCAATAAGGACAAAGTAGATCTCTTCTGGAAGGAGGAGGATCTTCTTACTGACAAAGCATTACAATAAAGTTGAACAAAGAATACCGAGTGCAGCACCAACCAATAGTGGAATATCCAGGATTACGTGGTAAAGAAGGAATCAAGAACTCCCTCTGCCACTGTGGCTATGAAGACAAAAAACATTTCTTCTGAATAGGGGAACTGGGGCTTCAGGTATAAGAGAAGGGTGATTTCCAGAAGTACAATAAAAGAGATGTAAAATAGAATTTCTTTGGTTTTCTTTCATTCCCCATTACAGTTCGAGAGTTTTACTGCTGGGATTTTGCTAAAACTGCATTTACCATTGTAATAGAGGCAAAAGTACCTAGAGGCTGAGAAAAAGTAGTAAGAATGCTGTTGAGAAAGTACCTACTGACCCAACCTCTCCTAGATGTCATGATGTCCTTCTAAACAATTTGACGTGGCTGACTAACTAGTAGGGCAAAGGCTAGCTGGAAGAGGCTGACTAACTAGTAGGGCAAAGGCTAGCTGGAAGAGGCTGACTAACTAGTAGGGCAAAGGCTAGCTGGAAGAGGCTGGATTTCTGCTGAAAAGATTTGGCTATTTCTTCACATTCCTCCTAAAGGTCAATCACTTGGCTAGGATTTCTGTTTGAGCCTTGACTGGCTTGCACAGCTTATCATTGAGGCAGACCAACCACTGAAACATGAAGTACAGTTCGGCAAGGTCCAACTATGCATTGCAGCAGCCTCAGGACCAACAGATTGCCAGGCTTGGTGGAGAGGCTCAGTAAACAGTTGTAGAATGAATGGCAGCCTTAAGGGCAGCCAGCAAAGTATCTGCCTTCCTCATCTCAACCCTTGCTACTTTATTATAATTGAGGACCTTCTCAGCCAAGTTACAGGGTATCTTGGTGCTGTTGAGTTAGTTGTAACCCAGTGTCTCAACGTACAACAGAGACATGCTGTGTTTCAATAGAGACATTGCTGAGTCCTATGCCATCCTCCCCATTGGTGCTATGTTTGAGCCAGTAGCAGTCACTATGTCCATCTGTTTCATCGAGAATCTTCTTGGAAGCTGACCTTTTACTTTACTAAGCATGTCCTCCTTCTGTAGAGATGAACTTTCTGGTAACACCACTAAAGTGTAAAGACAATGTGTTGCCAACCTTGCCTTTCAGGAGCAATCTAACTATACTCCTTCCGAGAGTTGTTGTTCTTCTTAGAGCAAGAAGAGTTAAAATTTGAACAGATGGGCCCCTCTTTCCACTTCCCTTTATAGATTTCCTCCCATGTTGCAGATTTTTTTCTAGCTTGTTGTTGTTAGGTGGCATCAAGTTGAGTATGACTCATAGCGACCCTATGGACAGCTGATCTGAACCCTGCCCTATCCTGTGCCATCACTGTCACCTCTGACACATTAGAGCCCATTGCTGAGGTCACTGTGTCAATCCATCTCATTGAGGGTCTTTCTGTTCTTTGCTGACCCTCCATCTTTCCAAGCATGATGTCCCTTTCCAAGAAATAGCCTAGCCTAGCTACACGTCCAAAGTATAAGAGATGAAGCTTCAGCATAATTCTCTCCAGTCCCTCCTAAGTTAGGTAATAATTTACAAAATCATTGCTCTTGTGTGCTGCATAGTATTCCATTGTGTGAATGTACTATAATTTCTCAATCCATTCGTTTGTGGTTGGACTTTTGGGCTGTTCCCATGTTCTCGCGATGGTGAATAATGCTGCTATGAACACCGCTGTACAAATCTCCGTTTCTGCCTCAGTTCTCTTTTTCTCAGTATATATTCCAAGTAGTGGAATAGCTGGGTCATATGGAATGTCTATGTTCAGCTTTTTGAGAAAGCGCCAAACTGCCTTCCAGATTGGTTGTACCATTTTTCAATCCCACCAACAATGTCCCACAAGGATAAATATTGTATAAAGCCATTATTGTAAAATGAGTGTAAAGATCCAGGAGAGGTGGGAGAGGTTGGAAGCAGAGGGATGAGGATGTGCTCAGGGGGGATTAATCATGTGGTTGTACAATTTAATGGATGTGGAGGTGAAGGAAATGGAAAGAATTTGTCCTTCAAAACAATGTATTAGAATGTGGCATTTGGACAAGAACAAACTGGGAGGAGGGTAGAGAGAATGGTGCAACAATGAATGAATGGAAACCCAAAATTTCTGTAAATGTTTATGAAAATTAATAAAATATAATTATAGGAAAAAAAAGAATGTTGTAAATAAACGAATAGAAAATAAAAAAAAAGCAAAATAGAATAAATGCAGCATTTTTCTATTAGAAAAAAAAAAAAAAGAGATGAAGCTTAACCAACTTTGTCTCCAAGGAACACTCTGGCTGCAATTTTCCAAGGAAAAATATTGTTGTTATGTGTCGTTAAGTCAACTCCAACTCATAGTGACCCTGTGGTTGAAGTATTGCCCGATCCTATGCTTAAACTGATTGATTGCTGGAATCACTTGCCAATCCAGCTCATTAAGGATCTTCCTTCTTTTTCTCACCCTCCACATTTCCAAGCTTAATGCCCCTTTCTGGGGATTGGCGCCTCCTGACAAGATATCCAAGCATGGTCTCAACACCCTCATCTTTAAGGACTACACTGACCACAGTTCTTCCAAGACAGTTTTGTTCATTCTTTTTGGCAGTTGATGATACGTTATATTTTGTACTCTTCCTAACAATCACAATTTTCTTGCTTAGAATCATTAATTTCTCTATGTAAACAAGGTCATGAGGACTTTCAAAACCTTCCAAGAGCTGTTTCCAGGATTGTTAGGTGCCCTTTGCAGTTTTGCTTTCTGTAAATAGATGTAGGTTAAAAATAAATATAAGCTTAACATTGAACTGTGGTCAAAATTTATGGTTTACCTTTGTAAATGAGAGATTTCCTTTTATTATTGAATATTACTGAATATAACGGTGTATGTATGCAATTCTAATTCATAGCATAAATAACCCTGAAATTCAACGAAGACTGAGCAGACACTTTGGAGTGCTCCAATATTCTGTCAGTCTCTCATTAGTGCCCCTGTGGAATAAACTTTCTCAAGTCAGGGTTGGTGTTTGTGTGGAAACAAGAACTCTTTTCGGTAATATTTCTGGCAGTCCATGGTATATTTAATGTTGTGCACTGATAACATAGCTCAAAAACATCCTTCCAGTTCATTGTCTGAGGAGTCTAAAGTTACCATAGTCTGGGTCAGGTACACCCTAGCCCTCAAGGTGACATTTTCACTTTTTAACACTTAAAAGGACCTTCTGTTTTTGTAATGTACTCAATTTCTTGTTTTTGTGTACTGTCGAATCAGAACTGACTCATAGCTGACCATCCAGAGGTCAGAGTAAATTGCATGAGAGGAGATTGCTAATTTTTCTCTGTGTTGTGACTAGTGGATTTGTATGTTTATATATTAGTATATGTTTGTATATTTGTATATATTTGCATATTTGATTTGAGATGTATATTTGAAATGTGTTGGCAGCACAACCCTTACTGTTAAGCCACCAGAGCTTCCTATTCTATTTCCTCATGGTGGCAATAGCTGTCACACCCTTGCATATGTCATTTCATTAGACGGGAATGCCCTTTCCTCTTCATCTTCAATGTTGTTGTTATGTTCTATGAAGTTGGATATAATTCATAGCTGGCCCTCCAGTAGGTTTTTGGAGGCAGTCAATCACTGTGAAGGAAATGAACCATCTTTCTCCTGCAGAACTGCTGGTAGATTTGAACTGCCTGTCTTTGAACGGACAGTGCAACTCCTTACCACTAAGCCACCAGATACATCAATGCTCAACTCAAATGTTTCTTTCTCTGTAAAACCTTTCCAGCTCCACCAGGCTCAGTTTGCTGGGAACTGGAAGCCATTATGCCTACCAGTCTTCACTACTAGTTGTAAAACCTAGAAAGACAAATATCCTATCATCATTCTAACTTACTAATTTACTTGTTTAGAGTTACAGTGAGACCTGTGAGTGCTGGGACTTGCTAGACTGACTGACTTTTTTTTTTTTAAGCAAAATTATGTTTTATTTTTCTTTTTTCTTTTTGTGTGCGTGTACCGTCAAATCAGATCTGACTGGTACAGGAGGAGATTTTCCCTCCTTCCCCAGCAGAGCATCTGGCGGATTCGAACCGTGCGTCTCTGGGATTGTAGTTGCAGCTCCTTGCTACTAGGCCACCAGAGCTCCCTTGTTTTATTTTTCTTTTTAAATATTACTCAGATTTGTTTACAAAGTTTGACTACATTGTTTTTTACAAAAATCCCTTCCCATTTCTTTTACCCCACTCACCCATCAAATTGTGCAACCCTATGATTAACACACCCTTCCCCCATCCTCACCACTCTGTTTCCACCCTCCCCCCTGCAGTAGATCCTCATGCTCATTCTACAATATGGTTTTATACAATATTTGTCTTTGTGGGACTGAGTTAGTTCACTCAGCATAATGCTCTCCAGTCCCTCCCAAGTTAGCTAGTAATTTACAAAATCATTGCTCCTGCGTGCTGCATAGTATTCCATTGTATGAATGTACCACAACTTCTCAATCCATTCGTTTGTGATTGGACATCTGGGCTGTTTCCATGTTCTTGGGATGGTGAATAATGCTGCTATGAACATTGGTGTAAAAGTTTATGTTTGAGCTAAGAGAATACGCCATCCCCTTTTCCTTATGAATCAGGGTGAAGTCTCTCTCAGGGAGGAGTGATAGGGAATGGCAAAGGGCACACTGACAAAGGAGATTAATCAGAACTGGTTTGACAAGCACTGTGGCAATTGGACAATTAAAACAGACATTCAGGGGGTGGGGAAGAA
>NW_006399771.1:606152-611088 GCF_000299155.1 Elephantulus edwardii
AATTTTTTAAAAAAGTTTACGTTTGAGCCTCAGTTCTAATTTTCTTACCTCAGTTCTCATTTTCTTAGGTTATATTCCAAGCAATGGAATAGCTGGTTTATATGGAATTTCTATGTTCAGCTTTTTGAAGAAGTGCCAAACTGCCTTCCAGAGTGGTTGTACCATTGAACAACACCACCAACAATGTAACAGAGTTCCTATCTCACCACATCCTCTCCAACATTTACTACTTACTATCCTGTTAAACTTTACCACTGTTACTGTAGTGAAATGATATCTCATTGTGGTTTTGATTTTTTCTGTCTTATTGCCAATAAATTGGAGCATTTCTTCATATGTCTGTTGGCCATTTGAATATCTTCTGTGAAAGTTCTTTCCACATCCTTTGCCCATTTTTTAGTTGTGGACTAACTTATTCTTATAGAGCTCACAAATTTCTGTCTTTGAAAGGATGCAGCCTTGTCCATTTTTTATTGCTTCTTTTGTTTTTATACAAGAAATGTTTTAGGTGAATGTCTACATAACAAATGACATTCCTGTGTAACAGTTTTTATGCAGATTGTTCTATGACATTGGCTAAATTTTTCCAAATGTGCCAACATTCTTCTTATTTTAATTTTCTTTGTACTGTTTCCTTTAATCTAACTGCCTTGCCCCTCCTTAGCTATCTTATCTTTGTTTTAGGGTAAATAGTGACTATTTGTTGTCATATAATTGATTATTTAAGAAAGCAGAGTACTCATGGATGATATAGGGTTTTTTAATATTATTTTTTTATTTAAATAAAATTTCTGTTTTATACAGGTTTACCTACAAAGTTTATATACATTGTTTTCCAGATATAGTTTATTTAATAAGTCAGCCTATTATTTGAATATATCTTGGCAGTTCTGTTAGTCTCTTTTGGCCCAGCAAATATGGCTTTTTCTAGATATTTAAGGTTTTGGGAACATATTATTGTAGTTGGGTTAAAGCTTACAAAGATACATTGTTTACTATTCAATATTGTTTTGTGGTATAAGGTGTACTCCTTCAATGTGAAAAATACTTTTCTCACTTCCTACCTGGATTCCCCATTTCCATTCATCCATCTTGTCTACCTCTTTATACATTTTGAACTTGGTTTTTGAGTAATGCTGATTTTTGGTCTTGTACATTTGATTTTTCTAAGGAATGTGATGCAAGGGGGGACCAGTCCTTGGGGAAGGACATCTCTTTTGTGAGTGGGCTGAGGTTTTTTGCACGTTTACAGCACATCTAAGACCATCCTAGAAGAGTATTGAACATACCATGTTCATGCTGGAGAAGAGTACTTAACATATCATGTGACTACCAAGAGAATAAACAGTTCTGTCTTGGAGAGGGTGAAACCAAGTTTCTCCTTGGAGGCAAGAATTTTCAAGCTCTGTCTCACATACTTTGGGCAGGTGGCCAGGAAGGACCTTGTAAAAAGACATCATTCTTGGAAAGGTGGAGGGACAGCTCAGGAGAGGAAGACCGTGGATGAGCTGGATTGATACGGTAACTGGGGTGAGGGAGGTAGATGTGTTGGCGTCAGTGAGACTGGCTCAGGATAGAACAGTCTGTTGTATATAAGGTCGCTATGGGTCTTAGGCAACTCAGTGGCACGTAGCAACAACAGCAAGAGCCATTCACTACTCAGTCAGTTTGCTGTCCAGTGGTGACTTGCGTGTTGCTACAATGCTTGAAGTTTTGCCATTGATACTTCAAATACATGAAGGGTCACCTATGGCTTCAGGTAAGCTTCTACATTGAGAAACAGGACTGGCTATCCATGTCTGGAATAACAAGTCATTGAAGATATTATGGAAAATGAAAGATGAGCCCCTCAGGTTCAAAGGCACCAAAAATGTGATTAGGGTTGAACTACTTCCTCAAAAGGAGGCTCTGGTGGCTTCATGGTGAGGAGTTGGACTATCAGCTCAAACTATGTGGTTTCAATCCACCAGCTGTTCCACAGGAGGAGGTTGAACAGTTTCCTCCTGTGCAATGAACTGCCTTGGCAAACCCACCGGAAAGTCAGCTATGGTGTAGTTCCAACTTGGTACACAGCAACAACAACGTCCTCAAAGTAGACTTTACTGTAATGATAATGATTGAGTCAAGCTGTCATCCATTGACTAACCTTCATTTGCCGATGAGGAGGAACAGCTGCACACATTCATTCATAACTGGAGCATGAAATATACAAAATATGAATCTTGAAAAATTGGATAGTGTAGAAAAAGGAAACGGAATACATAAAGATAGACATCCTTGGCAATAGTGAGTTGAGATGGATTGGTGTTGGCCAGCCAGAATCAGTCATGTGATCTACTATGAAGAGAATGACAAAAATAAAGAGAGAAGGTTGCCACATTCATTGCTATAAAGATAATTTCAAAGGGAGCTCTGGTGACCTAGTGGCAAGAAGCTGCACTGCAATCCTGAAGGCATGTGGTTCAAATCCGCCAGATGCTCCACTGGAGAAGGAGGGGCAATCTCCTGCTGAGTATTCAGATCCGATTCAATGGCACACAACAAATAAAAAAATAAAATTAAAAAAGAGAGCATTTCAAGATCTATCTTGAAGTATTTTGCTGTGAGCGATAGAATACTTTCCACTCACATTCAAGGAAGACCTGTCAATACAATAATTACTCACATTTATACACCAACCATGAATGTAAAAAATGAAGGAATTGATGATTTTTACTAACTTTCTCAGTCTAGGATCAAACACACAAACAAGATACACTAATAATAATTGGTGCTTGGATTACAAAAGTTGGAAACAAAGAAGGAATGATAGTTGGAAAATACGGTCTGGGTGACAGAATTGAAACTGGAGATTGCCTGATAGAATTTTGTACAATGAATGACTTCTTCATTGCAAATATGTTTTTTAAAAAAAACACAAAAGGTGATTATACATATGGACCTCACTTGACAGAATCAGAGTGATTACATCTGTGGGAAGAGACCTTAGAGAACCACACTATCAGCAGTCAAAGCAAGAGCAGGAACTGACTGTGGAACAGACCGTCAGTTACTCATAAGAAAGTTCAATTTGAAGGTATGAAAATTAAAACAAGTTCCCCAGAACCACAATAAAATCTTGAGTCTATCTCAGCTGAATTTAAAACCATCTCAAGAATAGATTTTACCAATTTGGAATTGGGTTATCAGTCTTTCTCTTGTAATCTGTAAACTTTGGGTATGAGACCCTTATCTGAAATGTCATTGCCAAATGTTTCCAGATCTGTGGGTTTTCTTTTTATTCTGTTATTGCTATGTACCACTGAGTCACCAGTAACTCATAGCAACCCTATGTCCAACACCTCTGAAGCCTGCCCTGTCCTGAGCCAGTCTCACTGACTCCAACACACCTGCCCCAGTACCCCAGTTACTGTGCAGTTCATCTCATCCAAGTTCTTTCTCCCCTATGCTATCCAAGCATATCCTTTTCCAAGGACTGATCCCTCCTTGGTATGTTCCCAAAGTATGTGAGATGGAGCTTTGAGCAACGCAAAGCCATTCTTATGTAATTCTGAGCACTGCATTGGGAAGGTGACCAAGGCTCCTGCATCTCCCATCTCGAAGTCCAAATCATCTGCCATTTTAAGAGACAATTCCTAACCTGACCAGTCACCTCACTTCACAGGAGGATTTGGGGAAATTCTTCCAAGCATCCTTGAGGTGGGGAAATTGCTAACATATGCCCACAGTAGGTTCTTCAGTGACGGGGACATGAGCCTCCAGCAGCTCCCACTCCCCAAAGTTACGAGCTCCTCCAGGTTCCTGCAAGGCCCAGCCCTCCCCACACAGAGGGCTGCTGGCTCCCGCCCCCTTTTCGTTGTTTTACATTGCTGCATTGTGTGCATGTACCATTGTTTTTCTAGCCATTTGTTTGTTGATGGATACTTGAGTTGCTTCTATCCTTTCCTATTTGTGAATAATGCAGCAATAAACATGGGTGTGCATATATCTGTTTGAGCTGTGGCTTTGGTTTCTTTAGGGTATATTCCAAGTGATGGAATTGCTGGGTCAAATGGTATTTCTACTTTCAAGTTTCTGAGAAAGTGCCAGACTGCCTTCCATAGTGATTGTACCTTCCTACTTTGTGTTAAGCAAAGTATTATAGTGAAAAGTGCAAAGAACAGGAGTTAGAAAATCAAAGAGGAAGGACAACACTTGGCATTTCTCAAGCTGTAAGAACTGAAGAACAAATTGAAACTTCAAGTTGCAATACTGAAGGATTCTACGGGCAAAGTCTTGTATAATGTGTTGTTGTTGATTGCCTTCAAGTTGAGCACAGCTCATAGCGACCCTCTAAACAAAAGGCCTGAAGCCCCTCTACAACTATTGACATTATTAAAGTTCATAGAGTTTCCGGAGGCAAGTTGTTTAGGAAGTGGAAGCGTTAAAAGAGAAAGGAAGGAATGCACTGAGTCACTGTACCAACTTGAATAGGTCGACTATGAAACATTTTAGGAAATATCATGCAGTTAAGAACCAGTGATAAGGAAGGAAGTTGCACTGAGGCATTGGCAAAAATAAGGCCCCAGGAACTGATGGAATGCCAATTGATATATTCCAACAAACGGATGCAGCCTTGGATATGCTCATTAGTCTGTGCTAAGAAATTTGAAAAACGGCTACTGGTCAAGTGACTGGAAGAGATCCATATTTATTTCCATGCCCACAAATAGGTGATCCCACATAATGTGGGAAATATCAAACAATATCATTAATATCCAAAGAGGCATCTTTCAGGTGCACAGAGGGACCGGCGGGAGAACGTGCTCTTGGGCAGAAGGGAAGCCGGGAAGCTGCACACTGGGCAAGGTCACCTCGGAAAATAGCAAAGAGGCATCTTTCAGGTACACAGAAAAACCGGCAGAAAGGAAAACATAATCTACACAGGAGTTCTACA
>NW_006399771.1:614226-617683 GCF_000299155.1 Elephantulus edwardii
GCATAGGGTCGCTATGAGTCGGAAATGACTCGACGGCACATAACAACAACAACAACAAACAATCATTAATATCACACTCATGTTAAAACCCCCAAATGATTATTACAAAACTAGAGTAGTGTATCGACAGGGAACTTCCAGAAATCCAAGCTCGATTAGAAGAGGCAGTGAAATGAGGCATGATTAGAAGAGGCAGTGAAATGAGGCATAACATTGCTGATGTCAGACGGATCTGGGCTGAAAGCAGAGACTACAAGAAAGATGGGTTTTTTGAATTCTTTTTTTTATTAAATTTTATTAGTTTTAATGAACATTTACAGAGATTTTGGGTTTTCATTCATTCATTGTTGCACTGTAAGAAAGATGTTTATGTAGGTTTTATTGAATATACAAATGCTTTTTAACTGTGTAGATAATAACAAATAATGGCTAACACTGAGGAGAATGGGAGTACCAGGACAATTAATTGAGCATTCATAGTTCAAGAAGTGGTTGTCTGAACAGAGTAAGAGAACACTGGCATGGTTTAAAATCAAGAAAGGTGTGCATCAATATTGTATCTTTGCAGAAAGTGAAAACAACTTGAAGCATCTACTGCAGAAGATCAAAGACTATAGTTTTTAACACGGATTACATCTCAACATCAAGAAAAGAAAATTTCTCACCACTGAATCTATAGGCAAAATCATGATAGATGGGAGAAAATATTGAAACTGTCAATGATTAAAAAAAAAGTCAATAATTTCTTTTTCCTTCTACCCACAATCAATACTTAGGGTAAGAGTAGTCAAGAAATCTTAAGATGTGTTTGCACTGGGAGATCTGCTGTCAAGGACCTCTCCATGGTGCTAAAGAACCAGGATAATTAGGTAAAAAGATGAAGTGCATCTGATCCAACCCATGATCTTTTTAATTGCATCCTACGTCCAGAATGAAGGTTGCATAGTGGAGTGTACTCAGGGGGTGGGGATGGGGATTGTATACCAGAGAAAGAATTTTTCTTTTACTTTTCAAGAGAATAGCGACCTTCAATGAATGAATCTCTGTAAATGCTCATTAAAATTATTTTTAAAAAAAGAGAAGAGCAACTTGGGGTTGGGGGGAAGGGTGGGCAGAGAGAAAAATGCAACAATGAATGAATGGGAATCTAAAATCTCTGTAAACATTAAAATTAATAAAAAAAGAAAAAAGAATCAATACTTTTAAATTGTAGTTTTGGAGAAGAGATTGACTAATCCAATGGACTACAAAAAGAACAAACATGCCTGTCTTGGCAGAAGTGTAACCAGAGGACTCCTTAGAGAAAAAGATGGTAAAATTTCATCTCACATATTAGGGCCATGTTGTCAAGAGGGGCCATTCTTTGGAAAAGGACACCGTATTGGAACAGATGAAGAGTATGGGAGGAGATTACCCATCTATCTTCCACAGAGCAAGTGCATTCAAACTGCATGCCTTTGGGTTGGCAGTGTAACTCTTCACCCACAGACCACCAGAACTTCCAATAGATTGCTTAGAAAGTAAAAAAAAATATTAAAAAAGTTAAAAAAAATGACAGAGTAGAAGATCAACATACAAACCCCAAGCAGATTCTTCGATTTCCAAAAAGGAACTCAGAATGTTTCCTGATGGTATAGTTCATAGGTGACACTTCTCTGGTGGTTCCAATCCATCGTAGCTCCATGGGAGAAAGATGGCCAGTCTTCTCCCACGTGATTTACTACTTCTGGAAACGTGCTGGAGGGTCGTGTAATGAGAAGAGAGAGTGAGGTAAAAGTTTCAGCAGCTTTCTTGCAGAATATGTGGGATGTTTTATGTATAGGATCATATAATCTGCAAATGGATATGATTTTATTTTCTTTTTACCAATTTTTCTTTCCTTTTGTTGCTTTAATGTTCTTGGTAGGTAAATTGTGAGCACAAAGAATGAACCAGGAGATAGCTCAAGTTTAAAGTGATAGGTATTTGGGAATAGCAGATTTGTCACCCGACAACAATTGCAGGCTTCAGAGATCAATCTGCATCAAGAAGAAACTGCACAGGCCAGTCAAGGCTTAAGAAGAAATCCTAGTCAGATTAGTGGGGATTTGAACAAGTGGTCCCGGAGCAGTCAGTCAGTCATATCAAGTTGCTTAACTGGACTTCAGCATGTCCAGGGGATGATGGGGCAGCAGCTACTTTGTCTGAAGGCATCCTTATTTACCTTATTTTTCCTGCCCTCTGCATGTTTTATTATTATTGCACTGACATAAGAATTGTTATCAAATTTCTGGTAGCTTAACTAGAAAGCAGTGATAGTTGACTGCTGACAGAGTTTTTTTCAGAGGCCTGCAATTTGTTGGCTGTATAATTTGCAGTGAGTAACTTAACTCTTTTAAACTCCCTTTCTTCTTTTTTGTAAGTTTGAATAGTAGCAGCACCATGATAGATGGAGAAGAGGTTGAAGTTGTTAACAATTACAGCTTGCTCGGCACCACAACCAGCACTCCTAACACCAGCAGTCAGGAAAGAAAAAACAAATTGTACTGGGAAAAATCTGCTGTCCGGGACCTCTCCAGAGTGCGGAAGAGCATCGATGTCAGTCTAGAAGATCAAGGTGAGCCTAATCCAGGCCACGATCTTTGCAATTACTTGTTATGCTTCAGAGAGCTGGACAATAACTAAGGATGACAGAAGAAGAACAGAAGCCTTCGAGTTGTGGTGCTGGAGAAGAGTCTTGAACATACCATGGACCGCTAAGAAAACAAATCGGTCTGTCATGGAGAGGGTGAAACCAAGTTTCTCGTTGGAGGCTAGGATTTTGAAGCTCTGCCTCACTTACCTTGGGCACGTGGCCAGGAGAGACTCATCCTTAGAGAAGGACATCATGCTCAGAAGGGTAGAGGGAGAAGATGATCCTGGATGAGATGGATTGATACAGTTACTGACTGGGGCCATGGGGTTGGTGTTTAAGATTTAGTGACACTGGCTCAGGACAGGATAGGTTTCAGGTCTGCTGTGCAGGGGTTGGTGTGCCAGAATCAGACTGGCTCAGGACAAGACAGGGTTCAGGGCTGCTGTGCATAGGGTCACTATGGGTCACAGGTGACTCAGTGGCACATAACAACAACAACAACAGCAACAACAACAACATATTAATATTGTTCAACAATTTCTGCAATCTGATTTATCACCTTTCTTTGGAATGACCACAAATATTGATATCTTCTAGAATACGTGTTGCTTTAGGAAATTCTGTTGTCAAGGATCTTTCTCCAAAGTGCTAAACAGCAATGATGTCAGTTTAAAGACTAAGTGCCAGTGATCCAAGTTGATTTTTTTTTTGCGTGCACATAATTCATTTGGGAGATGATTCAAGAAAGCCTAACTTTTTTTTTTAATATTTATTTTATTATTTGTGTGTGTGTACCGTCAAATTGGATCTGACTGGTACTGGAGGAGATTGTCCCTCTGTCGC
>NW_006399771.1:617783-622987 GCF_000299155.1 Elephantulus edwardii
GAAAGCCTAACTTTTTTTTTTTAGTATTTATTTTATTATTTTTGTGTGTGTACCGTCAAATTGGATCTGACTGGTACTGGAGGAGATTGTCCCTCCTTCGTCGGCAGAGCATCTGGTGGATTCGAACTGTGAGCCTCTGGGATTGCAGTGCAGCTTCTTGCTACTAGGCCACCAGAGCTCCCCGAAAGCCTAACTTTTGAATTGAGAAGGTGAGACAAGGACAGGGCAAAAGTCAATAGTGTTGCCATAACAAGCAGATTGTTACTTCTAAAAGCACTATAGCCAGTCATATATTGGAATCAGAGAAACTTTGAATAAGATAGCTCAGAACTGTAAACTTGGAGGTTGAGTCCCTAGTCTCTCAGTGACTGAGAGTTGCATTGAATATTTTAGTTAACAAGATGAACAAGAATGTCTTTAGGAAATACCAGCCTAAAATAGGAGTTTGCTCAGATAAGAAATTAACTGGATTAATAAAGTCCATTGCCTATGGATGTTTGTCTGAAGAAGACCAAAGAGACTTGCAAACTTTCTCTCAAACTCACGTACTCAATTGGTGGGATTGCAAAATGATACAACCACTCAAAAAGTGAAGCTTTCCTTTAAAAAAAAAATTACCTCCTAAGCATCTGAAAGATAATGAATATGATGGCAGAATAAGAATAGATGCCTTTGAATTGTGTCATTGGAAAAGAGTACTGAATCCCCAAAAGAACAAACAATTCTCTCTTGAAGGAAGTGCATTCAAGATGCTCCTTGGGGGCAGATAGTGAAGCTTCATCTCACATACTTTGAGCATATTTTCAGGAGAGACCAGTGCTTGGAAAAAGACATCAAGCTGGGAAAGAGAGGAAGACCTTCAACAAGATGGACTGACAGAGTGAATATAACCATGGACTTGAGCATATCAGAGTTGGTGAGGCTAGTTGAGGATAGAACCTAGTGCAGGCAAGGACCAGATCTATTGTTCATATGATTTCTGTGAGTTTGAGTAGATTTGATGCCATCAAACCACAACAGCAACAGTGAACTGGCTTGGTAAGCTGTCCTCCAAATTTGTTGGAGTGTTGCGTGAACATATCCAGGGCTGCATTTGTTTGTTGAAGCATTCCAAATAATATTCCTTCAGTTTCCAGAGTCTTGCGTATTGTCAATGCCTTCAGTGCAGCCTATATGTATTCCTTTAGTACCATTGGTTATTGATCCTGTACTACCTCCTGAAGTAGTTGAGTGACAACCAATTCTTTCTGGTGCTGTGTTATTCCTTCCATTTTCTTTATTTTATTTTATTATTTATTTTATTTTATTTTATTTTTTTATTTTTATTTATTTTTTTGTGTGTGTGTACCATCAAATCAGATCTGACTGGTACAGGAGGAGATTGCCCCTCCTTTTCCCGCAGAGCATCTGGTGGATTTGAACCGCATACCTCTGGGATTGCAGTGCAGCTTCTTGCCTGTAGGCCACCAGAGCTCCCTTTTCCATCTTCTTTTGATGCTTCCTGTCATTCAATAGTTTGTCCACAGACCCTTTCAGTATTGCACCTCTAGAATTGATTTTTTTCTTTAGTTCTTTCAGCTTAAGAAATCCTGATTGTGTTCTTTTCATTTTGTTTACTGACTCCAGAGCTTTGCACATTTCATTATAGTTCTTTTCTTTTTTAATTAATATTTTGTTTTGATTGGTATACAGTCATTCTTATACATTGTGTTTCATTCGTGTACATTGTATTTTATATAAATTATTAATATATATGGAACTTTAAAATAAATGTTGAATTTCATAGAATTACTATTAATCCATGCCTATTATCACTCAGGATCTTCATATCACGACTGCCTCTTTGCTATTCCTTCACCCCACCATCCATCCAAAACATCAAAATATCTTAGTGATTTCCCCTTCCTTTTTTCTACCCCCTTCACTTTTCCTCAGCTTCTTTTGAATGTTTATACATATCTTGCTCAGTTACCCTCCTATTTTCACAATAGTGGTTTCGTGCAATATTTGTCTTTATAATACTGAGTTATTTCATCCAGTATAATGCTCCCTAGGCTTTCCCATATTATACAGTATTTTGCAAAATCATTGTTTCTTAGTACTTCATAGTATTCCGTTGTGTGAATGTACCATAGTTTCTCAATCCATTCATTTGTTTATGAGAATTTAGGCTGTTTACATTTTCTTGCTACTGTGAATAAAGCTACTATGAATACAGGTGTACATATCTCCATTTGTGTTTAAATTCTGATTTTGTTGGGATATATTCTTAGCAGTTAAGGAACTGGGTCATATAGATGTGGATCCTGTTTCAGCTTTCTGCAGGTAGCAGTCCAGTTTTGTCAGCACCATTTGTTGAAGTGGTTGTCATTTCCTCATCATATAGGTTTTGTTTCCTTGTCAAAAATCAGTTGACATATTTTTTTCCAGCCTTTGATTCTTAGTCTTTCCCCCTCCCCTCATTTCTTAGATATATCTCGTGTAGGTGACATATTGATGGGCTTTGCTTTTTTATCCATTATACTACTCTTTTTAAAAAAAAATTGGTACAGTTAATCTATTCACATTAAGTGAATAATTATACTTAATATGAACTCCCAGAAGTTCGAGTGGGGTTTAAAAGAGACCATAGCACCAAGGATATCGCTCCTGATGCCAGATGGATCCTGGTTGAAAGCAGAGAATATCAGAAGAATGTCTAATTATGTTTTATTGAATACAAAAAGATATTTGACTATACAAAGGCATTTGACTGTGTGGATCATAACAAACAAGGGCTAACCTTGAGAAGAATGGAAATCCCAAAACACTTAATTGTGCTTATGTGAAACATATAACTTAAGAAGTTGCTATCTGAATGGATCAAGGGAACACTGCATGATTTAAAATCAGGAAGGGTGTGCATCAGGGATATATTTTTTTTCTTAATATGTACTTACATATTACAAGCGTTAGACTCTGTGAAGAGGAATGTGGCATCAGGATCAGAGGAAGAGTCATCAACAACCTGCATTCTGCAGATGATACAGCTTTGCTTTCTTAAAATGAGCAGGACTGGAAGCCCTTGCTGTAGAAGATCGAGGATTCCAGTCTTCAGTATGGATTACATCTCATCAACATTAACATTTGCCCTGGTGCTGACAAAAATCCAATCACATGGCTCAGAGCTGGATTGAAATAGAGAGTTATATTGGGATGTACAGACACCTCTAAATCTACTCTTCTGGATATCAAGTTACTATAGCTCATATAGAATTCAAAGAAAGAAAAAGAGAAAGAAAAGGCAAGTGGTCAAGTATAACTAAGTGAAACATAATTACAGAGGTATCAAAGTCACAAGGCTCATTAAAACAAGGTATAAGGGCAGAGAGTATTCTTTCTTTCTTGTTTTATTTATCTCTTGTTTTCACCTCAGAGGTGAAGACAGGCAGCTTGCTCCCCCTTTTCCCCCCAACTCCTTCCTGACACTAGAGTTCCAGATGGTTGATATGTCAGATCATGTTTCTTCAGACAGGTGGAATAGTGATTAATATCAGCAATAACTCAAAGAAAACAAGTGAGAGAGAGAGCGAGGGTGAGAGGGAAAGAGAGAGAGAGAGAAGAGGGAGGAGAAATACAGAAGGTAAATGGGGAAGATATGAAAAGATGGTATTTCCCACTCCCCCGACCTATTCCAAAAGGGCTAGAATATCTGTCAATATTCCTCATGAGAGACCCTCATGGACTGGGTGCAGCTGATAGAGTCTCCTAACACGCCAGTCCTCTTTGACTTACAAAGACCCTCCCTCCAGCTCAAGGTTAGCATCAGCAGCTGCTTCCAGCCCACTGGTTTGGAATTACACTTTCAGGCTAGTCTTTTTTTTCCCTTCTCACTTCCCCACTCAATTATATTTTAAGAATATGGGAGATCCTGTCAGCCTTAAGAAAAAAGCAGTAAGAAACAAATTTATGTAAAACCAACCACGTGCTAATTAAATTTCCCTAGCATCCCAAGGTTTGGGCTTTGGATGCTGATTTGCACTTTAGGAAAATCAAAATAGAAGCTCCAAATCAAGAAAACTTGCAAAATGCTTTTATGTTGTTTTTCATGGTTGACACGTAAATGAAAATAATATTTTTATTGCTCCCTACAGTAAACACCTTTGTTTTTGTTGTTTGATGGCTTGGAACGGAATTGTGTTTAAATACAATTAAAATCAGCCTCTCAAATGCAGACACGGTGAAGCAGGCCAAGGGAGGATGCACTTGGAGGGCTAAGTGGGGCAAAGGCTGCATCAAGTCCCATCTTTGTAGAAAACCTTGGCTAAGTCTATAGGAACAGGGCTCAACATAAAACTCCAATGGATCTGTCATCACATATATAATCTCCAGCCTCAAAAAGAAAAAGCTAAGGTTGTATATTTCTAGCTAACAAATGACCCCAAAATTTAGCAGCATGAAACAACAAACATGTATTATTTCCACACAGTTTCCAAGGGTAAAGAACCCAGGAGTGCCTGAGCTGAGTTGTTCTGCCTGAGGCTTTCTCATGTTGTCGATAGGTGCTGGAGCATCTTTTTCCAAGATATTTCAATGATTAGTATAAGTTTCAAGTCCTCGATGGCCATTGGCCAGACATCCCAATCTCATTTCATGTGGCCCACTCCATAGAGAAGCCATATGTGCTAGCATTCATAAAAGCAAGGGGAGGGGGGAGCGTTAGGGGGAGGGAGGAGGAGGGAGAAGAGAGGAGAGATGACAGAAGAGAGAGAAAAAGTAAGAGCGAGCAAGATGGAAACCACTATCCCTTATAATATAATTTTAGAAATGAGATCACCTTTTCTGAGTTCAATTGTCATATATACTGATTCTTATACAGTTTGAGAAGGGATTATGCAAGATGTAAATACTACATGTGGTGTTTGTGTGTATATATGTGTGTATAAATACATAGATAGATGGTATTAGTTGTTATCAAGTAGATTGTGACTCATGTGTGCAGAGAACTGGCCCATAGAGCCTTCAAGGCAGTGACCTTTTCAAATCAGATGGCCAGGCTTATATTTTCAGTTTTCTCTGGGTGGGTTTAAGTTGCCAAAATTTTGACTAATAATCAGATGCTTAACTATATATACTACATAGGGATAGAAATGTCACAAATGCATGTGTACATATATACACTTAGGAAAGATTATGTATTATGTTTACTTAGGAGATATATATAT
>NW_006399771.1:623412-637709 GCF_000299155.1 Elephantulus edwardii
CACACACACACACACACACACACACACACACACACACACATCAAAACACTTGCTGTGGTTGTTGTTATCAAGTCTACTCTGACTCATAGTGACCGTACGAAGAGCAGAGTCTCCTATCCTGCACCATTCCTCCGATCCCTGTTATGTTTAAGTTCACTGTTGGAGACCTGGTCTGTGTCAATTCATCCTGTTGAGGATCTTCATCTCTTGCACTGACCTCCCACCTTTCCCAGCGTGAGGTTTTTTTCTTAGTACAGGTCACTCCTGACAACATTCCCACAGTATATGAGATGAAATTTCACCATCCTTGCCTCTGAAGAACTCTCTGGTTGCACTTCTTCCAAGAAGCCAGTTGCAGTCCGTAGCTGTTCTCTATGAGATTTCTGAGGTTTAAACTACCAGAGGTGACAATTTATTTCATGGAGAGGTTGGTGGATTTGAACTGCTGACCCAACACATTACACACTATTCCACTAGAGCTCCCTCTCTCTCTTGCTTTCTCTCACTCTCTCTCCCCTGTGCTGCAGTCCTAAAGATATGTAGTTCAAGTCCACCAGATGTACAGGAGATGGACAATATCTACCTGTGTGATTTACTGCCTCTAAAAACCCTCTCCAGGGTCAGCTATTGGTTGGTTAGTTCTGACTTGATAGCACACAACAACTTACACACACACATCATATATACACATACACACACATAGACATAAGTTCAAATCCTCTAGCTGCTTCACAGGAGAAAGATGGGGAAACTCCTCCTGTACCCCTAAGCCATTTACTTAAGGGTTCCAACTTAATAATACTTGGTAATACCATAGATATATGGAGCTCTGGTGGCCTAATGGTAAGAAGGAGAGCTGCAATCCCAAAGACATGAGCTTCCAATCTACCACAAGAAAAGATTGGGCAATCTCCTACCATGTGAATAGCTGCCTCTAAAAACCCACTGGAGAGTCAGCTATGGGTCAATTCTGACTCAGTGGCACATAACAACATATCTGTGTGTGCACTCACTGCTGCTGGAACACCGCCTGTCTTGCCAGACGAAACAGATGTAACCACTGCTGACCAAGGACCTCCAGGTGTTCTGAACCTTGTGTTGCCTTGATGTGGGAACCCCTGCTTTCTGCAACATTTTATCTGTATTTTTTCTTTTCCTTTTGATTTGCTCTTAAGGGTTTTATTTAGCGGTCCCCCCTTTTTTCCCATTGGGGAAGTGGATTTACACTTGTCTGTCTGATGCTGTACTAAAGCAGAGCTCCCAGATCCAGACAAAGAAGGATTGGTCATTTATTTCTGAAATAATAGGTCTTGGAAAACCCTATGAACAGTAGAGGACACTGGGACTATTCACTGGAGGGTGAGCCCTCATATTGGAAGACACCAAAAAAAAAAAGGCGTAAGTGCAAACTTCCAGTAATAATTGGAATGTGGAATGTATGGAGTATGAATGTAGGAAAATTGGGCATTGTTTAAAAAAACGGAACACATAAAGATTGACATACTAAGCTATAATGAGCTGACATGTACTGACTGGCACTGACTGCTTTGAATTAGACAATCATGATCAAGTATGTCAGGAAAGAAATAAAATGAAGAAAAATAGAATTGCATACATAGTCAAAAAGACCATTTTTAGACACATTCTGAAGTACAATGCTGTGAGTGACAACATACTATCCATATGCATACAATGAAGACTTGTTAATACCACTATCATATATGCACCAGCAACCAAAGAGTAGAAAATAGAAGATTTATACCACCTCTTGCAGTCTGAAATTGATTAAACATGCAATCATGATTAATTAATGATAATTGGTGACTGTAATGCAAAAGTTGGCAAGAAGGAAAAAGGGCCAGTAGTTGGAAAATATGGACTTGGTGACAAAAATGAGGCTAGTGATGGAATGATAGAATTTTTGTATAATTAATGATTTACTCGTTACAAATACCTTTTACCCAAACCCACAAATGGTAGCTATACATATGGATCTCACTTGATGGACAATACAGGAATCAGATTGATTGCATCTATGCAACGAATCATTGGAGAAGCTCCAATGTTAGCTGTGAAAACCACAGCAGATGCTGACTGGAACAGACCATTAGTTACTTGTGTGCAAGTTCAAATTGAAGTGAAATAAAATGTGAACAAATCCACAAAAATCAACGTATGGCATTGGAGCTACCTTATCTGAATTAAAAACCATCTCAAAAACATTAAACATAAATGAATGAAGAACAGATGAGCTGTAGGACAGTATCAAGGACATCATCAAGGAAGAAAGTAAAAGGTCATGACAAAGACAGAAGAGGAAGAGAATACCAAAATGCATGTCTGCAGAGACTCGGAATATTCCACTAGAATGATCAAAAGCTGAAACAAAGGGAACAAATGATGAAACTGAAGGGATGAACAGAATTTTTCAAAGGGAAGCTCGTAACGACAAAGCTAAGTATTATAATGAAACGTGCAAAAAGATAGTAAATAAAAAAGGAAGAACCCAGTCAGCATTTCTCAAGCTGAAGGAACTGAAGAGCAAATTCAAGCCTGAAGTTGCAATACTTAAAGATGCTATAGGCTTTCCCCCATATTCAATGATCCAGGAAGCATTAAAAGAAGATGGAAGGAGTAAATGGAGTCACTGTAACAAAAAGAATTGGTTGACACAGAACCATTTCAGCAAGTAGCATATGGCCACGAACTTAGAGAGGTGAAAAAAGAATCTCAAGCTACACTGAAGGCATTGACAAGAAAGAAGGGCCAAGGAACTGATGGAATATAAAAATCGACATATTTCAGCAAACAGACGGAGCCCTGAATGTCAAGAAATCTGGAGGATGGCTACCTGGCCAACTGACTGGAATAAATACATATGTATTCTCACTCCCCAAAGAGGTGCTCTAACAGAATGTGGAAATTATCTAACAATATCATTAATATCACTTAAGAAAAATCTTCCTGAAGAGTATTAAAAACCCCAACTAGAACACTAAGTACATCAAAAGATAACTACCAGATATACAAGCTGGGTTTTGAAGAGGCTGTGGTGCAATGGGTATCACTGTTGATATCATAAGGATCTTGACTGAAAGCAGAGATTACCACAAGGATGTCTGTCTGTGTTCTATTGATTATGCAAAAACATTTGACTGTGTGGATCACAAAAAATTGTGGCTAACTTTGAGAAGAATGGGAATCCCAAAACACTTGACTGTGCACATGCCAAACCTATAGCTCAATCAAGAAGTTGTTTTGTAAGTGCAACAATGAATGAATGGAAATCCAAAGTCTCTGTAAATTTTCATTGAAATTAATAACAAATTTTAAAAAAAACCAACCAAAAAAAGAGGTTAAAAAATAACTATATATTATAACTCTAAAAAAAAAGTTGTTTTGTGAACAGAGATAGGGAATATTGCATGGTTCCAAATTAAGAAAGCAGTCCATCAGGATATATCCTTTCTTCATACCTTTTTAATCTATATGATGGACAGATCATTCTAGAGACTGGACTTTATGAAGATGAATGTGACATCAGGATTATAGAATGATGCATCAACAATCTGTGTCGTACAGATGATACTACCTTGCCAAAAGTGAGGATGACTTGAAGTGATTGCTACAGAAGATCAAAGACGGCAGCCTTTGTTATGGATTTCATCTTAACATTAGGAAAACAACAATCCTTACTGCTGGGCCACAAAGGATTGAAGTTGTTAATAATTTCATCTTGCTCAGATCAACAATCAACACTCTTGCACTCTTGGCAAAAGCAGTTAGAAAATCAAAAGATGTGTTGTATTAGGGAAATCTGCTGTCAAGGACTTTTCCAGAGAGCTAAATAGCAAGAATGTTAGTCCGACAGTTGGATAATGACTAAGAATGACAGAATAAGAGTCAGTGCCTTTAAGCTGTAGTACTGGAGAAGAGTATTGAACATATTATGGACTGCCAAGAGAACAAACAGGCCTGTCTTAGAGATGGTGAAACCAGGTTTCTCTATTGAGGAAAAAGTTTTTAAACTCTGCATCCCATACTTTGGGCATTCTGTCAGGAGAGGCCAGCCCTTGGAGAATGATATTATGCTTTAAAGGGTAGAGGGTGAGCCGTCGTGGCCCTCTGCCCCGGGCGGGCTGCCCTCGGCCCTCTGCCCAGGGCGAGCCGTCGTGGCCTTCTGCCTGGGGCGGGCTGCGCTTGGCCCCCGGCTCGGGGCAAACCGTCGCGGCCCTCAGGAGCAAGAAGGCAAGCAGCTGTAACCCAAGACCACCAGTCAGGTGATAAACCATCCTCCCTTCCCCCCTTTATATCTACACCCCTGTTCAGCATGAAGAAGCCAGAGAGTCGGCATCCAATTCCCAAATCAATTAGACGGTTTAATTACTATTGGAAAATGCTTGTCATTCCTCTGTAGCATCTGGTCCCCACTGGACCCTCATCATTTCCTTCACCTGCTCTCCCCACCAACCAAACTGTGCAGCTCTGCAACTGCATCCTGGCCCATCCTCACCCTTCTGCCCCCAACCCTCACCTCCTTGTACCCCCAATATGTTTTTCCCAATAAAAAAAATTATAAAAAAAAAATAAAGGGTAGAGGGTCAATGCAAGACAGGAAAGACCCTAAATGAGATGGATTGACATCATAACTGTGGCAATGGGGTCTGAAGTGCTGTACGCGATGTGATTGGCTCAGAATAGGGCAAAGTTCAGAGCCATTATTCTTAGGGTTGCTATGAATCGTCAGCACACAAACACCCACATATGATGTATATTAGTTAGAAAGCATATATCAACTATGCATGATTCAACTCTGATTGCATGGCAGTCTCATTTGTGTCAGAGTAGAAGTGTGCTCCAAAGGGTTTTCAATGGATAATTTTTGTTGATTACCAGGCCTTAATTCTGCAACATCCCTGGGTAGACATGAACTACCCAATGGTTAACAACTCAGCACTTAACAATTTGCACCATCAAGGGATACATGTATACATACATGATTTCATACTTATTTAAAAATTCTAACCAAAAATTAGGACTCAGACTCTGTTTAAGTAGTTGCCATATCCAGGAACTGGGTAGGTGATTTATGTAGGTTATCTTGACCTTCCCAGTAACCTTGTGAGGTCAGTATTATTATCATGCCCTTCTAAAAAAGTAAAGACATTGGAATTCTGAGAGGTAAGACCCCTAAAGGCTACTTATTAGCTAGTAGTATGGCCAAGACTCCAAAGGAAATATTTCTTGGGCAAAATTCTTCCTGGAATCATTAGCTTATCAAATAAAGGAAAGGATAGCACAGCATAACCTTGGCAGTGACAGTGGCTTTTGAAGCTGGCACAACTTGACTACAGTTCTAGCTATACCAGCTCTAGAAACCCTGGGAAATTGTTTGACAACCCTCACGTTCTACATTCTCTTCTATAAAGTGAGTTGAAAATAATGGTAAGCTCTGCATGGAATTGTGGAGCATGGATCAGACAGTGACGTGTCCCATTTGCAGTATCTGGTACAGGATGAGTGGTCAGTAGATACTAGGTACTGAGGTGAGGAGCCCTGGGTTCTATTACTGGCTTCAACAAGTCCCTTCTCCCTAAACTTCTGCTCTCCCAAGTCAGAAATGAAAAAGTTAAATCCCTATGTCCCATGTCCCTTCTTGTCCATGTAATAATTTCCACCCCCCCTCCTTATGGCCTTTATCTGAATCTTAGAGTTGTGCTAAATGATAAGACTCCAAAACTCACTACTATTGAGTTGATTTGGATTTGACAGTGATCTGTAAAACAGCAGAACTGCCCTGTACACTTTCCAAGACAATGAAGCGTTATGGAAGCCGACTGCCACATCGTTTTCCTGCAGAGCAGCTGTTTGAGGCAAACATCCAAGCTTTCAGTTAGCAGCCAAGTGCTTTAACCACTGCAACACCAGGACTCCTTAAAGGGATACTAAACCAGTATAATTGCATCATGCTGAAAAGGCAGGGATTTCCTTAACATTAGCTGGAATTAAGGGAAAATGATTCATACCTTTCTCTCTGTTAATCTCTGACTTCAAGATAGTACAACCTTAGGAAAGTTCTCTCCCTCTCTGTTCCTGTACTTGTTCATTTTGGTTTTGTTTTTGGCTCCCCCCGCTCATGAGGACAAAAATGCACACTTTTGTTCTTTAGAGGCAAAGTCAAATGAATTTGAGAAACATGATGTAAATGGTGTAAATCCTTAGAGATGAAATTCCTAGAGAGGCATTGCACCGAAGGGGCTCTGGAGGATGGTTCTTGTGCCCTTCTCTACATAATAAATATTCTGGAACTTTTAGGCACACAAGACAATGAGGACCATCCCAATTAACTCCAAGAGAAAAATAGCTACTTGAAAATACTGAGGACCTTTTAACACACCTTTTTTTTCCTAATGACTTCTCAAAGAAAGAGGTGCAGAGATAACCAAGACAATGACAAAACAAGCTCACAATGTGTTTGACCTCTTGGGGCAGAAGTGCCTGCTGTGTTGGATAGACTGAATTTTGTCGTAGGGCCAAGGACAAGCAGGAGAATGGAGTGTGTGTGTGTGTGTGTGTGTGTGTGTGTGACAGTTTCTTCTCTTTCATTTGTCTCTCCTTTGATCCAGCTCTGGCTGCTGCTGATCCCACAGTGCAGAATCAGAGCCTAGTGTTCACACGGTCAGATTACTGGTGAGACGGTGGACCAGAGTCAAGGGGGTGCTAGCTGGCGTTGCAAAGAGCAGGCTGATGTTTGATAAATCAGAAAAGGAAGTTTGTTAGTCTTTGTCGCAACTACTCAACTCGGCTGTTGTACCTACTGAAAAAGTAGCTATAGGCAAAATGTAAATCACTATTCTTTTTTTCTTTTAGAGCCTTCCTTACTTATTGTCCAGCTTTCATACATACAAAAGAAGCTTTCATATATATAAGAGGCAATTGAAAAATATCATGGTGTGATGTGGATCAGGTGCACTTTAGATATTAAGGTGGTATCTTTACTTTTCATCACTTTAAAGAGATAGGATGCTTCCTGTGCATTCAGTGTTTTTCTCATGTTGTTGTTGTAAATAATTATTTTTTTATTGAGATTTTAATGAAAGTTTATAGAGAACTTGGATTTCCATTCATTCATCTTTGCACATTTTCCTCTCTGTCGCCCCCACCCCCAGTTCACTTTTCTCTTTGAGAAAAACAAATTCTTTCATTGTTGTGCAATCCTTCTTCCCCCCCCCCTTCCCACCCCATCCCCAGTCCATTTTACTATGAAGCTCTTATTCTGGACTCTTGTCATGCAAATAATACCTAATCATATATTCCTTTCAAGCAGTTCTTTTCCTCATCTGTTTCAATGTACTGTACTGTATTTATTCCCGCTTTTTTTAATTCCTCCCCAACCCTCATGTCAGTCCTATTTTATAGCAGTGGCACTATACAGTATTTGTCCTTTTGTGACTAAGATATTTCACTCAGCCTAATGTCCTCCAGGGCCACCCATTTTGTATAATATTTCGTGAGTTTCTTATTTTTCAGTTCTGCATAGTATGCCATTGTGTGAATATACCACAGCTTCTCTATTTCTTTGTTTGTTGATGGACACTGGGGTTGTTTCCATTTCTTTGCTATTGTGAACAACACAGCAATAATCATGGGTGTGCATATATCTGCTCGGGTAGCAGTTCTGGTTTCTTTGGGGGGTATATTCCCAGTAGTGGAATTGGTGGGTCAAATGGTATTTCTAGTTCCAACTTTCTGAGAGAGAGCTATACTGCTTTCCAAAGTGGTTGCACCATTTTACACTCCGCAACAGTGAATGAGGGTTCCAGTTTTTCCAAAACCTCGCCAGCATTTGTTGTTTGCTATTCTGTTGAATTTTGCTCTTCTTACTGGGGTGAGATGGTATCTCATAGTTGTTTTGGTAAATCATTATTTAACAACAATGATAACATCAGGTGGTTTTTTTTTTTTCTCTTGTAAATTAAAGCAAATTTTGGTGATTATTGCTCACTTTTAATGCTTTTGTTTTCATCTGATGTTGTTCTTAAATGGTCAGTGAATATTTCCAAGCTTTATTTTTTAACAAATTCTAAAATTCTTCTGTTTTTAAGAGTTCTCTCAGCAAGGGTACTGATTTGCTGTGATGACTCAACTATTTTGCGTGATAGAAAAATGTGGAAATTTTTCTTTGGATTATCAGTGTTTCCCAGGATCTGTTTTCTTTAAACAATATTTATTAAGTTTTTGGTGAAAATTGAAACACGAATTTAGGTTCCCATTGGATTGTTTCCATATACATTGTTTGAGGGGGAAAAAGTTCTACTCTGTCCTACATAGTTGCTTTTAGTTTGAATTGACTTGATGGCAGTAGAATTTTTTTTCTCCTTTCTTTTTAAATAGGCACTTCCATCTGTTCCAAGCTATGGACACATTTGTATCTACTCATGCACCAATTTTCCTATATCCACCCATATGTTCTCAAGCACTCCTAATTGTGCTGTGCTCACTACATTCACATTCAGAGCAGTTTCCCTACCATCAAGAAATAAGTAGTCTCAAGCAAGTCTGACCCGGAAAGGGTGAAACCAAGTTGCTCTCTGAAGGTAAGGATTTTGAAGCTCAGGCTCACATACTTTGAACATATTGCCAGGAGGGACTATTCCTGGGAGAAGGACCTCACGCTTGGAAGGGTAGAAGAAACCCTGGATGAGATGGATTGACACTGTCGTTGTTATGTGCTGTTGAGTCGCCTGTGACTCATAGCGACCCTACTTACAGAAGCTCTGAACCCTGTCCTGTCCTGAGCCAGTCTCACTAATTGTGACCCACCAACACTTATTGCCTCAGTCACTGTACCAATCCATCTCATCTGGGGTCTTCTCTCCTGTGCTGTCGCTCTACCCTTCCAAGCATGATGCCCTTCATCCAAAGGACCAGGCTCTTCTGGCCATGTGCCCCAAGTCTGTGAGATGGAGCTTCAGAATTCCAGCTTCTAAGGAGAAACTTGGTTTCACCCTCTCCAAGACAGACATATTTGTTCTCTTGGCAGTTTATAGTATGTTCAAGACTCTTCTCCAGCACCACAATTTGAAGGCATCCTTAGTCATTATCCAACTCTCTGAAGCATAACAAGTAATTACAAAGACCATGGCCTCGATTAGATGCACCTTAGTCTCTAGACTGACATGTTACATTTCAGTACTCAGAAGAGGATCCTGGCAACAATTCTTCCAATGCAAATTGTCTTTTGATTTCCTGGCAGCTGGTGTTAAAGAGCGTTGATTGTGGGATTGACATAGTGACTGAGATAATAAGGGCAGGTGTGTTGGAGACAGTGAGACTGGCTCAGGATAGAGTAGAATTCAGAACTGTTTTTCATAAGATGACTATGAGTCACAAGTGACTCAAGGGCACATAACATCAAAACAAAACAGTACAAATCATCACTCACCTGCCAGTTGTATTGTGGTGACATGTGCATTGCTGGAAGCCTATGATAATGGAAGATATACCACGGATACTTCGAATACAAGCAGGATCACCCTTGGTGGACAGGTTTCAGCAAGATTCCCAGACTATGATAGACTGGCCTTCCACTTCTAATATAGCAGGCCCTTGAAAACCTCATGAATGAATAGCAGCAGAACACTGTCTAACGTTGTGCTGGAAAATGAGATCCTCATGTTGGAAGGTTCTCAAACTATGAATAAGTGCCACAGCTTTCAAAGGAGAGTTAACCTTAATGAGATGGATGGAATAACATTCTTAGTCAGTCAAAGACTTTCTTCTGCTGATTCAACATGGAGAATAGCATCTGCAAACATCCATGAATTCTAGGCATTAGTGAGCTGTGGAGACTGGAAACCCAGGATGTTAAGTTTTAAAATTACACCCATATGTTTAAATAATCCCGAATTTACTAATAACACCCTGTCAGGTTGAGAAGACAAGGCATAGTATTAGAATTAAAATGTGCTATGACTTGGAGATGAAATATCAAGAGAAGAATATAATATAGCCAGCATCTTTAAAGAGAAAGGACTTAAGAAAAGATTCAAGCCTTGACTGAAAGATCAATGAAAACAATATTGAATGATGTGGGAAGCATTGAAAGAGATGGTTAGAACAGCACAAGACTTACTCTACTGAACAGAGTTGGTCAATGTTCACTGATTCGGAAAGTTTAAAATGATTAAGAACTAAAGGTGCTAAAGTAAGAGGACCAAGCTGCACTGAAGGAATTGGCCAAAATCCAAGGCCCCAGGAACTGATAGATTATCAATGAAGATGTTTCAGCAAGCAGGTGGTGCTGGATGTGATTATCAGTTTGTGCCAAGAAATCTAGAGATCCCTGGTTATGTTCATTCCTAAAACCAAAAAGATGATCTGATTGAATACTAATTCTTTGATAACATAGTATCATAGGCAAGTACAATCTTACCAAAGATCATGAAAAAACAATTGGAACTAGAATTTCCAGAAATTCAAACCAGATATAGAAATTTTAGAACAAGGAACATCATTTCTTACATCAGACGGGCCGTGGCTGAGTGCAGAGATTATCAGAAAGATGTTTACTTTTCTTTTATTGACCTTGCAAAGGCATTTGACTGTGTGGATAACATTTGAAGAATGGATATTACGGATAATATTTTGAAGAATGAGAATTCCAGGACATCTAATGGTGCTCTTGAGGAACTTGTCCATAGACCAAGATGCAGTTATTCAAGCAAACAAGTGGATACGGCATGGTTTAAATTAAGGTTGTCCTTTCACCAGACCGCCTCAATTAATGTATAAGAAAATAGTCCAAAAACTGTATTGTATGATGCAGTATCACAATTGAAAGAAGACTCATTGAAAACCCATGACAGCACAATCTTGCTTGTGGAAGATGAGTATGGCTTTAAATATTTAAGACTTAAGGATGAAGGCCAATGACTGTATCCAGCTGTATGGATTATACATCAATATTAAGAAAACAAAAAAATCTGATAAATCATGTTAAATGCAGAAAAACCAAAGTTTTAAATAATTGAGTTTTACTTTGATCCATAACACCCACAGAAACAGCACTTACAAGATTAAATCAGGTATTACATATTTGCTGCCAAGGATCTCTTTTAAAGGGCTAAGAGAAATAGTGTCACTCTAAAGACTAAGGTGCACCTAACCTAAACCATCATATTTTTAATGGAGTCATATGAATATGCTTTTATATGAATAATAGGCTATCTCTGGTGGCCTAGCGGTAAGAAGCTGTCTTGCATTTCCAAAGGCAAGCAGTTCAAATCCATCAGCTGCTCCATGGGAGAAGGATGGGTAATCTAATCTCCTCCCAAGCAATTAACTGCCTCTGAAAATCTGCTGGAGGGTCAGCTATGGTTTGGTTCTTACTAGATGATACTCAACAATAATAACATATTTATAACATATGCGCTCACACACATATCTATGCATACTATATATCTATAAAAGAAAGAGGAGAGACTTACAAAAAAAAAGAAAAAATAGAAAAGACCAAATGTTTTTTAGAAGTGCAGCCAGAGTTAGAATGCTTCTTCGAAGTAAGAATAGCAAGACTTCATCTCACATCTCACATATTTTGGGCATCTTTTCAGGAGACGCCTGGATAAGGACATCATGGTTGGAAAAGTGGAAGGTTAGTGAAAAAGAGAAAATCCTCAGGGAGATCAATTGATGCAGGGACAGCAACAATGGTCCTAAACACAACTGGGCTTGTGAGGATGGAGAAGGACCAGCAAGGGTTTTGTTCTGTTGTTCTGTTCTGTTCCATCCTGTTGCTATGAGTTGGAGGCCGGCTTAACCACACCTAACAATGATAAAGCAGAATAAAGTATTAGGTGAATAATAGAAAATATATATGATTAGGGAGGACAGAAGGAGAATTGATGTCTTTGAGCTGTGGTACTGGAGAAGAGTGGTGAATATACACCATGGACTGCTAAGAAAACGAACAGGTTCATCCTGGAGAGGGTTAAACCGGGCTGTTCCTTGGAGGCAAGGGTTCTGAGGCTTCATATGACATACTTTGGACATGTTGTAAGGAGGGACTAGTCCTTGGAGAGGGACGTCATGCTTGGGAGTGTGGAGGGACAGTGCAGGAGAGAAAGACCCTCAATGAGATGGATTGATTCAGTGACTGGGTTAATGAGGATAGGTCTTTCAGAAACAGTGAGGTTGGCACAAGATAGAGCAGAGTTTAGGGCTATTGTACATAGGGTTGCTATGAGTCTCAGTTGACTCAGCGCACAACAACAACAACAACAACATACGTCCCACTCTACCCCTGATAAACCATCAGTGGATACTGGTTTCTTTATGTTTCTCTAATCTTATAACAACGAGACCATATTTATCTTTACCTACTTGATTTGTTTTACTTAGCATTATTCCCTCTGGGTTAATCCATGATATAATGTGTTTCATTGACTCATTGTTGTTCTTTGTGGCTGTGTGGTATTCCACTGAATGCATGTACAACAATTTGCTTATATATTCATCTGTTGAAGGGCATTTCAATTTTTCCATTTATTTACTATTATGAATAAACATAAACAAATATGTATATACATGCCTGTTTGTGTCTGTATGGTATGTACCTAGGAATGGAATTGCTAGATCATATGGTAGTTCAATTTAGTGTTTCTCAAGAAAATTTCATACCACTTTCCATACTAGTTATACCATATCATAGTATCACCAGCAGTTGTTAAGTGTTCAAATTCACCACATCTTGTCAATATTTATTGTTACTACTATTACTTTTTAATGATTATTTTAGTTGGGATAAGATAGTATTGTTGTTGTGGTTACAAGCCGTTGAGTTGCTTCTGACTCATAGTGAACCTATGTTCAACAGCGTTATACTCTACTCTATCCTGTGCCAATCTTACTGTCTCCAACACACCTAACCCCATGGCCCCAGGCACTGAACCAACTCATTTTACATTGTAGTTTTTATTAGCATCTGTTAATGATCATAAATATATTTTCATATTTTTTGTGGTCATTAGTCACTAAAGAGATGATAATTGGTTACTTGTTTCTGCTCATATCCTTTGCCTCTTTTGTGATTAGGGTATTTTACTGTTGTTAAACGGTTGCTTTATTTTACAGATTTTGGAGATTAGTTATTTCCCAGGTAAGTCATTTTAGGAAGATTTCCTCCTGGTCTGTAGGTTTTTAATTTGTTGTTGTTATGTGCTGTCGAGTCGCTTGAGACTCATATAGCAACCCTATGTACAACAGCCCTAAACTCTGCTCTGTCCTGTGCCAGTCACAGTGTCTCTGATACACCCATCCCAATTACCCCAGTCAATCAATCCCCCTC
Source organism: Elephantulus edwardii (assembly GCF_000299155.1). Classification (NCBI taxonomy): domain Eukaryota; kingdom Metazoa; phylum Chordata; class Mammalia; order Macroscelidea; family Macroscelididae; genus Elephantulus; species Elephantulus edwardii. Next base: position 636,761 of record NW_006399771.1, read on the forward strand.
ATAGAGGGTCTTCCCTTCCTGCACTGTCCCTCCACTCTCCCAAGCATGATGTCTCTTTCCAAGGACCTGTCCTTCCTTACAACATGCCCAAATATGTTAGATGGAGCCTCAGAATCCTTTCCTCCAAGGAGCAGCCCGGTTTAACCCTTTCCAGGTTGAATCTGTTTGTTTCGTAGCAGTCCATGGTACCCTCAACACTCTTCTCCAACACCAAAGCTCAAAGGCATCAATTCTCCTTCTATCCTCCTTGGTCATTGTCCAACTCTCTGATGCATAACAAAAAAGTATCTTGATGAGCATGTGTTTTTACTTTTATGAAGTTTCTTATCTACTTTTTCTTCTATTTGTGCATTTGCAGTAATATGTGTTATATTTATAAAAAAATAAGCCTCAGTTTTCTCTTTATGTTGTGTTTCAGGAATTTTATGGTTTTAGATTTAACATTTTGATCTTTGCTTAATTTTGAGTTAGTTTTTGTGTATGGTGTTGGTTTGTATATGGTGTCCTGTTTTCATTTTTCTGCAGGTACATATCTAATTTTGCCAACATCACTTGTGAAAAGAGACTCTATTCCACTTACTGCTTTGAACTTTTGCTGAGATGTGCATAAATGACTAGGGTTAATGATGAATCCTTGTTTTTATTCCATGGGTTTGTGTGTATTGTTGAATCAATACCTGGCTGTTTTGATTATAGTGACTGTATAGTATACTTTGATATTGTTGTTAGATGCCGTCCAGTCGACTACCACTCACAGTGACCCTGTGAACAGTGGATCTTGTCCTATCATGTGTCACCCTCATCATCTCTGATATACCGGAACCCACTGTTAGAGTCACTGTGTCAGTCTAGCTCATGGATGGTCTTCCTCTTTCTGCATGATTTACAACCTTGGAAACCTGCTGGAGGGTCAGCTATGAGTCAGCTCTGACGTGCCAGCAATGCATTT
>NW_006399771.1:638058-653107 GCF_000299155.1 Elephantulus edwardii
AGTGGTAACTCGTGATTGCTGTGATGCTAAACTGCTAAACACTGTGACACTGATGTGCCAAATGCAATACTGGTTACCCATAGTGGAGAGTGTTTGGTGGAGCTTCCTGATTAAAACAAGCTTGGAAGCAGGAGTGGCATCCACTTCTGAAATAGCTTGCCTCTGGGAACTCTATGAACAGTGCTCAGTTCTTTCATTCATAGGGTCACTATGAGTCATCTACAACTCGATGGCACACACACACACACATACTTAGAACAATAAAACCATTACTCAAAAACCAAATCTGCTGCCATTAATTCAATTGCAACTTACAGCAGCTCAATAGGACAGAGTCAGCTATGGGTTAGTTCTGACTCGACAACACATAACAACAACAACATTCAGCAGAAAAGAATTGCATACAGGATTCCTAAGGCTGTAAATCTTCACAGGAGCAGTTGGCCTCCTAGTTTTCCTTTGGAATGGCTGGCGAGACTGTACTGCCTACTTCTGTATTAGCTGTGTTAACAATTGAGTGTCTTAACCATTGTGTGACCAGGGCTGTTTCTACTTTGCTCATGCTAAGTGTAGAATATGTGCTATTTTGGATATAACATCTTTCTTAAAATACTGAGCTTATTTCACATGCCCATTTTTGCCTTCCTATCATTTCCATTTGTCTGATCTCTGCCACTACCATGATCTATTGTAACATTACATACAGATTTAAAACCAAGAAAAGGGTGGAGTTCCATTTTTTTAAAACCAAGGAATTTCAGATTACACCTTCTTTGCCAAAGGAACCTAGACAGCATTTATCAGACAGAGTAGGGAAAATTCTCACTCTGCATTAGAGACAAGGACAGCCAGATATCAATTGTTAGCGAAATGAAATAGGATGGAAAATTTTAACAAAATATTTACACTGTTCTCTTAACTTCCTCCACTGCCAGAAATCTTGAGTAGGCTGTTGGCCAGTTTTCCAAAAGCAATTTTTCATACAGTTGACGAATTTGGCTTCCACTTTGGGAAAAGAGTTACCTTTTTCCAAGCTTGCTTGGATGTAATTTTTATACTCTTATTTCCAAGTCACCCAGTTCCCTTCTTCATTATAGTTTCCAGAGACAAGTGTAGGCATGTACAAGCATCTATATATAAAAAGAAATATGTGCAGTCATACAACCGTAAAGATGACTTCACTTTTGAAACTTAAGAACTTCATGTCCTGAAATTGTACTTCCGATTCTAAAAGCTACAGATAATCTCTGGTGCCGGCCAGAGTCCAGAACCCCAGATTGAATGATTAGTAGGATTTCAAGGAATACCAGGAAATTAGAATGTGGGGTCATTAAAGTTAGAAGACAACAACTGTGTTTCCAGAAGTGCCCAAGCTAGGAGGGCTCTCTCGAAGGGAAGCACCATGAATGAAACATTTTCCATATGACTATTAAAGTAACAATAACAATAATGACTGTTGTTGTATACCTTTGGGTCAGTGGGTTTTTAGGGGCAGTTAATCTTCTGGAAGGAGCTTGCCCATCATGATTACATAGTGATTTGAACATATTATGTTGTCTCAGAGCTTTGGCTGGAGCTAAACTTGGGATAGTTTTAGTGTTGTTGTTAGGTGCAGTCGAATCGACTGACTCATAGCCACCCTGCGTACAACAGATTGGTATTCTGTCTGATCCTGTGCAACCCTCCAGTATCAGCGGTGCTTAAGCTCATTGTTACAGTAATCGTGCCAATCCATACTGTTGAGACCCTCTGTTTTTCCAAGGACTGGCCCTTCTTGATAACATGGCCAGATGAGTAGTACTATCATTGCATCTAAGGAACATTTTAGCTGCCCTTAATCTCAAGATTTTTTTTTTTTTGGCAAGCCATGGTGTATTAATAATCTTTAGCAACACCAGAATTCTAAGGCATCATTTCTTTTCTCTTTCACAAGCATAAATTGAAAATTCTGTGGCTAAGGTCAGACATGCCTTCTCTTATAAATTAATATCCTTGCTCTTTAGAAATTAAAGAAATTTCCTGGCAGCACATTTGCCCAGTGCAAGAAGTGCTAAGAATTTCCAAAGCTCAAAGAGAGCAAACAGAATCTCTAGCCTCATTCCTTATGGCTGAAATGTTCCTATAACCCCTGCCACTCCACTCCTTTTTCTGTCTGAAGGACTGTAGTCTTGAGATGTCATTGAGTCAGATCTCACTCATATGGACAACAGATCAAACCTTGCCCAATCCTGTGTCATCTTCACAATCACCATCAAGCTCAAGCTATTGTCGCAGTCTCTGTGTCGATGCATCTTATTGAAGGTCTTCCTTTATTTCACTGACCCTCCAAGTTCCAAAGCATTGCGTCTTTCCCAAGGATTGGCACCTCCTAAAAACATGCTGAGAGAATGTAACACACAATTTCACCATTATCTCAAAGGAGCACCCTGGTTATGCTTCCTTCAACACGGATTTGTTCTTTTAGCAATCCATGGTGTATGTTAGACTCTTAGCCAACATAACAAGCCAAATGCACGAGTTGTCTTCATTACCTATTGTCCAAATTACACATGCTCAGGAAGCAATTGAAAATACCAAAGCTTGTGTCAGGCATACTGCAATCTTCAAATGGATGTCCTTGTTCTCCAACACTTGAAGGAGGTCTTTGACAGCAGATCTGCCCACTGTATTAAACCCGATTATGGGTCTAATTAAAATTAAATAATTGAGAATTTCAATCTTTAAAATCTTTTACTAGCTATGAGTGGGTTCCAAGTTGATTGCATATTAACAATCCTCCTTTGTTTTCAACTTTTGCAATCCAGCCACCCATTCTTTTTTCCCCAGTCATCAATTATTTTTAATGCATCTTTATTGCATGCTTGAGCAATGTCAGACTGCAGAAGTTAGGATAAATTTCACTTCATCTTTAGTAATTGGTACATATATTTCATTTATAGTCATATTAGTAGCTTTTCCTGGCATATGTATGGATATTATCCCGCCAATGACAGAATTGTACTTTAGGCAAGATCTTGAAGAGTTCTTTTTAGTGAGGAATATAATACCATTACTTTGCAATTTGTAATTATGTGCATAGTAAGTAATATGATTGTCTTATTAAAAAATGGCTAATATCAATCCATTTCAGCTCACTAATGCCCAGGATTGCCATCTTTATGTGTTGCATTTCATTATTGACATCTTTCCATTTTCCTAGATTCATACTTCATACATTCTGTGTTCCAATTATTAACAGATATTAGTGACTATTTCTCCTTATTTGGAAGTTTGCCGTATCAAGGAAAGAATTTTCTTCATTGGCTGAAAGCTTTACTTTATCCACTTAATTAGTTTCCTCTTTGAGGAGGTAACCCTTAACCTGTGACATTTTTAATTTCTTTCAAACTGGGAAGCTCATCTTCTCCCACTATATTGGACGATTCCCTGTCATTATTCATAGAGTTTTTGAAGAGAAGTTATTTCAGAAGTGGATGGTCAGTCTGATTCTTAGTTTGTCTTAATCTGGAAGCTTCCCTGAAGCCTGTCCCCCTGAGGTGACTCTCTCGTATTGGAAGAAGGTCAAATTGCCTCCCACCACCATTGGGCCCTCAGGCCTTGCAGCCTTATGCCAAGCGCCAGCACCAAAGATCAAGTTGAGCTACTGTCTGTGCTGTAATACTCCCATCTGGGACCTCATCCTGCCACACTGGCCTGAGCCTCAGCTGTGGCCAGGGAAGGCGGTGCTGCACCATGATACTCAAATAATTAATTCTCTTTAATTTGCTATTAGAAATACACCTATCTATTAGCTCATTGTATTAGGGAATGGTTTACATGTTGCTAATTACTTTTTTACTATCCCTGTGCATACAAGGACAACCTTTTAATACAGCTATTATTCAAATATATGCACCGACAAGTAGAGCCAAAGAGGAGGAAATGAAGAATTGCTATCAACATTTTGCAGTCTAAAACGGGCCAAACATGCCATCCACATGCATTAATAATTATTGGTCCTGGAATGCCAAAGTTCGGAGCAATGAGGAAGGAAGGGTGGTCAGAAAAAAAGGTCTTAGTGATAGAAATGAGAGTGGATAGTGGTATGATTGAAGTTGTACACATTTATTCATTGAAAGTATCTTTTTTAAAAACACCCCCCCCACACACACAAACATCACAAACAGGAAAGAGTATACTGTGGGGAGGACCTGCGATTACCTGTTCAAGCTGCTGTGGATCCGCGACTCGGGGGTGGGGGAAGACTTGTGTCCTGCTCCGCTTTTCTCTAGGATGCTTTCAAATCCACCCTCATTTCCATCATAGGAATTGACTTAAAATTAAAACCACAGAGTTCAATGGTAAGAAATCGACTTTCAAATTCGAACGTCAGAGGTCAATGGGAAGGAAACGAAGCTACAGACAGGGGACACAGTTGGCCAGGAGCAGTTCCGGTTGATCGCCACCGCCTACTGTCAAGGCTTACAAGCATCATGCTGGTCTATGACATCACCAAGAAGTCTTTGGACCGTGTCTGGAGCTGGATCCGGAATACTGAGGAGCACGCCTCCGCTGACATGGACAAGAAGATCCTAGGAAACTAGTGTGACGTTTATCTACCAACACCCATACCTTTGAAGTAGCAAGGATACGCGTGTCTGCTGTGACTCATGGTGGTGCTGAAGAAGGCAGCAGGCTTGGATTTTTCTTCGCCTGCTCTCATCTGAGTAGCCCACCCAAGGTGAGTGATCTCTGCAGCTCTGCACGAAGAGTGCATGCGAGTCAGAGAAGGTGTTGGAAGTGATCGGAGGCGCATCTCTATGTCAAGACACAGTGGTGACTTCCTGAAATCTCTGTCAAGGAAAACCTCAAGAAATCATATTTGGAGGCCCCAGAATTTCAATGAGGCAAAAGAATACTTAGAAAGTATTGGTTTAAGGAAAACATCTAGTTTCCTGTTCTCTGTTCTTCCACAAAGGAATTGGAGCCTAGAGGGAGAGTATTAAGGAGTAGATGGTTCTGTTTTAAATTCTGGTGCTGTTCTCCTGGTTAAGCCTGAAGGAAAAGAGGGGGAGTTTCTTAGCGTTTCTATAGACGTCATCTCAAATATCAGTGTTCCAGTGCAAATGGTGTGAGATGTGGTTACAGCAAACACTGGCAAGGGAGTGAGGATTTGAGAGGGTCGAGGGAAGGAAGCCAGTCAAGTCTGTGATATTTAGCAGGTTACAGCTGTCGACAATGAGGCTCGGTCACAGATAAGCCAGATCAGAGAAAGAGAACTTTTGAACTGGCCATATTTGACTACTTTGTGGTGCCTTCTGTAGCACAACTGCACAGCCTTATTAGTCTAAGGATTCTAAAATTGTAAATCCAATTCAGACCCAAAGAAAACTGCTGTGAAAAACTCAATGTTAATATGGTGATTACATATCTCAATATGGGTTATATATGAATGTTGGAGAAGATAAGAACTCATAACTAGAATGACAGATACCTTGAAAAAAGAAAAATAAAGTGGAGTTGTCAATGATTTAATTCTACTTTGATCAATAATCAGCACACAAAGAAGTAGCAGTCAAGAAATCATATGGTGTATTACATTGGGAACATTGAGAAAAGATTCCTCCAAAGATTTATAAAAGCAAAGATTTCACTTTGATATCTATCATCTACATCTGTATATATATATCTACATCTATCCAAACCATTGTTTTTTCTCACCATTTATGTTTGTGAAAGCTGGACAATGCAAAGGAAGACAGAAGAAATATTGAGATACTGTAGCCAAGCTATAATACTGGCAAAGAATCTTGAATAGACTGCCAAGAGTTCCTCTGAACTTCCAAAAGAATGGAAAAAAAAAATCAGAAGAAGTATAATTAGAACTCTCCTTAGAAGGAGAATGGTAAGACTTTGGCTTACTTATTTTGGGCATGTCATCAGGAAAGGTCAATCACCAAGAAAGGACACAAAGCTGAGTGAAGTGGAAGGTCAATGGCAACAAGGAAAACCTCAAGTCTAAAACATATCAGCTATTATGAAGGTGAGGTAGGGACAAATTTTTATTCTGATATATTGAGAGTGCCAACTTGAGAACATCTGATATATTGAGAGTGCCAACTTGAGAACAACTGATAACAATGTTGTGAGGAACCCTACTCAGATGTGTTAACTAGATTTATAGTTCCAATGACTTCCATGGAGAGTAATCCTGAACTCTTGGATTAAGTCAAGGAAGAATGAAGGAAAACAATACATTATACTCTCATTAATTTCAATTGTAATTTGGTTATGGTGGGTTCTTTCACAGAGGGGGCTCTTGAGAACTCAGAGTTGTCCTTCTCTCTGGTTTCATGAATCTTCCTATTTTAGGTGATGAAGTTTTGCTTAGCTAAGTATATAATTTTATGAGTTGTCTTTATTCATAATGACTTCCAGTGGACATACCCAATGCTGTCATTGAGTTGACAGCTTTGTGTTTTGGGAAAACAAAACAAAATAAATCCAAAACATTAATTACTATTGTCATGGACAATCTTGGCTTCCAGACAGATTTGCAATCAGAAAACTTGAGAAATTAGACTTGGAAAATACCTTGAAATAACCTCCAATCTGTTTCTGCAGAGTAAGTGAGGATTTAAATCCAATTAATTCTTTGACCAGATAATTTTAAGTGGCTGCATCTTGAAAAGAAGTCATGGTGACATTTTGGGAATCCTGTTGAATTTTTAGATTAGTCACTAAGTAGTTAGTGCAACTTTTGCTTTGCTGGAAAGATTTTAAAGAAAACAATAAAATAGCGCAACCAATTGTTTTAGCTTGAGTTTTCCTGAAATCAGAATCTGAGATAGAAGTGTTTCCTTCAAAGCAGTTTATTTGGAAATATGGTAACAGGGAAAAGGAAGTGAACACAGAGAGATGAGTTACTGAGTTGACTACTCCTATGAGCAATTAATTGGTGCTAGATTCTATTAGGACTTTCATTGACTTTCTATGGAGTCCACTTGAATGCTATGTTCTCAAAGGAACAAAAGGGGAATAATTTACTCAGGAACTCCAGGTTCTCCTTGGTCAAAGGTGGTACCATTTGATTTAACTTCTTTTCATTTCAAGGCTGTACATACTGATCACCAAGTGGATTCAGGTGAGTGTACTAATCTGTAGCACCAGAGCTCTTTCTTGTGAGGAATCAAGACTCACCTCAACTGTCCCTACGCAGAAACAATCAATGATTTGATGGGATCAGGTTCTGCTATAGTGGCTGAAATAAGAGGCAAGGTCATGAAGATTATTAATAGAAATATAGAGGTTTCTAAAAATATCGACCAACCAACAACAAGATATTGACTAGTCTCAAAATATAGTGACTAAATTCAACAATACATTGAATAGGTTCAATAATATACTGACTAGGTTCAATAATATATTGACTAGGTTCAATAATTTAAATGAGGCTATGGCATCGGGGATATAATTGTTGATGTCAGATGATGTTGCCTGAAAGCAGAGAATACCAGAAGGATGTCTATATGTGTGGGTTTTAAAAAAGTCAATATTTGTATTTCTTTTTGCCAAGTTATGTTATACAAAAGGATGAGAATTGTCAAGGTGCCCATCATAAAGATATTAAAATGTTCTACTATCTATGACAAAGGCATTTGACTGTGTTAATCCCAACAAATTATGGCTAACATTGAGAAGAAAGAGAGTAATAAACCACTTAATTGTGCTCATATTAAACATAGACCAAGAGGCTGTTGTCTAAACAGAGCAAAGAACCCTGCATGGCTTAAAATTAAGAAAGGTTTGTATTAGGGTGGCATCTTTTCTCAGTTGATATGCATTCAATCTGTATGCTGAATGAATAATTCCGGCACCTGGAAGAAGAATGTGGCATCAGTGTCAGAGGAAGATTCACCAACAACCTGCATTATGTAGATGAATAATCTTGTTTACTGAAAGTGAGGATGACTTAAAGTGGCCAATAGGTGACATCATGAGAGATGGAGAAAAGATTAAAGTTTGCAAAGGTTTCATCTTACCTGGATCCACAATCAACACCCCCTGTACCAGCAGTCAAGAAATCAAAAGACATGTTGCATAGGGGAAATCTGTCAAGGATCTCTCCAAAGTTCAAAGTTCTAAACAATAAGGATATCAGTTTAAAGACCAACTTGTGCCTAAACTGAGCAAACCATGGTCTTTGCAGTTGCCACCTAAGCATCTGAAAGTTGGACAATGAATAAGGCTGACAGAGAAAGAGTCTATGCATTTAAATTGTGATGTTAGTGAAGAGTATTGAATATATAATGGGTTTCCAAAAGAACTAACAATTCTATCTCAGAGAAAGTGCAAGTAGTGTGCTTCTTAGGGTTAAGGATGATAAAACATTGTCTCACATATTTTAAGCATATTGTCAGGAGGGGCCAGTCATTGGAAAAATAGAGGATCAGCTGAAGAGAAGAAAACTCTCAATGAGATGGATTCACTCGGTGCCTGTGACAATGGACTTGAGGATGGCAGAAGTCATCATATAAAGATGGTGTAGGACAGGGCACGGTTCTGATCTGTTGTTCACAGCATAGTTATGTGTCATGGTCAACTCGACACACCAACAAAGTTTTCTCTAACATCAAGTTTTGACAGAAAAAGAAGAAAGTGCAAGAACCCTAGGAGCCTGATGAAGCTGTGAGACAAATGTTTGAAATCTTATAATTTTTCCATTAACAGCTTTGCGGATAACTTTGCCTGTTGTCTGTAACCTTGGCAGAAGTTTTCCTGTAACCACCAGAGGCTCCTATTCCCCACAGTCAGGCTCCCTTGGCCCTTGCCATAAGGATCTTCATCTAAGGAGAGAACTCAGCAAATATTTAAGTAAATATTTATGTAATGAAATAGAGTGGGTGAGATGAATGGACATAGAGTTAAAAATAGAGCATATTTTTTATTCTACTTCTGAGCTCGATGTAGGACCAAACAAACCAGAATAGATTCTGCATAGATGAAATGTCACCTTCCTGACCTTCCCTAGTGAGGTTACCTGCTCTTCTCTGTTGTTTTTCCGTTCCGGACCTCCACGTAGATTCAGCTGCTACAGCCCTTATTCTACATTTTAGTTATTTAAAGTTTGCTGGAGTGTGAGCTCCGCAGGGGCAGGGATCATTTCCTGTTCATCTTTCGGATGCAACGTCTCTGCATTTTAAAAATATTCACTTAATTAGAATCTGACTTCTGTAAATAAAAATCAAGACATTTTCAACAACGCAGCCAATGTCGCATAAAATGACAATAAAGAAAAAAAATGACAATAAAGGGTAACAGAAGATCTTGAAAGTACACCTCCCAGATGAGTGACTGTGGGAAACTCATTGCATTTCTCTGCCCCTCAGTTTTCCTATCGGGGGGAAAAAAGATAAGGTAACAGTCAAGGTCAGGAGATATATAAGTTGCATACTGATTGCTGCTCTGCTCCCCGAGACTCGGTTGATATTTCCAGTGAACTGTGATATTTTTCCCACTGGTTCCACATGAGTTGTGTTCTTCATAATTTAGCCCTGTTGTCAGTGTTGACTAATTGAACGGAATGATTTTTTTTTTTAAACTCCATGAATAAAATGATCTCTCTCTCCTGACTAGAATCCTTCAAAAGATACCTGATTTCAGGTTGATGTTAAACAAAGAACATTTGAAAAACCTCCAGCTAGATATCCTCAGAAACATTAGGTGAAGTATAACTGCAAAGACCAAGATGCGTGATTAATGTTGAACAAAAGAAATAAAAAAATCATCAGATGCCATACATGAAAATGAAATTGCAAAGGAAAGGAAAAAGCACGTGAGCTCATGGCATAACCAGGAAGAGAAAGGTGAACGAGAGACTGAGTGTATAATTAAGTTCAGCATTTAAGTTTTTAGATAAAATCCTAAAGGGAGATGTGTATAATGGACTGAAACTCGGCCCTCTCCATAAGCACTTATCTCCCTTTCCCCACGCCTGTCTGCCTCTGGTTGCTGTGGAGCTGACTACACCTCCTGGCTGAGTGACTATAACAAAGTCAGTGACTTTTATGTAGAAACATTGAGGAACCCAGCAACTCTATGAACAGGACAATGGACCTTGCTCTATGTTGAGTCTCTGACTCAACTCACTGTCTCTGACACACCATTGTCACAATCGTATCAATCCGTCTCTTCCAGGGTCTTTCTCTTCTATGCCGAACTTTTACCATTCCAAGCATAATGTCCTCCAAGGCTGCCCCCTCCTGACAGCCTGCCCAAAGTATGGGAGACAGAATTTAAAACTCCTTACCTCTAAGGAGCAACTTCAGCTCACCCGCTCTAGGACAAACCTGTTTGTTCTCTGCATGGAATGTTCAATACTCTTCTCCAGCACCACAGCTCAAAGGCACTGATTCTTCTTCTGTCATCCTTAGTCATTGTCTTCTAGCTCTCAGATTCACAGCAAGCAATTAAGAAGGCTGTAGCTTGGATGCTACCAAGCCGAAGGTGGTATAGCGCTGGTCTGTGCATTGCTGTACAGAGGTAACTCGTGGTTGCTGTGATGCTGAAGACTGTGACAGTGATGTGCCAACCGTGGTAATGGGTACCCATGGTGGACAGTGTTGGCTGGAGCTTCCCAAATAAATCAAGCCTGGAAGCAGGCGCGGCGTCCACTTCCGAAATGGCTTGCCTCCGGAAACTCTATGTACGAACAGTGCTCAGGCTGTTCGTTCATAGTGTCGCTATGAGTCGTCTATGACTCGACAACACCAAACAACAACAACAACAACATAGCTTGAATGAAGGGTATTTTAGCCTCTAGACTGATATCATTGGTCTTTTGGACTCTGGAAAGATCCTTGACAGCAGATTTTCCCAAATCAACTCGTCCTGACTGTTGATTCCAAGGGTGGTGATATGGATCCGAGCAAGATGAAATCATAAGCAACTTCATTCAGTCTTTTCTTTTATCACGATGCTGGCTACTGGCCTATGGTGAGAATTTTTGTTTTTTTGATATTGAGATGCAGTCCATATTGAAGGCTGCAGTCCTCAATCTTCAACTTCCAGGCATATTGTAGTACATATGAATGCTTCATGTCTCCCACTACCTGAGTCGTATTACATGGTATGTATATACCACATTTTGTTAACTTACTCTTTCTGCTGCTGGGAATTTAAGTTGTTTATATATTTTCATTATTGCCAATAGTGCTAAAATGATCAATGGTATAAAAGTGTATGTTTGAAATAATGAATATTTATTAATCTGGGTGAAAGAGAAGACAACATTGAATGAATGGATGCTCAGGCACTGTGAGTATTGTAATTAATATGGGACAAAACATTCATGGATGATTGAAAAAACAATACACTTTGTAAACTTTCATGTAAATCATGGTTAAAAAAATGGGGGGAAATATATTCTTGACTTTGTGCTGTTGAATCTTTTGGGTATATTTTAAAGAGTAGAATATAATTGTTTTAGTTTTATATGTTTGAGAAACTGCCACACTATTTTCCACAAGGACTGTCTCATGTTGCATTTTCATCATCAGTGGGTAATTGTTCTAATTTCCCCACATCCTCGTCAATATTTTTCTTTTCTGTTTCATATGGAATTTTAGTTAACCATCCCAGAGGGTTTTGATCTGAATATCTCTACTGAGATATGTTTCTTGACTTATGGCAGTTATCATAATTGTAGTATATGAACTTTTTTCTAGCATTATAATAAATTTTATGAAACAAAATATGCATAGATCATAGATTGATTAAAAACAATATGCTAAAAAAAGAAAACCAATATGCTTTGTAAGAAAAACATGACACCCTTTAAATGTACCACAAAACAAGCACTCTTATAAACTGGTCTTGATGAAAACGAAACAAACGTACTGCTTTAGGAAGGTACTTTCTAAAGGCAGTCACAGTGGTATGATATTTAAAAGCAGATAAGCTAGTTCTAGAAATTACATTCAGACACAGTGTTCCATTCTGGCATATGGCATATGAGCTTTCACCACTTAAGACGGCAAATACGTATTAAGATGGAAAAGTGCTCATGATCAGACTAAAAGCAAAGGGGGAAAAGATAAAATGTGCACAGAGTATATTTATGTGTTGGTGTTAAGTGTTGAATCAACTACTACTCATAGCATACTGACATCTTGCCCCGCCTGTCCTGAGTCAGGCTCACAAAGTTACCACTCAAGTCCGTTGTTGTTGTCACTATCGCAATTCATCTTTTTTATGGATCTTCTTCCTTTCCAAGGAAAATGTCTTTATCTAAGGCCTGATACCGCTGACCACATACCCAGAGCATGTGAGATGACGTGTCACCATCCTTGCTTACTAGAAGCTCTCACGTTGCACTTTCTCCAGGACAGATTTGTTTGTTCTTTTGGCAATTCATGGTATAGTCAACACTCTACCAACACCACAATTCAAAGGCAATGATTCTTCTTTGTTCTTCCTTATTCCTTGTCCATTGTCCAGATGCATATGAAACAATTGAGAATACAATGACTTTGGTCAGGTGCACCTTAATCTTTAAAGTGACATGTCTGCAATACATCTTTTGGTTTCTTGACTAATGCTACTGTGAGATTGACTATGGGCAGATACAAGTCAGTTACAACTTGCCAGCAATGAGTATTGAGTTTGAGAAAAAGGATGCAATCCTGGCTCAAACCTCTTGGAGCTTTTAAGCTATGCAATATTGTCTGTGTTCTGTTTGAATGACTACTTCTTGGTCTGTGAACAGGTTTTGAATGAGCACAGTAGGCAATCTGGAATTCCGTCTTTTCAATGTTATCCATAGTTTGTAATGATCCATACAGTTGAATGCCTTTGCTTAGTCAATGATATGAAAGTAAATATTTTTCTGGTATTCTCTGCTTTTCAGCCAAGAGCCATCTGATCTAATAGTTGTACCTCTTGTTCAGCAACCTTTTCTGAATCCAGCTTGAACTTCTGACAGTTCCTCTTGATGTACTGTTTCAGTAATTTCAAAATAATCTTCTGCAAGATATTACTTGCTTGTCTTCCAAATTTCTTACCATAGATTAGTGAATATGCCCAGAACTGTATCTGTCTGCTGAATGTATCAATTGTATTCCCCTAAATCCTGGAAACTTATTTTTTGCCAATGTCTTCAGTGAATTTTTTTAAAAAACCATTATATATATTTATTTATTTTAAAAAAGACTGCACTGCAAGTCCAAGACCTCCTCACTCACAGAATGTCATGTATATATAATGTATAATAATGTTTGACATATAGTAAATACTCTGTTAATAATATTAATATATTTGTATTATATTGATATTTTATCAAGTACCACAATTTTTTTATTATACTAATTTATAAAGTTCTAATACATTGTTTTCCAGAACAAATTTTTCCAATTTCCCTCACCTCCCCACCCATCAAATTGTACAATTCCATGATTAATCCTCTCCTCCCCCCCCACACATCCTCATCCCTCTGCTTCTACCCTCCCCCTCCCTTGGATCTTTATACGCATTCTACAGTAATGGTTTTATACAATATTTGTCCTTGTGGGACTGAGTTCACTCAGCATCATGCTATCCAGTCCCTCCCAAGATGGTTTACAGAATCTTCCTAGGCCTCCACAAGAAAAAGAGTGATAACTCAATTATAAAATGTGCAAAAGATATGGAAAGCATTTTCAGAGGAAGATATTCGAATGGCAAAGAGATACATGAAGAAATGCTCCAAATCACTGGCAATGAGAGAGATGCAAATCAAAACGACAATAAGATGCAATGTAACTCTAGTAACAGTGGCAAAGTTTAACAGGGCAACAAGTGATAAATGTTGGAGAGGACGTGACGAGAAAGGAACTTTTATACATTGTTGGTGAGATTGTTAAATGGTACAACCATTCTGGAAGCCAGTTTCATGTTTCCTCAAAAAGCTAAACATTGAAATTCCATATAACCCAACTATTCCACTACTTGAAATATACCCTGAGAAAATATGAACTGAGGCACAGAAACTTGTACACCAATGATCATAGCAGCATTATTTACTATTGCAAGGACATGGAAACAACTCAGATGTCCAAACACAAACAAATAGATTGAAAATTTGTGGTACGTTCACGTAAAAGAATACTATACAGAACGCAGGAGCAATGATTCTGTAAATTATTATCTAACTTGGGAACAACTGAATTTTCTTTTTTAAACGTCTTCTTTCATTATCATTGGTGTTTTTTTTTATCATTGGTTCTTGATGCTATATACTATTTTCAGAAATAGTTGACCGATTTTTCTGGTCCAGTGACTGTTTTTTCTTTCCATCTTTTCTTGGTGCTTCCTGTGTCATTCTAATAATTTGCACGTAGCATCCTTTGGTATTGCAACTCAAGCCATGCATTTTTCCCCCCAGTTCCTTCAACTTGATAAATGCTGAGCATATTTTCCTCACAAGTTTCAGAGTCATGTCTGACATCCACTTTGTTCTTTTATTTCTTGTATTTTAAATGACTTATTGATTTCTTCAAGTATGAGGTCCTTGATATTATATCACAATTTAACTGATCTTCAGTCATTGGTATTATTGTTCAATACATCTACTCTATCCTTAAATTCAGGTGGGAAAAACTCAAGACCATATTTTGATTTTTGTGAACTTATTTTGATTGTTTCAGCTTCAATTTGACAGGGCAGGAAATGAAGACCCTGGATGAGATGGGTTGACACAATAACTGGGGTAATGGAGATAGGTGTGTCAGAGTCAGTGATACTGGCTCAGGATAGGACAGGTTTCAGAGGATCACTGGGAGTCACAGGTAACTCAATCACACATAACAACAATAATAACATGACAAATTCATAGTTTGTCTCACAGTTAGCCTGTGATACTATTTTGATTACTGATACTGATTTCCTTCACTGTCTCTTTCCGTAGATAGTAAAATTCATTCCTATGTAGTCTGTCAAGCTGTGCTTCATTGACTATGCAAAGGCATTTGACTGTGTAGATCATAACAAACTGTGGCTGACTCTGAGAAGAATGGGAATCCCAGAACACTTGATC
>NW_006399771.1:654117-716930 GCF_000299155.1 Elephantulus edwardii
AACAACAACAACAACAACAACAACAATGTAGTCTGTCACGTGAGACTCTTATTTAGAGTCCCTGTTTATATTTCATTTAAAGGTATTACTCAAGAAAACGTTCACTATGGTAGTTTGGGAGCAGATTAATAGCTGACCCTGCTGTGGTTTTTGGAGGCTGTAAATTGCACAGGAAGTGATTGCTTTTTCAAGTGGAACAACTAGTGGATTAAAGCTGCCGGAGAGGTTAGCAGTGTCATTTCCTTTGAACTAGTTTTCTATCAGAGTTCCCTAAGCCATTTGTTTTGCTTTTTAAAAAAAAATGTATTATTGTTGTTGTGTACCATTGAGCCAGAGCTCACCCTTAGCTGGTCCTTTGCTGGGTTTTCTGGACAGTGAAGTAGATTGCACAGAAGTAGATTGTCCATTCTTCTCCCAAGAGGCATCTGGTGGATTTGAACTGCTTGCCTTGGGGATTGCAGCACAGCTTCTTACCACAAGGTCACCAAAGCTCCCATTTATGTATTAGTAATGAATAAATCATTGTACAAAATTCTGTCATGTAGCTCCAGCTTCGTTTCTGCCACCAGTCCACATTTATCAATTACTAGCCCTCCTTCTTTCTTTCCAATTTTAGCATGCCAATCACCAATTATTATCAATGCAGACTGATTGCATATTTGAGAAATTTCAGACTGCAAAATTTGGTAGAAAGAGTCAATTTCTTCATCTTCAAGTCTTCACCTTGAACAAGCTTTAGCACTGGTTCTTATATTTGAACAGCAGTTGTATTAACAGTCTTGCTTGTATGCACATGAATATTACCCATTACTGGTAGTGTTGTACTTCAGGATAGATCTTGAAATGTTCTTTTTTGAATTAAGTTAGAGAAAAGATGGCAATGGATTTATAACTGCTCATGCTAATAACACTATATCGTGGCACGGAGGAGGAATAGTGGAAATGTATCCACATTTACAATATTCCTCTTACCAAAACCATTTATGGAAAATAGGAACCACATTGGAACATGTATCTCTGGATTGGAAATGATCATATTGTTAATAATTCTAGCCTTAAGCTTAAAAGATTATAATGTTAAAAATTATTTGTTATACATTTGTTTAAATTTTTCCCTCTTTTAACAACTGGGATCTAGAGGGAAGAGAAAAGACCAGAGAATGGCCAAAATTATTGGGGCAGCTATTGCTGCCAGTTTAGGGCCTTTGTCAGGAAAAGGAAATATTACTCATATACAGTGTCACCCAAAGGTAACAAAGGAGGTCAGAATTGCTTTCACTGTGGAAAGCTGGGCCACTTCAGTAGACAGTGTCACAGATGAGAGCCAAAGATAGACAAGGGAGTAGAGAGGAAGCTCCCACTCACTTGCTTTAAGTGTGGCTCTGAAGGATACTTGGCCAAGGGTGGCCCACATCAGGTCCTCGTGGCACACAGGACTGACAGGCTCCAGCTCCCAGCTGGAAACAAAGGAGGACGCTTCAACTGTTCAGATTTAGATCCTCCCAGAAGAGCTGTGGGTGAGCATTAACATTACTGGTAAGTATATTTGTTTTCTCCTGGACACAAGAACCTACTATCTGGTCCTAAAAGCCTTCTAGGTCCTAACTCTTCTCACTATTTCTTAGTTGTTGGAATTGATGGAAAACCTCATAAGAAGTTCCTTACTTCACCTCTGCCTCACATGCAGACTTCTGAGCTGTAAAACAACCCAGTGGTAGATGGAATTGGCTCCAGGAGTTAAGAACAATAAATGACATACTTGAACCTCTAAAAAAAAAAAAAGAAATGTTCTTTTTCAATTTGTTTTTTTCTGGCAGAGCAAATCGCATGATTGTCTGATTCCAAATTGCAAGACCAATCCCTCTCAGCTCACCAATGCCCAGGCTGCCAATCTTTATGTTTTCTGCTTCATTTCCAATTTTCCTAGATTCCTATTTCATACATTTTATGATACAATTATTATTGAATGTTTGGAGCTGTTTCTCCTCTTCTGGAGCCTTTCCACATTGGCGTATGATGGTCCTTCATTGGGTTAAAGCTTTATTCCATCCATGTCATTGAAGTAGATTCTACTTTGAGGAGGCTACTTTTCCTCAGTCACATTTTGAGGATCTTCCAACCTGAAGAGCTTACCTTCTGGCACTATATAGAACAATACTCTACCGCTATTCATGAGGTTTCCTATGAATCTATAATTGATAGGGAGCTCTGAAAGAAAACAGTGGAGCAATGGTAATATGACTAAATAGATTTAATATAAAAAACTATACCAAACATACATATGCTTAAAATATAAGGAAAGGAATGGCTTTATTGCATACATGGTTTATTTGCATATAATATGCAAATATTAAAAAAACGGAGGGAAATTACAAGACATCAGAATTACACCCATGTCCAGAATGGGTGACAGATTATTTTAATGCCATCTTTCTCATTTGCAAAAATTATTAAGAATAGGAAAGATGTAATCAGCAAAATTAGCTTTATTTACTATAATCTTATAAAAGATATTTTAAAATGACAAATACCAAGTGTTTTCAAGCATACATGAACTATTTACAAAATTCAATCAAATACTTCATCTAATCTCAATACAACCAAACAATCAGTGTCACATAAACCATTTTGTCTGATTGTGGTGCACTAAGACTATTAGTCAATTGCAAACAATAGTCTTGTAGACATTACAGAATGACAATGAATTAATAAAATACTGCACAACATGGATGGAATCTTAGAAGTAATATTATTAGAATGATGTAAGTCAGACACAAAAAGACAATTATGATTTAAAACTGTTGTTAAGACAAACTAAAGATTTACACACATGTAATTATTCTTGGATGGTTGCCAAGGATAGGGAGGGAGAGAGGAGTAAAAATGAAAAAATAGATAAGACGATTGAAGAGAAAGACACTATATAATAAGAGATTGATCAGACATTGTAGTTGATTATATTATTCAGTCATAATGTTACAAAATATATGGATTATTAAAATTGAAACCCATTATTATTGTAAACTTTCATCCAAATAAATTTTTAAAAGACTTCATAATAAAAGAGAATAAGATAAAACCAGTAAATATTAATTATAAAAAAACAGGGAAACTAAAGAGTAGCCTGTTTAAAATAAAACAATACTTAAGAAAGAAATTTATAGTTATATATACTACTCTCTAGTATAGGTATATACAGCTATAGATTTCTCTCACATTTTGGGCATGTTGCTAGGAGGCATTCCTTGGAGAAAGACATGATGCTGGGAAGGGTGGAGAGCCAGTGAAGGAGAGGAAAACCCTCAAACGAGTGGATTGACCCAGTGACTGCCGCAATGGGCTGTTGTGTGTCAGGAAGTGTGTGGATGGTGCAGGATAGAACAAGAGTCAGATCTTTTGTTCATAGAGTTACCATGAGTCATACTTCACTTGATGGCACCTAACAATAACAGCATACTAGAAAGGAAGAAAAATAGTAATTGGTGATCGTTCTGTAGCCATCAGGTTGACTTTACTTCAAACCAAAACTTTTAAGTGCAGTCTAGAATTTGACTGAAGGAAACTTTCACAACAGAACTAGTATGAAGGTGAATGGGTACTACCATCTGAGGGAATACATTGGCAATATCTGGTAGAGTTGTGTCTTTACAACCCAATGATTCTGTTACCAATATATGCATACAGTAACGTGATGCTTACATGCAGGTACAACTTTTCACAAATATGCCCATAGGATTTGTTATTGCAAAAATTTGGAACTCAATATTCAATAGGACAGAGAAAATGAAATTGTGTACATTCAGAAGGTCAAGGACTGTAGTCTTCAATATGGATTGAAGCTCAACATCAAGAAGACAAAGATTTTCACCAATGGGCTAATTGGCAGCACCATGATGGATGGAGAAAAGATTGAGGTTGTTAGCAGTTACAGCTTGCTTGGCTCCACAATCAATACACTTAGCTCTAGCAGTCAAGAAATCAAAACACGAATTGCATTAAGTAAATCTGCTGTCAGGGACCTTTCCAGAGTACTGAGAAGCAACAATGTCAGTCTAGAGACTAAGGTGTGCCAGATGTACTCTATGGTCTTTGAAATTACTATGCGTCAGAGAGACAGATAAGACTAAGGCTGGTGGAAGAATTGATGCCTTTGAGTTATGGTACTGGAGAGGGTCTTGAATATATCATGGACTGCAAAGAAAACAAACAGGTCTGTCTTGGAGAGAGTGAAACCAAGTTTCTCTTTGGAGGCTAGGATGTTGAAGCTTTGTCTTACATACTTTGGGCACATGGCCAGGAGTGACCAATCCTTGGAGAAGGACATCATGCTTGGAAGGGTGGAGGGACAGACAGAGCAGGAGAGGAAGACCCTGGATGAGATGGATGATACAGTGACTGGGGCAATAGGGTTAGGTGTGTTGCAGTCAATGAGACTGGGTGAGGAAAGCAGGCTTTAGAGCTATTGTACATAGGGTTGCTATGGGTCACAGGTGATGCTACAACATATAACAACAACATTCAAATAACGAATATCGTATATTAACTAAATGAGAAAATGAAACAAAACCCAAAAAAAAACCAGAACACTCCAGCTACATTTATCTAATTAGATCTCAATCCCTTAAGGTTGAGCAAAACCAAACCCAAACAAATTATTATAAACAAACAAAAAACAAGTTTTATAGCTATTTTACAGTGTGATTATATTTAAGTTTAAAACTATACACAGTAATATATTGCTTACGAATGATAGTAAAAGCAAAAATCATACATTTAGTTATAACCTTTCTTTTTTTTTTTCTATAATTATATTTTATTAATTTTCATAAACATTTACAGAGATTTTGGGCTTCCACTCATTCATTGTTGCACTATTCTCTCTACCCTCCTCCCAGTTTGTTCTTGTCCAAATGCCACAGTGCTTGTCAAAGCCAATTCTGATTAATCTTCTTTGTCAGTGTATCCTTTGCCATTCCCTATCACTCCTCCCTGAGAGAGACTTCACCCTGAGTCATAAGGAAAAGGGGACGGCGTATTCTCTTAGCTACTTCCTGCTGAAAAGGGACGCTGTGGGTTTCAGGGTGAAGATCTTCTCTCACTACTCTAAAGGGCCCCTTTGGCAGTAGGAAACACATAGACTATTATGGAGATTGATTTTGGAATTCAGATGCACTCTTATTGATTGTGCTTGGCTGTACATGTACATATCCTTCAAGATGTATCATGGGGGTGTTGCAACCTAGGAGACACAAATTTGACTAACAAGTTATAAGTACATGAGTCCAAAAATTATGGAAAAGTAAAAGAAAAGATTCTTTCATTGTTTTACAAACCCTCCCCCAGGTCCCCTCCACCATGCAGCCCTCGCTCTAGTCTCCTGTGATGACAGAAATACCCAGTTACATCTCTCTTTTAGACGGTTCTCTCCCTCCTCTGCTTCAGTGCAGTATACATTATTGAACCCATCTTACTCAGTGTCTCCCTAACCCCAAGGACAGTCCCATTCTACAACAGTGGCATCATGTAATATTTGTCCTTTTGTGACTGGGATATTTCACTCAGCATAATGTTCTCCAGAGTCAACCATTTTGAATAATATTGCATGAGTTCCTTGTTTTTTAATGCAGCATAGTATTCCATTGTGCGAATATACCACAGCTTCTCTAGCCATTCGTTTGTTGATGGACACTTAGGTTGTTTCCAACTCCTTGCTATTGTGAACAAAGCTGCAATGAACCCTTTCAAGACAGAATAATGATTACTTGCCACTGATATAACTAAAAAGTATTAGGCCCATTACAGCCTGGAGGCAGTTGTATTCTTTAAAACAAAATTTTGTACTGGCAATGATTTATTCATTGTAAATACATTTAAAAAAATTTTTTTAAATTGATATTTTAATGAAAGTTTATAGAAAAACTTGGATTTCCATTTATTCATTGTTGTACATTTTCATCCCTACCCCTCAGTTCGTTTTTCTCTTTAAAAATATTCTTTCATGTAAATTCCTTTTTTAAAAAGATAACTATGACTTTTTTTCCCTTGATTTGTCTATAATAATTCATATACACTGTGTTCCATTCTTATATTTCGTGTTTTATACAATCTTTCATTTACATCAGGTTTGTATAGGTACAATGCTTGCATAATCTACATGCACTATCATTTATATATATTGTATTTTATAGAATCAGTTACTATTGATCTGTATCTATTGTTGTTGTTATGTACCATCAAATTGGAACTGACCCATAGCTGACCCTCTGGGGAGTTTTCTGAGGCAGTTAATCACACGGGAGGAGACTGCCCAATCTCAGTTGAAACTTTCCTGTTCCTTCACCCTCCATCAGTGTGCTAATGCTAATGATTTCCTCCCTTTCCCATTTTCTGCCCACTTCCCTTTTCCCCTTCCCTTTTGAGCATTTACATGTCTTACTCAGTTATCCTTAAGAGACTGAATTTTCTCACTCAGCATAATGCTCACTAGACTCTCCTAGGTTTATATAGTATTTTACGTCATTTTGTAAAGGTACCACAATTTCTCAATCCATTTGTTTATTGAAGAACATTTGAACTTTTCCATTTTCTTGCCATTGTGAACAACGCTGCCACGAACATAGATGTATACATCTCTGTTTGTGTCTCAGTTCTAATCTCTATGGATTGTATTTCTAGCAGTAGGTCATATAAAATTATTATGTTCTGCTTTTTTATGGTTGCTGTTTGTATTTTTTATAAAAGTATTTGCAATGAATAAGTCATTGATCGCACAACACCCATGATGGTAACAGTTAAGACATCAAAAGATGTGTTGCGTTTGGAGTCTATCAGAGATGGCTAGGCTAGTGCAGGACAGGGCAAGATTCAGATCTGTTGTTTACAGGGTCACTACGAGTAATAGATGAGTCGAAATCACCTACAACAGTAGTAATAACAATGCTTAATGATGTTGGATATTCTTTCCTTTGCTTATTTGCTATGCAAGTATTAGATTGGCTAAGTGTTCAAATCTCTTGCCCATTTTTTTGAAGTCTTAATTAAAAAATATTTCTTTGTTTTGTTGCTGTGAATATACGCAGCAAAACACACACCGTTTCAACAGCTCTACATGTATCATTTAGTGATTGTGAGAACATTAGTTGAGAGGCCCAGCATTCTCACCCTTCTTCTCTGCATGGTCCCTCCCTCAATCATGTAAATTCATTGCCCCAAGCTTTTTACTTGAATCTTTCAAGTTGCTTTTGTTAATTTAGTATCATATAGAGAGTTTTACAAAGAGTAGAATATTTGAAGGTAGACATTCTTTTTAATTCACTCACTCACTCACTCACTCACTCACTCACTCACTCACTCTCTCTCTAATATCGAGCCGGAACCAACTTACAGCTGACCTTCATTTGGTTTCTGAGGATACCAGCTGCGTGGGAGAAGACTGACCTTTTCCTCCAGCCCAGCTAATGGTGAGTTCAAGTTGCTTGAGTGGTATAGACATTGGTTTAACCACCCAGCTCATTACAGACTAAGTTATATATAAGACTTCTGGAGATATTTCAAGCTTAAAAATTGTCTCAGGGCAATAGTTTTAGTGGTTTGCCAAACTTCATGGCTCTGGGATTTCTAGTCCTTGAGAATTTTAAATTCTGCTCTACATTTCCCCTCTTTTGATCAGGATTCTAGGAAACCTTTGAAATGAATGCTTAACAATGATATCCAAACACTGCTTGGTTCTTTTGACCTCAGTGCAAAGAGGGCCATTGTTTATGGAGGCGAGTAGTCACCTGTTCCTAGTCCTGCTATTCCCTTCTTCCTCTCTCACACTTAGAGAATAGTGACTAAGTGTTTGCCCTGGATGGTCACTTGAAAGTTTTTAAGTGCCTATCCTGATGACATTTTAATGTGTTATAAATTTTATTATTGAGTTTAAATGCTCTTTTTATACTTGGGATTTTAGCTTTTATCTGATAATACATTTTGCAATATATTTTCTACTTGACTGCGAGTTATCCTTTAATTTTCTTAACAGTATATTTTGAAGAGAAGATATTTTAATAGTTTAGGTTATCAAATTGTTTCTAGATTAAGGTGGTACACATGTGAAATCATTACTCAACTCAAGATCACAAAAAATTGTGGTCTAATATTTTCTTCTAGAAGTTTTTGCATTTTCAATTCTGTATTTGAGCTATACTTTATCTCAAGTTTTTAAAATATCATGTGGAGTATGAATTGAGGTTTGTGGATGTGGTTGCATATTATATGCTAAGAAGACTAGTCCCTTCATTCAGTGAATTATCTTTTTACCTTTGCCAATTGATCATCTAAGTGAGGGCCTATTTATGGATTATTTATTTATTCTATTAATCTATTTAGTCTACTAGTCTATTCTTATGCCCAATACCCTGTCTTAATTATTGATGTTTTAGAGTAAATCTTAAAATTAGCTAGTGTGGACCACTAACTGTCCTTTTTAAAGATTCCTTTGACCATTTTAAGCATTCTAAGTTCTTTGTTTTTCCATGAACATTTAAGAATCAGTCTGATAATTAATATACACACAGAGCTTGATGAAAACTTGATTTAGAGTGTACTGAAACTATTGAGCAATTCAAGTACAACTGACATTTAGCAATAATGAGACCTCTAGCTCATGAGCACAGTTTTCTATTTGTTTGGACCTCGTTTAATTTTCCTTTAGCAAATCAATAACTTTTGTAGTGTTTTTGTGATATAAAATTGGGTAATCAGAATTTTTTTTTAATCTGTAATTTTATGCCTAGAGATTAAACTGATCTAGAACACTTCCCTGGTGTATGGTTAATATTTGACTACAACTCATAGAGATCCTATGCATAATAGCTTTGAACCTTGTCCTGTCTTGCACCAATCTGTCATTGGCATATCTATCCCCTTATCCCCAGTTACTGTATCAATAACAATAACAATAGTAAATACTTAGTAAATAAATATTTTTTGAATGAATAAGGAGTTGGTACATGGAACTCATTTACTATGCTGGTAGTATGTTGGTATCTACTCTATAAGACTGTTAAGTAAAAGAAAAGAGATTATATGAAAGAAAATATCTCTTAAGTGTTTGGCATAGGAACAGTTAGCAAGTATTAAGGATATTAATTGAAAAAAAAATTTTCATATAGAATAGTCAATTCTTTGTTTTTCAAAGTGAAGAATGACTGGTTAATAAGCACTCTGAGAGTGAATGAATGTTAAAACTTGAATTAGAAAAATGCTTTGATAACAATTGAACAAATGAAATTTTTTCCTTTTTTTTTTTTTTTTACTTTTTATCAATATTTGGAGCTTGCACAATTAGGAAGCTATCTGTCTTTTAGTGCAAAACAATTGATCTCTTCAGGTCACAAATTGAAGCTCTGGCCCTGCAAACTTTCTGTGGGTATTGACCATTGCAGTAGTGTAGAATCTACTTCATAGGAGTCACTTCCAGCTCTTCTTCTCAGCCTATTGAGCGCTTTGGGGACCTCATTTGCAATACTCCAATCAAATCATTCCAGAAAGCTGAGGGAGAACATTGCAATTACAAAGCAGACAGGTAAATAGAAAGTGAACAACTGTTAAAGCTATGTGGTCTTGCACATGAGTTTTGACTATCACTTACCAATAATGTGACTTTAGATAAGTTACTTTCTATCTCTGCATTCCAATTCTCTAATCTGTAGATAACTTCACTGAGAGCTGCTTTAAGGATGTATTTCATTTGAATGCTTGGAGCACAATAGTCACTTATAAAACATATTATAATTAGTCCATAAAACTTTGACTGGAGTATTTAAAATAGATATTTAAAAATCAAAACATGTTCTGTTAAAGTAAACAGTCTTTGGTTGCATCATTAGTATTTCCTGGGTGATTTATAAAAATTATATTCCCTCCAAAGAAACCTTGACTGAAACAGTACCACTGAGCATTGCAACAAGTAACTACTGAAATCAGGAAATAGTATACTTATGCATGCAGACACCCTCATACACAATAAAACAATAGCAGCAGCATGAGTGTTTAGACTTAATGCTCAGCAACTTTCCTTTGTTGTTGTTTTAAACCACAACTTCAGAACTGGCTCATACCCAGCTTCCAGCAGGTTTCCAGAGGCAGTAACTCATAGAGGAAGAGATTGTGTATCTTTCTTCCATTGAGCAGTTGGTGGATTTGAATCACTTGCCTTTGGGTTGGCAGCACAACTCCTTACCACCATGCCACCAGAGCTCCCTACCTTTCCCTGAGTGAGATCCATGAACAAATTTTATTCCCTCTAAAATGAGAGTGTCTTTGTTCTTCAGGAGAGACTCATGGCACTTTTTACATTGTATTAGAAGGACTAGCATTAAATGCTGGAGATGAGTTGATGCTATGACCTTTTGGCTAAACTATCACACCTGTGAAAGCAGAGCTGCCCATTTCTTTGGGGGTTAGACGCTGGTGAGGGTGAGTGAAAAGACGGGGCAGCTTGGTGGTGGATCAGTGAAATGCTTCTGAGTGAGTCTTATCCACTACAGGAGAAAGATGGATGCTGACACATTTCAAAGTGCTTTCAGAATCATGCCTGGAAGCCCTGTGAGTAGATTTACAAAGAGACATATGCTCACGGTATTTGAATAAACACAGACAGGCTTTAATATATGGTGTGCTCACAAGCTGTTTACAGGTATTGAGTTTTAAATAACTGACACTCTTGGGTATCTATACAAGGAAGAATCCCAACTCTCAATACATAATCTTCCTCTTTTAATACAGACAGGAGTTAGCTACTCAGAAGGTACGTGAGGGGGAAAGCATGGAGGAAGGAGTTGCGAAAGGGGAAGGATGGAAGGCAGGAAACAATAATGAAGGAAACAAAGGGGAAGGGACAAGCAGTGAAATTAGTGGAAAATCCAACAGTGGTGTTTGGTCATGTTGAGAGGAAACAGTGTGATCATGCAGGTAGGTGTGCACCAGCCCACACAAAAGCCATTACCGTTTCTCGAGTGTTCTGGAGAACTGACCTAGACCTTCTTTTAGTCAGATCTGTGTTACTAGATGTTCTCTCTTCATGCAACTGGATCCCAATTTTGTTTTTGTTTATTTTTTCATTGTTGTTAACCCTGTGCTTCTGATCTTACTTTCTGAGATCTTTGTACCTAGGAAATCATGCTGGGAGTTGGAGGTTGACCTCTTCTCTCTGGACTCACGTGCACTTGACGAGGAGGCCAGAACCTGCCTCACTCAGATTGACTTCGTCCAACAGGGATGGTTCCTTGCTTCCTTTGCCAGTGATCTCATAGGTGGCTCCACTGAGCACAGGCTGACTGCACTGCGAGGCTCAGGCTCTGCCACTGGTGTCTGAGAGGAAATCGGAGGAACAGACGGAATAAGCCACTAATGTTGTTTTCTGAGAAAGGCATGCTGAAATCATGTGCAAGAATGCTAGAAAAAAGAATAAGTATCCCACTACCCACCCACCAGCTTTACAGCCTTTAGATCTCACTTTAAAAGTTTTTACAGCTATTTTAATTACTTGGTTTAATAAGCTCAAGAAATGGTTGGCAAAGAGTGAACGTATCTTCTACATACACCAGTATGAACTCTTTCTGGATCAGAATTTAGAGACTCTTTAAGATAGCTCAAGTTATACCCTCAACAAATATTCTGCCATATCCCATTACAGACTATGCTTTTCTTCTTCTTGTTCTGGACACAAACTCTATCCATTAGATGGATTATTGAAGTCATGGACCCCGTTGATCAGTAGCTAAATTGAACATTCATTGAAGGTGCATTGTGGTGAGGGCCTTTAATGAGAGATGAATGTACTTCAAAGTTAACAAGCTTTGAGTTCAGGAAAAGAAGTGGGTACCTTTATTTCTCTCTTTGTAAGGTAATAGCATTTTCACTTTTTGGACAATTGCTGCCTTTTCTTGACTTCCACTTTTTAATTGAAGTTGTTTAGGTGCTGTCCAGTTGACTACAGCTCATAGTGACCCATCTTGTGCCATCCTTATGATCTCCATGATGCAACTAAGAGCCCTTAGTTATAGTCACTGTGTCAATCTATCTTATTGAGGGTCTTCTTCTCTTTAACTAACTCTGTGCCTTTTGAAGTAGACTTCAAAAACCATAAAACTGGCCACTCCAAGACATGCGAGTGAAGTCCAAAACTATAAAGTTCATAAGAGACAAACTGGGATCAAGCTTAGAAGTGCTAGTTGAAGGTATAAAGAATCTGCCAAATACAGTCAGAAATGCACAATCTGAAAAGGATAAAATTGATGAATGGGACCTTCTAAAGATTAACTCCATGGTGTGCATCAAAAACTTTTACTGAACAGGTTGAAAAGAAAACCTACCAACTGGGATCAAACATTTGGTAATACTGTCACAGACAAGAGTCTTATAACCAGAGTTTCCAGAATACTCCTGGGCCTCCATAAGAAAAAGACTGATAACCCATTTACAAAATAGGCAAAAGCCATAGAAAGAATTTTCACAGAGGAAAATATTCGATTGGCAAACAGACACATGAAGAAATGCTCCAAATCACTGGCAATAAGAGAGATGCAAGTCTAAACCACAATGAGGTACCATCTCACTCCAGTAAGAGTGGCAAAGTTTAACAGGACAGCAAGTAATAGATGTTGGAGAGGATGTGGTGAGAAAGGAAATTTTATACATTGTTGGTGGGATTGTAAAATGGTACAACCATTCTGGAAGGAAGTTTGACATTTCCTCAAAAAGCTGAACATAGAAATTCCATATGGCCCAGCTATTCCAGTGCTTGGAATATACCCTGAAAAAATGAGAACTGAAGCATAAACGGAGACTTGTACACTAATGTTCATAACAGCTTTATTCACTGTCGTAAGAGCATGGAAACAGCCTAGATGTCCAACCATAGACAAATGGATTGAGAAATGTTAGTACATTCACATGAAGGAATACTATGCAGCACGCAGGAGCAAGGATTCAGTAAATTATTACCTAACTTGGGAGGGACTGGAGAGCATTATGCTGAGTGAACTAACTCGGTCCCACAGGACAAATATTGTGTAAAACCATTATTGTAGAACGAGTATAAGGATTCAAGCAGGGGCCAGAGGGTGAAGGCAGAGGGATGGGGATGTGAAAGAGGAGGGAGGGATTAATCATAAGGGTTGTATCATTTGATGGGGTGCGGGAGGGAAACTGGAACAATTTGTTCTGGAAAACACTGTGTTGGAATTTTGTAAATAAACTAGTATAATAAAAAAAAAAAGGAAAGAAGTGTACAATACAGTGACATTTAATACATTCACAATCCTGTGCCACCTCATTTTTATCTGCATGTTCCAAAACATCATCTACCATCAAATACGTTTCTAAACTTACTAAGCAGGCTCTCTACATTCTTCACTCTTGTATTTTAGCAACCACTAATCTGCTGTCTCTGGATTTACATATTCTAGGTATCTCATATAAAGGGAATCAAGTTTTATATCTATCTGATTTACTTAACAAAATGTTTTTTCAGATTTATCTATACTGTAGTCAAATGCCTTTGAATAGTCAATAGAATACGAATAGATATCCTTCTGGTATTTTCTTCTTTCTGCCAAGATCTATCTGACATGAACAGTGCTATGCGTGGTGCCACTGCTTCTTCTGAATTCAGCTTAGATATCTGGCAGTCCTCTGTTGATTCTAATAGTTTCTAAATAATCTTCAGTAAGATTTTGTTTATTTGTGCTATTAATATTGGATCATCCTTCTTAGGAAAGGGAATAAATATTTCTTCCAGTCAATTGACCAGGTAGCTTGTCTTCCAAATTTCCTGGCCTAGGCTGGTGAGTATGTCCATGGTTACATGTGTTTATTGGAAATGTCAATTGGTATTTTACCAATTTATTTTCTGGGACCTTATTCTTTGTCAAAGACTTCAGTGCAGCTTGGACTTCTTGCTTCATTATCATTGGTTCTCGATCACATGCTACTTGCTGAAATGGTTCTATGCCAGTCAGTTCTTTTTGTTACAGTGACTTTGTGTATTCCGTCCATCTTTTTTGTTCCTTCCTTGATCATTCAAGATTTTGCCTATAGCCTCTTTCCGTGTTGCAAGCTGAGACTTGAATTTATTCTTGAGAAATGTTGAGTGAGTTCTTCTCTTTTAATGTTCTAACTCCAGCTCTTTGCACATTTTAATTATAACACTTTGTTTTATCTTCTTGAGCTGTCCTTTAAAATTTCTGTTTGACTTTTTAACCTCAGCATTTTTTCCCTTGGGTTTGCCTTCTCAATGTTCTAGTGTAATTTTCAGAGTCTCTCCTGACATCATAGACAAGTTTCAGAGTCTCTCCTGACATCATAGACAATTTTTAGAGTCTCTCCTGACATCTTTCATTAATAGAGTCTTTTCTTTCTCCCTTGTCTTTGTAATGACCTTTTGCTTTCTTCATGGATGATATCCTTGATGTCGTCCCACAGCTCATTGTGTGTTCAGTGCCTCAGACTTATAATTGAGATGGTTTTTAAATTCAGGTGGGATATACTCAAGGTCATATTTTTATTCTAGCAGATTTTTAAAAATTGTATTCAGCTTGAATTTCAGCTTCTACATGACGAGTTGATGATCTGTTCCACCGTCAGCACCTGGCCTGTTTTTCACAGCTCTTAATTCTGTCTTACCATCTAACATAACATGGGTTTTAGCATGTGGATTCCTTTAAGAAGCCATTGTTTTGGCTTCCATGCCAGTGGCTAACAATAGAGGCTGAATCACTACCCTTCAAGTTGCAGAGATAACGAGGAAGGGAGTGGAAATAAAGGGAGGCTTAATCAAACACGACTTCTAGATTCGAAGTCGTAATGTATTCACGCAAACTCATGCTTACTCCACCTGATCCCATTTGTTTTTCCACCAACATTTGTACATTCTAACATATTACAGGCTTTTGTCATTCAGTTATCCAGGGTGTAGAATAATTCGCATTTCTCATCTTGAGAACATCTTGGTCTCTTCTTGTATTGGAAAATGTGGCATCTTCCACAAACAGAGTGGTTTTGTAACCAGATTTACAGTTCTCAATTGACCCAAGCGTGTCTTTACTTTAGGTCTGGTGACTGCTTATAATCTTCTTAGTTATCTAGACTTTATTCTTCCCCACCCCATCCACCGCACCTGTTTCCCAGACAGTGACTGTTTCACTCTTTTGAGCTACGTAGTTTAGGAGAAACTTTTGTCCTGCAAAATTAAAGCTGACTGCCTTGGAAACTCTATGAATTTAGAGAAACGATGAAAGTTATACAAGTGTTCAGGTCTTTCATTCACAGAGTCACTATGAGTCATCTGTGACTCAACAGCACTTAACAACAACAACATCATGGAGAGAGGTCTATTGGCCTAGTGGATAGAAAGTGATGCTGCCAAGCCAAAGGTGGGTGATTTTAATATGTGGCCCTCAGGCATGGTTTTAATTGTTTTTGGTCAAATATTCTTCTAAGTGGTATAAAACTGGTCTGTCCAATTGCTGTACAGAGGTAACTCGTGGTTGCTGTGATGCTAAACACTGTGATACTGATATATCAAATGAGAGAATGGTTACCCATGGTGGACAGTGTTTGATGGAGCTCCCTGATTAAAACAAGCTTGGAAGCAGGAGTGGCATCTACTTCTGAAATAGCTTGCCTTCAGAAACTCTATGAACTTGGAGAAACGATGAAAATTAAGCAAGTGTTCGAGTCTTTCATTCATAGGGTTGCTATGAGTTGCCTATGACTTGATGGCACTTAACAACAACATCAACAACAACCTCTGTTTTCTTTACATTCTAGGTTAACATTGTATTGCCAGATGACTCCTGATCTTGATCTGTTTTTTACAGGATGATCTCGCTCTACAGAATTTTCAAAATGATTTGATCCCTACTCTCCACAAGTCTCATTCATAAAAAGAGTTTTTCTTGACACTTCTCTTCAACGGGTTTAGCCTTGCTTATATTTGTTCTTTGCTACATGTTCTTCCTCTTAAACTTTGTTTGTATCTTTTTAAAAAGTTACTTCTTTGTCTCCCCTATGTTGTTGTTATAGGTAATCAAGTTGGTACTGACATAGCTGACCCTCCAGTGGGTTTTCAGAGGCTGTAAATTGTGTGGAAGGAATTTGCTCATCTAACTGGAGGACTGGGAGCATCGCCTTTGGGTTGGTAGTGCAGCTCCCTGTGAACTCTTGGGAAATGTTGTGGGGCCGTTCGACTCTGTTCAACAGGTTCTGTGGATTAGAGCACACATGGGATAGAACGAAAACAGTGATGGAAGCTAATACTTTAAGTAAAAACAAACAAACAAAAAAGCTTTACTCAAGATGCCAGATCTCCTTTCTTCTCTGACTCCCTTGCCTGTGTCTGCTGGTGGAGTCTGAACCCTATAATCAACCCAGGGCAGGACTCAATTCTTGCTCTTGTGTCCCCTCTATTATCTGATGTTAGAGAAAAATGATGTTTAAGAAACCCCTTCACTCTTTGTGTGCAGGAAAACAGCCTAGTGCTGTTTTACCTGTGACAAGGGAACACCAAGAGCTCCTAATAATCATTCATGTCTTAATAAATGAGTAACTGGATAGATTGTCCCCATTGATGGCACAGAAACAAAGTGTATGCTAACCAAACCTTGGTTCAGCTTCTCTCCTTATTCTAAATGTTTAACTTTGGTAGCCTGCAGTCAAAGCCGATATGTACCCTTTCTCTAAGGATCCTCTTGGAGAAAAGGCTGACTGCAGTGTAGACAGTACATACTAATAACAGTACCACAAAGGGATGCAGACCTCCCTTGTGTGCAAAAGTGAAAAATCCCAGTAATGAGTAAGGATGATAGAAGAAAAACGGATGCCTTCGGACTTCTTTCTTTCAGAGCAGAGTACTGAATAGCTATGGACTGTCAAAAGAACAAAGAGATATGTCTTGGAGAAAGTACAGCCAGAGCGTTCCTTGAAGACAAGGATGGCAAAGCTTCATCTCTGATACTTTGGGCATGTTGCTAGGAGAGGCTATTCCTTGGAGAAGGACATCATGCTTGGAAGGGTGGAAGGGATGGCGAAGGAGAGGAAGATCCTTTACCAGGTGGATGGACACAGTGACTGCAGCAATGGGCTTGAGTGTAGCAGAAATTGAGAGGTGGTCACAAGATAGGACAGGGTTCAGATCTATTGTTCATAGGGTTGCTATGAGTCATACTTGACAACAACAACAGGCCTTGGAATATAGAATAAGCATGAATTTTATTGCTGACATCAACCCCAACTTGGTCTCATTTTGTCAGAAACAACTCTACAACATGAGTGAGTATTGAGTGAGTACAGCTTGTCATTGGTGGGCAGATTGATGATGAATTGACTGAATTTATGTGATAAATCAAGGGACATATATGGTCATACTTCTGCAGTCCGTTTTTATTACCCTCCACTGAGAAACATAAGGAATCCCAATACACTTAATTGTGCTCATGTTGGAAATGTACATATGTTATGAAAACAAACATAGACTGTTTGCAGAATAATCACTACTAGACTCTATGAAGAAGAATGCACCATAATAATTGGAGGAAGACTTGCTAACAAACTGTAATATATAGATGATATAAATTTGCCTTCCGAATATAGTGATGATGACCAAACACTCCATTCTTTAGGATGGATGACATCTCATTACAAAGATAACACAAATCTTCACAATTGGACCGATAAGTAACATCATGATAAATGGAGAAAATACCGATATTGCCAAGGACTTAATGTTGCTTGATTCTACAATCAATGATCATGGAACAAGCAGTCAAGAAATCAGTTAATCGGGCAAATCTTCTGCAAAAGACCTCCATGAAGTGCTTAAGAGCAAAAATGTCTCTTTGAAGATACTGGGATTAAGCCAAGGTATTTTCAATCATCTCATATGCATTCTAAATCTGGACAATAAATACGGAAGACTGAAGAATAATTAGTGTCTTTGAATTATGGTTATGGCAAAGAAATATTGAATCTATGTATGGATTCCCAGGAGAATGAAAAAACATTCTGTCTTAGAAACCAGTCTGAATGTTCCTGAAAATGTAAAATGAATGGATAATCAGTGTGTAGTGTAATTAATGTTATGGAATTAAGTATGAACATTTTATTGGCTGGACAACCCCCGCCGCCAATACAATGTGCTTGTAAACTTTCACCTAGTTAAAAAAAAAGATAAGACTTAGTCCAATGTACTTGAAACATGTTATTAGCAGAGACCAGTCTCTATAAAAGGACATTGCTTATAGTTATTTATGAATAACAGATCTGAATCCTTTCCTGTCCTGTGCCAACCTTATTATCTCTGACACGCTCGAGCTCATCGCTGCAGTCACTCTGTCAATTCATCTAGTTGGGGACCTTTCTTTCTTTCACTGACCTTCTATCTTTCCCAGTAAGATGTTTTCCCAAGGAATTGCCTCTCCTAGCAACATCTCCAGGGTTTGAGAGATGAAGATTCATAGTCCTTGCCTCCCAAGAGCATCTAGTTGCACTTTCTCTAACACATATCTGTCTGTTCTTTTGGCAGTCCATGAGATATTCAGTGCTCTTCTCCAACACCACAGCTCAAAGGTACCAATTCTTCCTCTCTCATCCTTACTCCTGGTAAAATAGAAGGTCCATGAAAACGAGGAAGACTCTCATCGAGACAGATTAACACAGTGGCTACAGCAATGGGCCCAAGCACAGCAGTGATTGTGAGGCTGGTGCAGTGTTAGGGAGTGTTTTGTTCTGTTGTGTAAGGTTGCTAGAAGGAAGAACTGACTTGTTTTTAGGTACCATTGAGTCAACCATGATTGAAGTGACCGTAGAACATCAGACCTGAACATGCCTTATCCTTTACTGTCCCTGATATACTCAGACCCATTGTTATAGCCACTGTGTCAATCTATCTCTTTTTCACTGACCCTCCACGATGTCCTTTTCCCAAGACTAATCTCTCTCTTCAATGTGCTCAAAGTATGTGGGGCTCTAAGGAGCACCCTGGTTGCATGTTGTCCAAGACATATCTATTTGTTCTTTTGGCCATCCATGATGTATTCAGTACTCTTTTCCAACAACATATCTTGAAGGTATCGTCCATCTTCTCTCATTCTTAGTCAATGCCCAACTTTCAGATGCATAGAAAGTGATTGAAGAGGCTGTAGTTTGAAACAATCATACGTTAGTCTTCAAACTGGCATTACTTTTCCTTGGCAGTGTCCTTGATAGTAGACTTCCCTAACACAAATCTTTGACTTCTTTTTTTATTGTGCACTTTTAATTGATTTTTAAGATTTTCTACTAGTTTATTTACAAAATTTGAATATATTATTTTCAAGAACAAATTCTTTAAATTTCCCTCACCCGTCACCCATCAAATGGTACAACTCCATGATTAATCCCCTCTTCCCTTGCACATCCTCATCCCTCTGCTTACCTCCTCTGACTTTCGACTTCTTGACTGCTGTTGCCAACAGTGTTGATTGTGGATTCAAGCAAGAGGAAGTAATTAACCATTTTAATCTTCTCTCCATCTATTTTGATGTTACCTGTTGGCCTAGTGGTGAGGATTTTTGTTTTCTTGATGTTGGGATGTAATCTGTATTGAAGCCTGAAGTCTTTTATCCTCTGCAAGATGCATCTCAAGTCTTTACTTTAAACAAGTAAGGTTGTGTCGTTTGCATCACAAAGGTTGTTGATAAGTCTTCCCCCAATTCTGATGTGTTAGCCTGCTCTATTTGGACAATAGCCTTCTGGTTTAGATACAGATTTTGCATGAGCACAAATAAGTCTTCTAGTATTCCCATTCTCAGTGTAAGCCATAATTTGTTGGACTTCACACAGCCAAATGCCTCGGCACAGTCATAGTATTCTCTGCTTTTAGCCAAGATTCATCTTACATTAGCAATAATATTCCTGGTGTGATGGTCTCTTCTAAATCCAGATCTGACTCCTGAAAATTCCCTGTTGGTATGCGGTTTCAACCATTTTACTTGTATGTGATATTGTTTAATATTTCTGCTTTCTGTTGGGTTACCTTTCTTAGGGATGGGAACGAACATGGATCTCTTCCAGTTAGTTGGCCAAATAGCTGTCTTCCAAATTTCCTGGCAAAGATTAGAGAACTCATCCAGGGCTGTATCTGTTTGTTGAAATGTATCAATTAATGTCTCTCTGATTCCTTGGCCCTTATTTTTTGTCAATATCTTTGGTGTAGATCTGACTTGTTCGTACTCAATAGCAACAATATTCTTCCTAAAACAAAGGTCTTATTTTCAGTCTCAATTTAGTATATGAGAGAACTGACATACTTTTTTTTTTTTTACATTTTTAGTTATTTGTTCAAATCATGCATACTTAGCTCCCTTCCTCTTCTTTAATTCCCCTTGTGAGGCTATTAATTGTAACATACATGGTTTCTATTCCTTTCAGAATTGCCTTTCTTTCACTTATTCCAGAAACAACTGATTTTTAAAGAGATAAAATAACTTACCCTGGGTCACATGGCCAAAAAGTGACTCCACAACCCAAGCTCTTAATCCTCAGTAATCACAGTGCTGGCTTCTGGTTTTCTGGGATATCAAAACGTTTAATGCTTTTTTAATACATTGAATGACATCAGCTTCCTAAGCAGCATGCCTCAGGAAACTGAAATTTGATATGGTGATGGTTGTGAAAGGGCTTCAGGACTTTTGTTCATGGAGTCGCTATGAGTCATGCTCAACTTGATGGCAATCAACAATAACAACAACACCACAACAAAATAGTGGTATTTGTATGGTTACAACACTTTTTTAAATTAAAAATCCAAAATTCTAAGTAATTTACAATTTGAGATAAACCTAGAGGAGTATATACTCTATTGACATTTAAAACTGATCTTCCCTTTGGCTTTGCTCTCTCAGAATAAAGCCCAAGGACCTTATAGAGGCCTCCTCTTCCCTATTCTTTGCACTATCTTTATATCTAGAATTTTCTAGAGTAACAGAAACAAATGAAACGGTCTCAGTGTTTCTCTTTATCTTTATTTACTTTAAGGCATTGGTTCAGGTGATCATGCGGAGGTCACAAGTCTAAAACTCCAAGATCAGATGACAGATTGCAGTTTCTTACAGGCTTTCATCCCAAGTGCACGTCCAAGTCACATGACTGGAACAATGAGTTGAAAGTTCTGTCTAAATATCCTTTATAGTCCAGAGGAAGAATACACCTTAGGAAAAGTCTTTTTTTGCTCTTCAGGCCTTTAACTGATTATCTTAACTAGATTATACAAGGTAATATGCTTTATTAAAGGCTAATTGCTTTAATCACTTGCATATACTAAATTATAGCAACTAGACTTGTGTTTGGTCAAAACTGGCCCTCATATCCAGGTTGAAAGACAGAATTATTGGTCTCAGCCTGCTTTGCTGGTATTGCACTGATTTCGCTACTCCTCAATACTCCTGTATTGAGGTCTTCTTCCTGAAATACCCTTCTGCCTGCCACACTCTTCCCCAGACACCAACATGAGGGAATATCTCACTTCCTTCAAGTCTTTCTCAAGCATCATATCACCTTGACTAGTGTAAGAAGCCACACTACAATCCCAAAGGCACATAGTTCAAGTCCACTGGCTGATTGTAGAACAAGGATGGGCAATCTCTTCCTGCTCAGTTTGCTAGATCTGGAAACCAGCTGTAGTTATGAATTGGTTCTGACTCCATGACACACAACAGCAACAGCAACAACAATATTTAAAGTTGTTACCTGTCGCTTCTACTCCCTCACCTCCACTCTGTATTCTACCAGCACCTTCTAGCATATTCTACAACTTATTTATTATATCATCTGCCCCTCCTCCACATTTATTCAAATGTAAGCTCTATGAGGGAAGTTATACTGATGTATCTCAGATACTTAGGTCTGGCACAAAGTAGATGCTCAATCAATAAATATCAATACCTGATAAATTAGCAAGTAAGATGACTTTCTAACCACACTCCTGTTTTGTTTAAAATCTTCTCAAGGCATCTGGTTGCCACGTTAGTTCCTGCTTCACTGATTACTCATGAGACACAGCAGCTTTTTGAAATTCATGACCATCTTTGTGGCCCCACAGCCAGTCTGGACTGTGTGAGCTTCCAGAGGGTGACCTGGTGGAGATACGTAGATTGGGGTTGTGGTGGAGAATTGTAAGTAAATATGGACGGAGCTGTAATGTGGATTGGGAACATGTGAAAGAAAGAAAACCAAGAGGTACGCTTCCACATTCAATTCTTCCTTTTCTCTATCTTTTCTTTCCCCTTTCTCCCTGCAACCAGCTCCTTTCTCTTAGAGCCCAACCTGTGGATTCTCCTTCCTCAGACACCCTTCCTAGAGAAGTCAATGCAGATATCTCAGCCTTTGACCCTAGTCTCCCACAGAGGAATAGCTTCTGATACTCCTGGGGAGGAATCCAAAGAGGATGACCATCTGTCTTTCTATCTCAACACTGCACTTTGCATTTCTTTACCCTGACCTCAGTTTCTATAACTTAAAAATGAGAGACAGAATTCCATTGTCTCCTTGACTTTATTCTGTTATGGTTTTAGGATTAGTTGTCAAAGCCCTCTTTGTAGGAAGTCACTTTTTCCTTCTCTGGTTCCTGTAGTGTTTTGCTGATCATTTGTTCAACACTTTCATTGCTGCTGAGGCAGAATTGTCCAGCAAGTTTCTGAGGCTGTAATTGCACAGGAGGAGATTTCCCATTTTTTCCCCCCTTGGAGTTGCTGGTAGTTTTGAAACTCTAGGGAAGTTGGCTTTTGAGTTTGCTGGGCTAGTCCTTTTAATATACACCACCAGAGCTCCCTGGCCTTGACCTGATCAAAGGTGTGGATTGTAACTGTCATTTTGTTCACTTCTGTCTTGCTTACCAAGTCAAAGGTTGGTTGTTACTGTTCTTCGGTGCCATTGATTCAAGTAAGACTCGTAAGACTCAGAGTGACCCAATGAACAACAGATCTGAATCCTGTGCTATCCTGTGCCATCCTCACCGTCTGATAAACTTGAGCCCATTGTTGCAATCTTAATCCATTTCATCAGGAGTCTTCCTCTCTTTCACTAGCCTTCTACCCTTCCAAGTATAATAGAAGGAGTAGCCTCTTTTCCAAAGCATAGTGTCCTCCCCAGCCACATGTCCAAAGTATGAGAGATGAAGCTTTGCCACTCTTGCCTCCAAGGGGCACCCCAGCTGCACTTTTCCCAAGACATTGTTCTTGTGGCAGTCCATGGGATCGTCAGTACTCTTCTCCAACACTGCAGCTAAAAGACATCAATTCTTCTTTTGTCATCTTTATTAATTTTCCAGCTTTTAGAAGCATAGCGTAGTGGAAAAGATGATGGCCTGAATAAGGTGCAGCTTAGTCTTCAAACTGACTTCATCACTCTTCAGTATATTACAGAGATCCCTGACAACGGACTTGCTCAAAGCAATGTGTCTTCTTATCTCCTGACTGCTGGTATTAAGGGTATTGATTGTTAATCCAAGTAAGTTGAAATCATTGATCGTTTCAATCCAGTCTTCATCTATCTTGATGTTGCCCGTTGACTCAGTGATAAAGACTTTTGTTTTTCTTGGTGTTGAGATGTAATCAATATTGAAGGCAAAAGAGTAGAGGCTACATTCAATGTATATTGAAGTAAGTAGTCTTTGATCTTCTTTAGTAAATGCTCCAAGTCTTCTTCAATTTTTTTCAAGTCATGTTGTATTATCTGCATATCACAGGTTATTAGTTTTTCCTCAAAAACTGGTGCCACATTCTTCACCTAGCCCAGCTTCTCAAATTACTTGCTCTGCATACAGACTGAATAGGTATGAAAGGAGGAGGCACAGATCTCCAGATTGTAAACCGTGCGGGGTTTTCTTGTTCTGTTTGTTCAACTGCACTATTAAGTATTTGGGGATTCCCATTCTTTCCAATGTTAGTCGTAATTCGTATGATCCACACAGTCAAATGCTTTTGTAGAGTCAAGAAATCATGAGTGTATTTCCAGTATTCTCTGCTTTCTGCCAAGATCCACCTGACATCAGCAATGATTTCTCTCCTGATATGGCCTCTTCTGAATCCAGCTTGACTTCCTGGCAGTACCCATACTGTTCCATCGATTTAAAAACAATTTTCATTAATATTTAGTGTGCATGTGATATTAGCAATATTGTTTGATAACTTTCATAGTTACTTCTAAAATGGGAAGAAATACATATTTCTTTTAATCTGCTGACCAGTTAGTGTCCCAAAGTTCTTGGCATAGGCTAGTGAGCATGTTTAAGCACAGCTGCATCTGTTTTATGAAACCCCTCAACTGATCAATTCCTGAGGCCTGTTTTTTTTTTAATGCCTCCAGTGAACCTTGAACTTTGTCCTTTGTTACCATCGGTTCTTGATCATATGTTTCTTCCTGACATGATTCCAAAAGACTCAAGTTCATTGCAATTGAGTTTAAACTCCAGTGAGTTATTAGAGACAGTAAATTTCAAGGGAGGAGATTTTCCATATTAAGGAGCTGCTGATGGATTCACACTGGTAGATTGAGAGCATCGTTCTTTACAAACTAGACCATTAAATTCCCTCTGGTGAAATGGTTCAGTGTCCACTATTTTTTTTTTAAATAAGTATTCTTTTTATCCAGAAGAATTTTAGATTATTATTACAAACAAATTTCTGAACTTTACTTCAGATATATTTAATTGCAATGGAAGGGGCCAAGTGTGTGTTTTGCGTTTGTTTTTCAACAAGAATTTGTATTTTTTTCCTTTTTTGTTTTTGTTATGTTGTTATGTGTCGTCAAGTTGTTTGTGACTCGTAGCGACCCAATATACAACAAACAGCCCTGAGACCTGCTCTATCTTGTCCCAACCATACTGTCTCTGACACATCTACCCTCATTACCCCAGTCACTGTATCAGTCAAGCTCTTTGATGGTCTCCCTCTCTTTCTCTGTTCCTCTGACCTTCCAGGCATGATGTCCCTCTCCAAGGACTGGTTCCTCCTTGCAACATGCCCCAAGTGTGTCAGACAAAGAAAGCCTCAGAATCTTTATCTCCAAGGATCAGCCTGGTTTCACCCTCTCTAGGATGAACCTGTTTGTACTCCTGGGCAGTCCATGGTATATTCAAAACTCTTCTCCAGCACCACAGCTCAAAGGCACCAATCCTCTTTCTGTCATCCCTAGTCATAGTAATTGTATTATTTGCATTTTCTTTTGATGCTTCTTGCATCATCCAAGATCTTGCCCACAGAATCATTCAATATTGTAACTTGAGGCTTGAATTAATTTTTCAGGTGTTTTTTCTTCTTTCTCTGTTTGAGAAATGTTGAGTGTATTCTTCCCTCTTAGTTTTCTTTTTCTTTTTTCCCTTTTAATTTTCTAACTCCAGCTCTTTGCGTATTTGGTTATAGTACTTTGTTTTGTCTTTCAAACTGTGCTTTAAAATCATCTGTTCTACTCTTTTTTTCCACCATGTCTTCCCTTTGTTTTGGCTTTTTACATGTTAGTGCAAGTTTCAGAATCTTTTCCAACATCCTGCTTCTCTGTACTTTTCCTATTTTTAGTAATGACCTTTTGCTTTCTTCGTGGATGATGTCTTTGATGTCATTCCACAATTCATCTGGTCTTCAGTCATTAATGTTCATTGCCTCAAATCCATACTTGAGATGGTTTATAAATTCAGTTAGAACAGGCCTAAGGATGTGTTTTTATTCTTGAATTTATTCAGCTTCAATTTGAACTTGCACATGAGTAATCAATGGTCTCAATTTTTTCATTCTTAGCTTTAGTAGTTGGTAGGTATATATTTTTCTTTTTTCACTAGTTTATTTACACAATTCTAATACAAATTCAAACAAATTCTTTCAATTTCCCCTACCCCCCATCAAAATGTATAACCCAATAATTAATCCCCTCTTCCCCCTGTACATCCACATCTGTCTGCTTTCAACTTCTCCCACCCCTCCTGGATCCATATACTCATTCTAAAATAACAGTCTTATACAATATTTATCCTTGTGGGACTGAGTTAGTTCACTCAGCATAATGCTCTCCAGTCCCTCCAAAGTTAGGTAAGAATTTACAAAATCATTGCTCCTGCATGCTGCATAGTATTCCATTGTGTGAATGTACCATAATTTCTCAATCCATTCATTTGGGGTTGGACATTTGGGCTGTTTCCATGTTCTTGCGATGGTAAATAATGCTGCTATGAAAATTGGTGTACAAATCTCAGTTTGTGCTTCAGTTCTCATTTTCTCAGGATATATTCCAAGTAGTGGAATAGCTGGACCATATGGAATCTCTATGTTCAGCTTTTTGAGGAAGCTCCAAACTGCCTTCCAGAGTGGTTGCACCATTTTACAATTAGTTGGTGGGTATATCTGAATGACGTTGTTGTTGTTGGGTACTGTTGAACTGGAACAGACCCATAGCGGATCCTCCAGTGGGTTTTCAAAGGCAGTCAATCACATGGGAGGAGATTCTTCTTCTGCGGAACAGCTGATGGATTTGAACCTCATGCATTTGGGATTGTGGCACAGGTTCTTAA
The DNA here is from genome assembly GCF_000299155.1 of Elephantulus edwardii. Classification (NCBI taxonomy): domain Eukaryota; kingdom Metazoa; phylum Chordata; class Mammalia; order Macroscelidea; family Macroscelididae; genus Elephantulus; species Elephantulus edwardii. The sequence continues at coordinate 680,699 of NW_006399771.1, forward strand.
CAGTAGGCCACCAAAGTGATAGTTGTATTAATTGGTCATCTTTGTGCATGTATAGGTAATTTTCTGTCACTGTACTTCATGGTAGACATTGAAATGTTCTTTTTAACAACAAATGCAACACCATTCCTCTTCAAATCATTATTCCCAGCATAATAGATCATATAATTGTCTAATTCAGAATGGTCAATACCAGTCCATCTCAACTCACTGATGTTGATCTCTGTACAGGTCACTGTCTTCTTATTAATGAATGTTTGCAATTCTTTATCCTCATTTTTTTTTAGTACCTTCCAACATAATGGGCTCGTCTTTTGACACAATGCCCAGCACTGTTCTTCTGCCTTTCATAAGGTTTTTGAAAGCCCGTTAATTCAGAAATTGATGACCTGTCCTTCTTCTTATTCTGTCTTTCTCTGGAAGCTCTGTTGAGACCTGTCCACCATGGTTGAGCCTGCTGGTATTTGAAATACTGGTGGCATAATTGCAAACATTGCAGCAAGAAGCAAGCTACCACAGCAGGGCAAATTGACAGACAAAGGCTGTGCCCTCAAGAGCAAACTACAAAACAAACAAGCGAGCAAATATCCTCAAAATCATGAGAACTAGAAGCCACGCTGTCTGATCTGGGACCGTGTGTCTCCCAGCACAGAGTCATGCATGGAGACACAGGAAGAGCTCCATCAGTGAAAATTATTATTCTCAATCTCTCTGCATTCATGCATTCATTTAGGTGCCTGTGTGGTGCAAAATAGTTTGCACTTGTCTGGAAATGGAAAGGCTGGCCGTCTGAATCCAACCAATAATATTATAGGAGGAAGGGCCTGGCCATTCACTTCCATAAAGACCACAGCAGAGAAAACCATATAGAGTCTTTCTACCCCGGGACCCTTGGGCTCATTCTGATTCTTTGTCACCTGAAAGGCACAAGACAGCCACATGCATTGCATAATTGGATGCTTATTTGATGATCATTTACTGACTTAATGAGCATTACACAGTGGTATCTACTTCTCTCTATCCTAACTGGTGATGAGTAAAAAGCAGTGGACATCTCTGACCTGGTCTGTCTTCAAGCATCAATATGCAGTTTCCTCCAGTTCTCTAACTGCTGAGGTGTCAGGCAATACCGAGTTACAGAGAGGAAACAGGTTTAGAGTTCAGAGAGCATTCACTGCCTAACTCTGCTCTCAGATTCAGTGGATAATTCCCTGAGTGGTCTTCTGGCTGGCACTTGGAGGAGAAGGGGAGGGAGAGACAGACTGGACTGACGCTAGTCCTCTTCTGACCTAGGTGAGGAACGGTGGTGTGCTTAGAACCCCCCTGCCACACACTGGCCTTGAGCTCCTGCGCCCCTCCTCACCACCCTGCACCCACTATCCAGGTCCAGGCGTGCGCAGAACGGAGCCACCAGCTTCCTGACGTTTGGGTGGTCCCTACGCCTTGTAGACAAGCCACGGGCAGCACGTCTCAGCAGTAAACACGGCTCTGGACATGCTCTTTGGTGAACTTGGCCGATCTAGACACTCAGCCCTAATTGCAGGGAGCCCGGGCCAATGCATCCGTGGTGAGCAGATGTGCCTAGGCGCCACCTGGCCCAATTGCTCCCACTTATCTGGGTCTCTGCTCGGTGGGGAGCGCGTCGAGGCTCCCACAGCCAGGAAACGCCTCTATCATTAATCAGAAGCGGCGGGCGGCCAGATCAATGGACCTCCTCCTGGAGATCAATTGGGGAACTAGGTGCACAGAGGGGACTGGTCGATCAGATGCGTCTTCGGACTAGGGTCGCTTGGGGACATCAGCCTCTGCAGGTGTCTGTTCCATACTAGCCTGGGCGGGGTGCTGCTGGAGGACTGAGCCGGCCCCTCCCACCGATCAGGAAACCCCTTATTTATTTTTTTTTTTTGGTCAATTTTTTTGTTTTTTTTTTAAAATTAATTTTGATGAAAGTTTACAGAGACTTAGGATTCCCATTTATTCATTGTTGCACTTCCCCGCCTCCCCCTTTTGACGACTTGTGGGAGAAGGCCCCTGCCCGCCCTCTCAACACGCGAGGCAGCTCTACAGTCCCTTCCTTATCTTGCTCCCATCACAGCCTGGCTTCTCCTTACTTTTATTTCCCTCTGAATTTCATCTCTCTCCTTATTTTTCTACGCCTTCCCCTGCCTTTTTCTCTTTTCTCTTTCTAGTTTATGTCTCTGCCCCCTCCTTCCTGCTTCCTCCACCCGCCCCTTCAGCCGTCTCAGGGTTCTTTGTTCAACCTAAAGGGGGCCCCCCGTCCCTCCCCAAGTCCCTGTCACTGGTTCTCTTATTCTCCAGCTGCGAATAAAGCATTTGCTGAGTATACCCTGTCCCTGTTTTCCTAACTCCTCCCTTCTGCTCTGGGCGTTCCTCTTCAACCTCATCTGACAAAGCTGCACTGGAGCTGTTCTCTGGACAACTACCTACTGGAACCCATCCTTCAAAAAGCATCAGGACAATACCCGGAGAATGAAACTCAGACCCTGTACTTAACCGTCAAAGCTCACTGTCAATATTTCCATTTAAGCCCATGTAGATAGCAAGCAAAATTAGAACCGAGGGCCAGGCAGGAGATTGTGTTTAGACCTGCCCCCTTCTCCTCCCCTCCAAAAACCCACCTTTGAAATATCCTCCTGTACCTACCGAACCCCCACCACAGCTCTCATAACAACAAGAGGGTCTTGGAACATTCCAGACAGATAGGTACAACAACAGTTATGTACACGTCTGTTTGAGAAATCACACCTGGCTCTAGGCCTTAGCCACTTTTCATGCTTCTCTGCTTGCTGCAGAAAAATGTGTCTGGTCCAGTGGATGTTTCCACTACATCTGCTTCAGGATGTTCAAAACAGGGTTGCCATTATGGTTGGTGTTACCCAGTATGCAAATCATGGTGTCACCCCTCATTCCCAGGAGCATCTCTTAATGGACCATGTGGAGTCATTAGTAATGTTGACTATCAATTCTATCAATTTTAGTCACAGAATAACATGTGACAGTTGCATACTGTTTAAAGGTAGTATTTGAATAGAGACAACATATTTTTGTAAAATCTTTCTGCACTGCATATTAGTAATTGAGCTTTTAAATTTTTCCCATTAATTTCTACTTTGTTCTCAAGAATGTACTGATAGAAGTTTATACATCTTAATTACAACTATTAATACTTGTAAATAAAACACTAGAAAGTGTGACAAAAATCAGCAACTATTAAAGCACTGACAATGAAACTATGCGTGTCTACATACTTACAGACCAAATCATGTGATTGAAGTGTCATTGCAATTGGGTAATAACAACAGCTTTGACTTGAAAGCCTTGTTGTGTACCATCAAGTCTGAACTGACTCATATCTGACCCTCTGGGGAGTTTTCAGAGGTGATTCAATCGCCTGGGAGAAGATTGTCCGTTTTTCCTCCTATGGAGCAACTGGTAGATTTGAACTTCTTGTCTTTAGGATGGCAGTCCAGCTCATTAACACTAGGCCACAAGAGCTCCATAAAGGCATTGGAAGGTTAACAAAATAAATCAGCATAGGGAGCTCTGGTGGCTTAGTGGTGAGGAACTGTGCTGCAATCCCAAAGGCGTGTGGTTTGAATCCACCAGCTGCTCCATGGGATAAGGATGGACAATCTCTTCCCATGTGATTTGTTGTCTCTGAAAACCTTCTGGAGGGTCGTCTAAGGATTGGTTCCAACTCGACAGTACACAGCAATAACATCAATATATTAGCCTTGTAAGTACATGTAAACTGTAAATACCTATAAATACATGTAAGCTAGGCTTCTGAAATGCCTTTGTTGTCATAATGCAACCTAGGGATAAAAATAATAATATCTTTCTGCTGAAACACTGCACACCACAATTTTTACAGTCATTTTGGGGTTGCCTGGTGTGGTCTGCATCCCCTCCCCTCCCAGCAGCATTACTGGTTCAAGACCTAATTAGCTAATATGCCCCACTTAACATCACTTAGAGGAAGCTGCCTTTCGCTTGCTCACTGAGTCTGAGAGGCTTCAGGCTCTCCCTGCTGTAGCCCAATCTGTTCCATTATCTGTATACCTTTCAGATTTCAAATAGCAATAGAAGATGCTTCTGAGCAATCTGTAGGGTCCTCTTAGGTGTTCACCACAAATGTGCCTGGCTTCTTCCTCCTACTGCCCTGGCTAAGTTCCAACTTTGTTAAACGAGAAAAGTGATCATTCAAGACAAGAGCTACAATATCAGTGGTGGAAAAAGAGAGTAAGAACCACTACCCCCTTCTGCCTCCTTCTTCACCCATTCTGCCCAATTTCCACTGCCTGTTAAACAACATTGCCTTTTTTATTTGGATGATGGTGGAAATTGGAGGATGGTGGGTCTTGGCCTTACTTTTATAAGCCAATAAAAACCCCACAAAAAAAACCCCCAGACCATTGCTGTAAAGTCCAATTCCAACTCCAAGCAACCCTATGTTGTTGTTGTTGTTGTTGTGTGCCATCAAGTCAGAAATGACACATAGTTGACCTTCCAGTGGGTTTTCAGAGGCTTGGGGGAAAATTGCCTGTCTTTCTCCTGTGGAGTGACTGGTGGATTTGAACTGTGTGCCTTCGGGTTAGGCAGTACAGCTCCTTACCACAAGGCCACTAGGCCAATCATATATTATTGTTGTTAAGTGCTGTCGAGTCGCAGGCAACTCATAGCGACTCTATGAAGGAGAGTCCTCGATGCTTGTGTGCCTTTCATCCTCTCTCCAGGTTCATAGGGTTTCCGGAGGCAATCTATTATGGAAGTGGATGCCACTCCTCCTTCCAAGCTGGACAATCACATAGGATGTGGTAAAACTACACCATAGTCTTTCTTCTTCTTTTTTTTTTTTTGGTGTGTGTGTGTACCGTTAAATAGAATCTGACTGGTACACAAGGAGATTGCCCCTGCTTCTCCAGCAGAGCATCTGGTGGATTTGAACTGCACACCTCTGAGATTGCAGTGCAGTTTCTTGCCACTAGGCCACCAGAGCTTGCCTACACCATAGGCTTTCTAAGGCTGTCAATCTTTGTGGAAGCCAAAGTGGCACACCTTTCTCCTGCGAAGATTCAAACTACCTGTAGGTTAACAGATAAGTGTTTTAACCAAAGCATGACCAAGGCTCCTGCAGTACCACCAAACAGGCAAGCAAAGCCCTGCTGTTGAGTTCAATTAGCTCAAAGCAGCCATTCTTTATCTGCTCTCCACACTGTAAATCTCTATGGGAGGAGATATCCCTTGACTTTTCAGTGGTGTGCCTGTGGATGCAAACTCCTGACCTTTCATTTAGCAGTCTGGTATGTAACACGTTATGCCACCTGGCCTCTTGATGGCACCTCCTTAAATATACCAGGTCCCTCACGAAAGGGAACTAGATCTGACCCATTCAGCCCCGCAGAGGCCCTGAGAACCATTCCTGACTTTTGAGAAGCTCAGCATCCACACACCTCTTCCCAATTCCCAGTCCACAGAGTTCTGGTTGGAGTGGGTCTGGATCAAGTTGACCAGTCAGAATTTGGAATTCCTTTGGGGATGGACGTATCACCTGATTCTTTCCAATAACAGTGCATTTCAGGACTTCGTTTCAAATTGTGTAGAAGTGATTCTTTTGGGGGGCTGCTCATAGAGTAGATAGGGAGCTCTCATGACCTAGTGGTTAAAGAGTTTCACTGCTAGCACAAAGGTAAGCAGTTTGAATCTACCAGCTGCTTTGTGGGAGGAAGATGGGCACTCTCCTTCAGGGCAGTTTACAGCCTCTGAAAACCTGCCAGAGGGTCAACTCTGAGTTGGTTCTGACTTGATGGCACATAACAGCAACGAAGGGATAGATACGTTCCCAGCTCCCAGCTGTAGTGTCCGGTGGCCACAGTGGTACCCTAAAGCGAAGACCTGGCCAAGAGATGGTGGGCGAGAGGTATCAGTCATGTGCATGTTGCTGTGGATTTAAGATAGTGACACTTGTTCTTATAACCCGAGTGACAGTAGTGGAAGAGATTGGAGAGGCTCAAGTTCAATAGACTCATTTTACAGATGAGAAAATGAAGTCTAGAGGAAGAGCAACCAGATACTCCTTAGAGGCAAGAACAGTGAAGCTTTGTCTCCTGGAGCATGGTGTCAGGAGGGGCCAGGCCTCAGAAACGCACACCATGCTGGAAAAGGCAGAGGGCTGGAGAAGGAGAGGAAGACAGGATGGATAGACACAGTGACCTTGACAATGGACTCGAGCGTATTAGAGATGTGAGGAGGGGGCGGGGGGGGGCAGGGGGGGCGGGGGGGGGGCAGGTAGGGCAAGGCTTAGACCTGCTGTTCACAGGTGGCTATGAGCCATAGGCAAGTCCGTGGCACCCAACAACAGCGACAACAGATTCTAATAAGCTAGGATGACCCACAGAAAGCCCCCAAATCCAAAACCCTGCTGGCTTTGCATGCCAGAGAAAAAGAAACCCAGAAGATGCAGATGGTGATGAGACAACTCTAATTCAGACTTTTAATTATATAAAGCTCATAAATTTCTTTTTTAACAGATCTATATGCTCATGCTCTGTGAACTTAGAGAAACAATAAACATTATGTGTGTTCCAGACTTTCGTTCATAGGGTCACTGTGAGTCATCTGCAACTCGATGGCATTTAACAACAACATACAGCTATTTCATACTTACTAGATAAAGGCCAGCTGTGTGCCCTGTGGCAGGCACTGTGCTGCGTATTGTGGAGCACAGTGGTATACAGACACAGCCACAGGCAGGCAGGAGAGCCCTCCAGGCTGCTGTGAAGACTTGGGCAGGTTTCATTCGGCCCGCCTTTCAGAAAACAGAAATTCAAACTCATTTCTCTCTTTTGGAACTGAGTCATAGCTTACCTTCAGTGAGTTTTCAGAGGCAGTAAATTACATGGGAGAAGGCTGCCCAGGTTTTCCCCACAGACCAGCTGATGGATTCAAACCACAATCACTTGTTATGCATCAGAGAGTTGGACAATGACTAGGGAGGATAGAAGGAGAATTGATGCCTTTGAGCTGTGGTGCTGGAGAAGAGTATTGAGAATACCATGGACTGCTAGGAAAACAAACAGATTGGTCCCGGAAAGGGTTAAACCGGGTGGCTCTTGGAGGCAAGGATTCTGAGGCTCCATCTAACATACTTTGGACATGTTGTAAGGAAGGACCGGTCCTTAGAGAGGGACATCATGCTTGGGAGGGTGGAGGGACAGCGCAGGAGAGGAAGGCCTTTATGAGGTGGATTGATTCAGTGACTGGGATAATCGGGATGGGAGTGTCAGAGGCAGTGCGATTGGCACAGGACAGAGCAGAGTTTAGGGCTGTTGTATGTAGGGTCGCTATGAGTTGCAAGTGACTCGATGGCACATAACAACAACAACAACATGTGCCCTGTGGCAGGCACTGTGCTGCGTGTTGTGGAGCAGTGGTACATAGACACAGCCACAGGCGGGCAGGAGAGCCCTCCAGGCTGCTGTGAAGACCTGGGCAGGTTTCATTTGGCCCGCCTTTCAGAAAACAGAAATTCAAACTCATTTCTCTCTTTTGGAACTGAGTCATAACTTACCTTCCAGTGAGTTTTCAGAGGCAGTAAATTAAATGGGAGAAGACTGCCCAGGTTTCTTCCACAGAGCAGCCGATGGATTCAAACCACCCACCTTTGGATTGGCACCACTAGGTCACCAGCTCTCCCTAAGAGAAGGCAATCAATAGACAGGCCCATTCTAGCACGGTGCAGTGTATAAGCTCCTTGGCAGCTTACGGCGGCCCTAAGCCCTGAGTAAATACTTATTTCTGAATGCTTTCTGTCCTTTCTGTGGAAATGGAGCCACGCCAGTGCCCTGCAGTTTTTTCCCCCAACACGTGAACATCTGTCTATTCAGTCCACTTGTAGGGCAGCCCTTGATTTTAAAGTCTCATTCTCTGACTTTAAAAACAATGAGCAGAGAGCCATGGGGCATACGAGGAGAAGCTATCTCACATCTTACTGAATGCCAAGCTTTTAAAATAATTTTCAGTGATTGGTAAGAGGGGGATGGTGAGTAGGGAAGCCAGAGGGGAACTGATAGCAGAGCAATGCTGGGGTCAATTAGTGGAAATGTTACAGTCACTGCATCTCCAGCTTGATGGGCTCATTAAGCCACTGAAGTCCTTGATGGCTTGCGGTTGTAGTTAAGAGCAGACATGGACCCTCAGACTTGCATGCATGGGATGGTGTGTGCTTCTGAGGATTCAAGTGCGCCTGCTTCTTTCTCTTCCTCCAATCCACGTCCTGGCATCCCTGCGTTTACTTCCTGGAGGGGCTGCAGCTTGTGCTGACTGTTCTGCCCCGAAGTCTTTCCCAAATACCAAATGATTTCCTTGCATCTACAGATCATATTTTCCCTTTGAAAGTTTAATTTGAATGCTCAATGTTCAGTTGCCAAAGGCTGTGGACTAATTTTTGCTGTCATTGCCACTTGGTGAAAATGTCATCATTAGTGAGGCTGAAGAGGCTCAGGAAGAGAAATAAGGGGCGAAAGAGGTGGGTGGGTGGGCCTCCTGGAGGTTCCTAAATGCCACACCAATTAGTGACCCAGCATCCGCCAAGGAGAGTCACCCAGGCAGGGAGTTCAGCTGTGAGTGGCAAGGAGAAGGTGCACTCAGTGGCCTGACAGCTGGGCCATCTGCGTGGAGTGGAGTTTCCTCGGCCAGCTTGTCTTGGCGACAGGCAGTCAGAGACTGAGGTGATCTCTGTAATGAGAAACATTTCTGGACAAGGGTTCTGCCTTTTGCAAAATCACTGTCCATCCTGTGACCTCATGTGGCTTATGTAAGGGTCCTTGCAAGGGTGACTCCTTGCAACCGTGGCTGCAGAGGCAAATACACCTGCTGCCTGGCACTGGTCAGTTAGAACTCAAGCAGCTGCCTCGTGAAAGGAAAACAAAATTTCACATCCCGATATGCTTATGGAATGATCATACTTCTTTTTCTATTCTCTTTACCCTACTTTTCTATTCTTATAGTGTGGTGAGTTTGTTTAAAAATGCACTTTAAAAAATAATATGAAAATCTCTCAATAAAAAGAAGTACTGAAAATAGAAGTGATACTAATATGCTCTCCCACTTTTATCTGCGACATCTACACATTCACATTGTATTTCCCAGGTCCTCTCAGGCTCATTTTGGAAGTGAACAAGTCTCAAGTCTGAACAGCAGCAAATACTGATCATGTGGGTGGAAAGTCGTGCGACACACACGCCTGAGTGTTTTCCTGTTTAGTGCTCACAACGTATTAGGCACTATTGTCCTTGTTTATACGATGAAGAACTGAATTGATCAGCAACTTGCCTGAGTTTTCAGCTTGGCAAAGAACTGCGTTGGGATTTGAACCCAAGACAAGTGACATTTAGTACCTTTATAAGGACAGTTCCGTGTAGAAGCCTTACCTTCCACTTGGTACAGGGAACGCTGGTGGTGTGGTCTTCAAGGAACTTGACTGCTAAGTTGACTCAACCAGGGCTCTGTGGGATGAAGACGAGTAATATATTCCTGTGTGATTTACAGTATTGAAAAAAAAAAAACCAGCTACGAGTTGGCTCCAACTCGGTGACAATGAGTTTTGAGTTCTTTTTTTATCCCATGTCGTAGACGTAGGCTTGATTCCCTGCCAAAGTATCTCAAGGACAGGAATCAAGTACTTATCTGCCAGTGGAGACTTGTGAGTTACTCTAAGAGGCTAGTGATTAAAGAAGCAGCCAATGAAAACACTTTACATCACAATGACCCAATCCCATTGTGCATAGAACCTCAATGAGTTGGAGGCCAGCTCAGTGGCAGTTAGCAACAAGAACAAGGCATACATAGTTTCCTAAACGTTACCAGTCCATCAGTTTACGCTCATAATTTATACTGTGGTGACTTGCATGTTGCTGGGATGCAAGATGCTACAACACTGACAGTATTTCAAATATAAGCAGGGTCACCCATGGTGGACAGGTTTTCAGAGGGACTGGCCATCCACTTCTGAAACAACAGATCATTGAAATTTCTATGAATGACACTGGAACGTCGTTTGATATACTGATGGAGTATGAACCACTCAGGCTGGAAGGCACTAAAAACGTAACTGAGAAAGAATTGCCTCCTCAGAGTAGAGCCTATCTTAGTGACATGGATTTTCCTGTTGGCAAATACTGCAGCTTCCTATATGGATTGAAGCTCAACATCAAGAAAACAAAGATTCTCACCACTGGGCCAATTGGCAGCATCATTATGAATAGTGGAGATGGAGATAGTTAACAGTTTTAGTTTACTTGGCTCCACAATCAACACTCTTGGTAACAGCAGCCAGGAGATCAAGAGATGAATTGCATTGGGAAAGTCGGCTGTGAGGGACCTCTCAAGAGTACTGAAGAACAGTGACGTCAGGCTGGAGACTAAGGTGTGCCTGATCTGGACTATAGTCTTCACAATTATGTGCTATGCATCAGAGAGTTGGACAGTGAATAGGGCTGATGGAAAGAGAATTGATACCTTTGAGCTGTGGTGCTGGAGAAGAGTGTTGAATATACCATGGACTGCTAGGAGAACAAACAGGTTTGTCCTGGAGAAGGTGAAGCTGGAATGCTCATTAAAGGATTCTGAGGCTTCTCTGACATACTTCGGGCATGTTGCAAGGAGGGACTGGTCCTTGGAGAGGGACATCATGTTTGGCAGAGTTGAGGGGCAGCACAGGAGAGGAAGACCTTCGATGAGATGGATCGATTCTGTGACTGGAGTAGTGGGAATGAGTGTGTTTGAGATGGCTAGGTCGGCACAGGATAGAATGGTGTTTAGGGCTCTTGTACATAGAGTCACTATGAGTCACAAGCGACTCGATGGCACATAACAACAAACAACAACAACAAATCGTAAACAGAGCTGGGCTCATCACAGTGCTTGGGCCATGGGCTGTTGCGAGGTGACTCTTTCCTTCTCTGGGTTCCAAGTCTTCTTGCCTCTACAATGGGTGTTACATCTTGGGCCCTACTGGGTGCTATTGGATAGCACCTGGCAAGTTATAACAAAGTACGGTGAGCCTGGGCAGGATAAAGAATGTCACTTAGAGTCTTATTAACACCTTCCTAGGAGCTCACAAGGTAGGCCATTTTGGTAATTAGCATAGACTAGGATTTGGACGTCCAAAGCTGAGGGGAACGGGTATGTGGGTGGGTAGAAGTTTCATGTTCTTCCCCTTGGGTCTCGTCATTCCTCACACACAAATTGATGATTGTGCTTTTAAAACTTGATGCAATTACCCCATCCCCCCAACGAGCAGAGACATTTCTCACAGCAAAGTATGTCTTCAAATTGTCAAAGCTGAGCGGCTGTGGCTCTTCCTGGCTCTACAGGAAGAGAGGTGTTAGATTCTCAGAGTTGGTCTGGCAAACAAAGCTCCCATGTTCTCTGACCCCTGGATCTTCCCAGAGACCAGATAGAAAAGTTCATTCCCTGGGACATGGTGTGCTCTTAGGGACTAGCCTGAAACTGCTTCCTGTTTATGTCAGCAATCACCTCAAGGTAGATGTGAAAGGTTAAAGGCAAGATCCTGGGACCAATAGTTCTAGAGCTGACCTAGAAAGATGCCTTAAGTGTAGTTTAGAAAGTTACTTTGGCCTTTGTTGGCATCTGCTGCTCTGAGAAGGACCTGGAATATGTTTAGAAGATCCCCATCGAGTCAGGTTTTCTCTGACAGCAAACCTCTTACCCCTTGGCCTGTATCCAGACCCTTCAGGGTCTATCTTTTTTTATTTTATTTTATTATTTTTTGTGTGAGTGTACCGTCAAATCAGATCTGACTGGTACAGGAGGAAGTTGTCCCTCCTTCTCCGGCAGAGCATCTGGTGGAATCGAACCGTATATTTTTGAGATTGCAGTACAACTTCTTGCCACTAGGCCACCAGAGCTCCCCTCAGGGTCTATCTTCCAATGACGATGGAGTCCAGAACAGCCAAACCTGCCCTTCAAACCACGATCACACCCTTAAGCCCCCTTAACTCCTCCTACTTACCATTTTTTGCTTCTCTGCTTCAGATCGCTCCAACAATCACCCTTCAAAAAGAACTAGTAGAAAGGGTCACACAGTTGAAATTTCCCAAGCTTCCAGTCTCCTTTCACTCAGACATAGGCCAACGGTCAAGATTTCCGTGGGCTCCAGTCAAGCACTGAATCTGTAATCTGTGGTCACAGAGGACCCTTTGAGAGGCTCAAAGAGGAATGCAAGCCTGCGGAGGCAGGCGTGGGGTGCCTGTTGTTGGGAGCTATTCTTTGCAAAGAACTCATTTTTCCTCCTCAATAATCTTCTGAGCAGTCAGGAAGGAAAGTTAGCCCCACTCCAGGGAACTGATGCTCAGAGAAGACAAGTGACCTTTCCAAGGTCACATAAGTGCTGTGAGAATAGATATCAAGACTCAGGCATTTATCTGGGTCTGAGTTCTGTTGCTGGTATCAGAGCTTCATCTGAACATTTAGCAGACGTGGTACAAGAAGTTGGTTGTATCTGAAGTTCAGAGAGAGTGAGCGAGCGGTAAGGACAGAGATCAAGAGAAAAGCTTTTTGAAGGAGGTAAGACTGGTCTGGGCTCTGGGCAAAGGACAGAAGCTGGCCAGGAAGAAAAAGAATGCCCTCTCAAGGTTGCTTCCTGCCCAAGGTCTCGATTTTGCAGGATCCAGATGCCATCCTCACCCTTCGCCCCACCTCTCTCACCAGGGACCCAAAGACTTGAAATTAAAAGTTGTCATTTACTAGAATAAGGCAGCCCCGGGCCCTGGGGCTGGGCTGGTGAGGACTGTACTTGACGGTGCCTGTTCACAGCCTGCTCGGGCTGAGGGAACGGGAAAGTCATTACCATCTGGCTGCTGAGCGAGGCTGGAGGGGGAAGGACACTGCAGCCTGGTTGGAGTTCCTGCCACCCACCCAGGCGTGGGCCAGAAGCGGTACTCAGGACTCCTCGCGCCCTACCCCTTCTCCCTGCCTCTTCTCTCCAGTTAACCCCGCTCCACATCCCTGCCTGACGTCGGGGAGAAGAGCGACTCCATCTTTGGAGAAGATGTGTTTTTATTTGTAAAAGAAAAATTTCCATAGCATTTTCTTTGCCATCTATAAACATTAGAGAAACAATGATAGTTCTAGAACATGGTTCAGATCTTTTGTTCATAGGGTCGCTATGAGTAGTACTCATTAACTTAACAATAAAAACAATTTTCTTTGTTATGTATTTGACTTTGGTTTCCTGAGGGACCACTTTGACCAGGTGCAATGTTTATTAGTAAGTGAAATTAAACCAGATGTTTGTCAGATTGACTCTTAACTCATGACTACTCCATGTAACCCAGAGTACTGCTGTGTTGCAGAGGCTTCTCAATGGTTGGTTGTTGTTGTTGTTGTTGTTGTTTTGTTAGTGTACAACAGCCCTAAACCGTGCTCTATCCTGTGCCAATCTCACTGCCTCTGACACTCCCATCCTGATTATCCCAGTCACCGAATCAATCCACCTCATAGAGGGTCTTCCCCTTCTGTGCCGTCCCTCCACCCTCCCAAGCATGATGTCCCTCTCCAAGGACCTCTCCCTCCTTACAACATGTCCAAAGTATGTCAGACGAAGCCCCAGAATCCTTGCCTCCAAGGAGCAGCCTGGTTTAACCCTCTCCAGGATTATGAATCTGTTTGTTTTCTTGACAGTCCATGGTATTCTCAATACTCTTCTCCAGCACCACAGCTCAAAGGCATCAATTTCCCTTCTATCCTCCTTAGTCATTGTCCAACTCTCTGAAGCATAACAAGTGATTGCAAAGACCATAACCTGTATCAGATGCACCTTAGTCTCCATTGCTCTTCAGTACCCTGGTGCTGCTCCGTGGGAGAAGGATAGGCAATCTCCTCCCCCATGATTAAGTGCCTCTGAAAACTAGCCAGAGGTTTGGCTAAGGGTTGGTTCCGACTCAATGGTACACAATAACGACAACCCACTTTTTCAGTTAAAAGAGAAAGTTTGGAAAGTGAAGTAAAGTCTAGAACCAAAGATACTAAATTAATTTATGAAATAAAAGGATAGAAAGATCGAGTCAGAGAGAGGAAGACACTCAGCATCTTGTGCCCAGAGTGATAGAATTGAAGTCTGCCTTGAGACATTCTAGATTGGTAGTTACACAGGAGAGATGTTTGAAATGGAGAAATGGAGGTAGAAGCTCTTAATGTTACTCCAATGTTCATAGCAGGATAATTCACTGTTGCAAGAACAGGGAAACAGTCCAAATGTCCAACCACAAATGAATGGATTGATAAATTATGGTACATTCACACAATGGAATACTATGAAGCACCCAGGAGCAATAACTTTGTAAATTATTACCTATCTTGGGAAGGACTGGAGAGCATTATGCTGAGTGAACTAACTCTGTCCCACAAAGATAAATATTGTATAAAACCATTATTGTAGAATGAGTATAAGGATCCAGGAGGGATGGAAGAGTCTGGAAGCAGAGGGATGTGGATATGCAGGGGGGATGGGGGATTAATCACTGGGTTGCACAATTTGATGGGTGGAGGGTTGAGGGAAATTGAAAGAATTTGTTCAAAGTTGTATTTGAATTTTGTAAATAAACTAGTAGAAAAATTAAAAAGAAATTTGAAAAACCCTTGATTTGACCCCTGACCAGTGCCCCTCTTTCAATAGACTCTTAGGTGTTTCATTGGAGCTTCTAGACTGGGAAGGGTAGGGGGGAAAAAAGATCTGGAAATCTATTTCCAATAATGACAGACAAGAAAAACTCTATGGATCACAGCGGTCTGATCCACAACTGATCATAGAGGTGGTTTTGGAGGGAGCAGTGATTTGTTCTGCGGTTCTTGTTCTTGTCATGATCTAAGGACTGATTTGATGGCAGCTGACAACAATAACAATATACTCCAGTAGAAGAACAAAGTTAACAATCTAAGAGTTTTCACTTGGCTGCTGCCTGAGTTTGTTTGTTCATTTGCATTGTTTTTCAACATAATATACATTCTTCAAAGCTTGGATTAGAAGGGACAGCTATTTATATGTGAGCTGTAAGTTTCATGCAATGAAGCCAATTTGATTATAATATGCTCAGTGAGAGAAATAAGAAAATATTTTGTTAGTGAAGATGATTCTGTTAGCCCTTCTACCTTGTATAAACCAGAGGGATCAGGAAAGGAGAAAGACAGGTCTTCCGTTTTCTCAATCATTCTCAGCTCTCATATGAGAATGGTGTGAGATTTCTGTATGGAATGTTATTTGAGTAAAGATGCGTGCTTATGCGCATGTATGTGTGTGTGAGAGAGAGAGAGAGAGGGAGAGGGAGAAATAAAGAGGGAGAAAGAGAGGGATAGGGAGGCGGAGGAGAGCGAGAGCGAGAGAGAAAGAGAGAGAGAGAGAGAGCGAGAGAGCGCGCACATAGATTGTAATCACAACTAACCACTTCAACTGGCACCTAAATGAAGAAAGAAAAATTTGTTCTAAAAATGGGAGGAAAAATAACACCATTGGACTGATTTTGTGAATATTTTAATGCATGATTTCCCCCCTTATTTTTAACTCAATGCTTTCCATCAAAGACTAGAAATGTTTGCTTAACAATTTCACAGATGATACAAAGCTGTAAGGCAGAAATATCCAAATTAAAGTATGGGATGACAGAACCAAGATTAGAAGAGATTTATCATAGTTTGGAAAGAGAGACCTAAGACAACATGTTGCAGTTGAAGACAGAAATTTAAAATCATGCCTTCAGTTTCAAAATAAATGCTTGTACATGTAAAGGAGGCATGAGATGCAGCTCAAAAGTAATTTATGTGAAAACATGGAGATTTTGGTTGACCACAGCTCAAAATAAACCAATTATGTGATGTGTCTGCTAAAAAGCTACAGTCATGGGATGTATTAAGAAGAGTATAGTAACTAGATTGAGGAAGGTGATTATATTCTGAACTTGACAGATTACACATGGGGTTAGGTCTTCTTCTAGTGTGGGATGGATGAGATTACTTAAAGGGTGGTCCAGAGAAAGAGTATGATAAAAGGTTTGAAACATGCAGTATAGCTGAAAAATCGAGGATATTAGTCCTGGAAAAGAACAGACCAAGGGTATCTTGGAAATATTCTTACATTCCTGTATTCACTGTATGGATAAGGTATACAGGGAAGCCCAGGACTATGACTGGGCAGATTTCAGTTCAGAAGAAGAAACAAAAGCAGAACTGTTCAGAAAAAGGAGGAGTTGTCCTGAGCTTTCTGGAACCTTCCCTTTTATGCAGAGGGCAGATAAGAATCTGTCAGAAACTCTCTCAGAAGACTTCCTGCATATGAGAGAAATTGGAGCAGATGAACCAACTCTTTCCTGACTGTGACAGCTCTTGATTCTTTGAAATGCATTCATGTCTCATGCCAACCAAGTGAGGTGGGAAGAATGGTGACCCTACTGCTTTTGTCATGATGAGTATTGGAGCACCTTCTTTGAGAATTTGTATAAGGACAACTGGATGGGGATGGGAAACAAAACTTGCAGCCTGGTGCTCTTTCCATAAGACTGCCGTTTACCCTAGAAAAAAAAATCATGTGGAAACTGATAGGAAGGAAAGATGGTTCTATTCTATGACTGCCACGAAATAAATATACTGTTCCCCCCCACCCCAAATTTGGAGCCTCTGCAGCACTGAGCCTCAGGAAAGCTCCAAGCGTCTGGTGGGAAAAAGGCTATATCTCCATGTTTTGATTTCTTGAAATAGAGATTACTTTGGGTATGTTGTTCAGAAGAGCCAGTCCTTGGAAAAAGACATCATGCTTGGAAATGTCGGGGATCAGTGAAAGAGAGCAACACTCTCACTGAGATGGATTGACACACTGAATACAACTATGGTCTTGAGAGTGCTGGAGATAGTGGCACAGGATAGGGCAGCGTTCCAATTTTCTGTTTCTAGGCTCAACTTGACGAAGCCTAACAACAACAACTGTTCACTCTCAGACTCGTTTTTTCTGTCTGTACACACCTGAACACTCAGTGAAAAGAGTAATCCTCTGAGAGATGGGATACATGTCATGGACATACAGATGAGTCATTTCCTTCCTACCCAAATCAAGGGGCATCTGCCACTGTATATGCTTTTCTAGCCTGATGAGGAAATGACTCTGACTCAAATGCACAATTCTCTCAACCTCATTGGCTCTGAAAGATGGGTTATAGGTAGAAGACCCTAGAGGGAGGAAGACTGCTAAAAGGCTTGAGAGAAAGTGGGCTGTTGAGGTGGGGAAGAATACTGATATTTGAGAAGTATTAAATTTATTTGTTATTTAATTTCAGGTAAGGTCTTCAGTTGGTGCAAATGGTTTGTACTGGACTACTAAGCTCAAAGTCTGGTGGCTCAAATGTACCCAGTGGTTATGTAGAAGAGACACCTGGCAAGATGTAGCATCTTAAAGATTGTAGCCATGAAAACCCTGCAGACAGTTCTATTGGCTAATATGGGATCTGTAGACATTGGAACCGACTCAGCAATGGCCTTTCACTTCAGTAGCACCTCAGTGACGCCACGGGTTATTTAAGCATGGGAGGGATGGAGAGATATATTGGCATGGTCTATAACAAATTGCATAGTTAACCCCAAGGCTGCTTGTCTTTGGCAGTTTGAAGCCTCCAGTCCCTATCTGGGAGAATGGGAGATAGGCAGTTTCCTCCCATTGCATTTACAACTTTGGCAATCTAACTAAAGGTCAATATAAACCAGAATGAACCAGTCAGAATCTGACTAAGGGTCAGTATAAACCAGATGAAGGTTTGAGTTTTTTACTTTGAAGGGAGGGATGTTGGCCTCAGGTGACCTTGCTAACCTCAGCATCTTGACCTCACTGTTCCTTCGGGTTCTTATGCAAGAAAGGCCACTAATGACAATTTGTATTCCGAGACTCCACTGGAAGAGAGTTCACTTGCATGTTGAAATTCATATGTGTATTAATTCAAGTCTGGACACCCTGCATCCCCTCTACACACAGCATCGTGAAGGGGTGCCCAGCATTTCTTTTACCTCCCTTCCTCTTCCTAGCTCTCTTATTTTTTTTTTTTCTAAGTAAATCTTTTACACTTCCAACTCAGGCAAAACCCGTCTACTTCCATAAGACGACTAACGGTGTCACCAAGCTGCAAACGAGCAACTTCGATTGCTCAGGAAAAGATATTACAATTTTATCTCCTTGTACTGTTCAATAAAACATTAGTATCTCAGCATTTTATTTAACAATAGGCAACCTTAGGCCAGTAATTATGCAACAATTATAATCATAAAAACTGTCCCCTGCTGCTCACCTAGAAACAGGAATATATTAAACCAAGACTAACCACCTAAAAGGCGAACAGCAAAGCCCCCTCATTTTTAATGTCCCTGCGGTGCACCATGGGAAGCTAATAATTCACTCTCTAATTAGTATTCCTTCTGCTGCTGTTGGCGCAAGGACAGCCAGAGAGGGGGATGCTTCATAACAAACTTGCCTGGGTAATCTTTAAACCTTGTAGGCTCAGCAGGTTGGCTGAAAGGAGCAGGACAAAATGGGTGTGCAATTAGAGTGGTGGGAGTGCGCCTCGTCCTGATGAGGCATTCTCAGCCTAGCAAGCTCCAGGATCGCCCCACCAGCCCTTCTCAAAGCTTGCTTTCTGTTCTGAGCCTTACCAGATTTCCTCTTGAGCGTCTTTCATGAACTCTGGCTTTGGAAAGGATTGGAGTGGCGGTGTATGTAGACGGGATGCAGTACAAGAAGTGAGAGCCCCTCTTAAAGTGCTGCTGTGACCTGTGAGGATCTCCCCAGATTTGAGCCGTCGGTGGTAACGGTTGTCCCAGCTGGTCAGTGAAGGGGAGCAGTGGGCTGTAACGGATGGCTGCTCACCTCAGTGAGGAAGCCGTGGACATCTTCTAACCATGTCTGGTTAAGTAACCTGGTAATGTACTTAGCTGTCAATGAGTCGCTGACCCTAGTTAGAAGCTGCATTTCAGACTGTCCTCGAGAAGGCTTGGGTGCCAGTATGTGGTTGTGTGCTGCTGAGTTGGCATTGACTCAGAACTGATCCTCCAGTGGGTTTTCAGGGGAAGTAAATTGCACAGAAGGAGACTGCCCACCTTTCTCCTGCAGAACAGCTGGTCTCAACTCACTTGCCTTTGCGATTGTAGTGCAGCTTCTTACCAGAAGCTCCTGGGGGGCCAAAACAGGGGGATGTCATGCGTGGAAAGATGGAGGGTCAGTGGAGGAGAGGGAGACCCCCAAGACGATGGAGTGACACAGTGACTTCAGCAACGGGCTCGAGGGTGTCAGAGATGAGGATGGCACAGGATAGGACACGGTTCAGGTGGCTGTTCATTGGGTCACAATGAGTTACACTTGACTTGAAGGCACCTAGCAACAACAACAAACACAGAGTTAAATCTCAGGTTGTTACTGGTGTTAGGCGTCATGGACTTGAATCTTATTCATACTGTCTCTATGTATAACACAATAAAACATCCGTTGTATCAATTCATCTTCTTGTTGGACTTGCTTTTTTTTTTTTGTGTGTGTGTGTATGTCTCCCTAATTTACTGGGTAGCTCTGGTGGTCTAGTGGTAAGGAGCTGTGTCAACTTAGAGACACACAGTTCAGATCCATCAGCACCTGCACCATGGGAGAGAGATATGGAGTCTCCTCCCCTGTAATTTACTGCCTCTGAAAATCCACTAGAGGCTCAGCTATGGGTTGGACTTCATGGTAAACCTAACAACAACAGTGACAGATCTCTACATCTGCAGGGTCAGAATCTGCATTTTCACAAGAGCCCCTTGTGATTAAAGGAGAAAGGATCCAACAACAATGACTTCACTAGTTTCCAGGGACTAATCCCTCCTGACAACATGTTCAAAGTATGTGAGACAGTCTCACCCATCCTGCTTCTAAGGGACGTTCTCTCTATACTTACCCCAAGACAGATTTGGTTTCTCTTCACCAAGAAGAGAAAAATCCATGACATATTTAATATTCAACAACAACAACAATTCAAAGACATACATTTTTCTTCTACATTGTCCGACTTTCATGACCATACGAATGAAAATATGTGTGGCTTAGATCAGTCACATCTTAGTCCTCAGAGTAACAACCTTGCTCTTTAGCTCTTTAAAGCGGTGCTTTGCAGCGCACTTACCCAACGCAGAGTACCTCACTGGATTTCTCGACTGCTGCTTTCACGCACATTTATTATGGGTACAAGCAAAAGGAAATCTTTGTCAACTTCAATCTCTTCTTCATGCATCGTGATGCTTAGTGGTCCTGTTGTGAGGCTTTTTGTTTTATGTTAAGGTGTAATCCATATTTTAGATGGTCTTTAATCTTCACCACTCAGTGCTACAAATCATTGTCACATTTAGCAAACAACATTGTGTCATCGGCATATCACAGGCTGTTAATGAGTCTTCCTCCAGTTCTGATGCCACATTCTTTTTCATGTACTCCAGCTTTTCAGAGAATATGTTTGGCATGCTACATCTTGACTAGCCTTTTTAAAAAATTTTTATTTTATTTTAGAGGAAATAACAAAAGCCCAATCAGGAAACAGCAGGGATTACACACACAAAGGCTTTCAAGTGTCAGCGTGTCTGTGGGAATAGTGGGGACTGGTGAGCCTGGGCTTACTCACTCCATTTGCAGGTGTAGCTGCCACTCAGCTCAGTTCCGGTCACAGAACATTGCCTGCTGTGGGCAGGTCTTTTGCTTTTATAAGCTACTGCTGCCTCACAACTGATCCTACAGCAGTTTTCCAGAAGCTATAAATCACTCATCTCCTGTGGGGCAACTGATGGATTTGAACCAACTGCCTTTTAGTTGGGAGCCCAACTCCTCACCACTAAGACACTAGAGCTCCCTGTTTTTGTAAGAAGAAAAAAACCACACCCCAGAAATCTGTATTCTCGAGTGAAATCTTAGAATATTTGAAATGGCTCAGAACTACATGATTAAGTAAAATCAGAGAATTTTTAAAACCAAAGCAAAAAAACCAAGAAATTGAACCAGATGGAGCCCGACTACTTCTGGTGTGGGCCTTCTGAGTTGAGGGAAAACATCTGTGATCCTAAATCTGTGGATTCAGAAGAGGTTGTGGCAAGAGGGATATCATTGCTGATGTTAGGTGGATCATGGTTGAAAGTAGAGAGTATCAAAAGGATGTCAACTTGTACTTTATCGACTGTGCAAAAACATAACACTGTGTAGATCAAAACAAATTTTGGCTAATATTGAGAAGAATGGGAATCCCAGAACATCAGATTGTGCCCATGCAAAACTTAAACCTAGACCATCAGCCATTGTCCCAACAGAGGAAAGGAATACTGCATGATTCAAAACAAGTACATCAGGGATGTATCCTTTCTCCATATCATTTCAATCCATATGTAGAACAGATCACTTGGGAGGCCAGACTTTATGAGGGAAAATGTGGCATCAGGATTGGAGGAAGATTCATCAACAAGATGACATAACTTTCCTCACTGAAACCAAGTAGGACTTGAAGCATTTGCTGCAAAAAGTCAAGAACTGCAGCCTCAGCCTTCAGTATAAATTGCATCTCAACATCAATAAAAGAAAGATCCTTACTACTGGGCCAATAGGCAGTATCATGCTAGATGGAGAAAGAATTGAGGTTGCTAATGATTTCCTCTTACTTGGATCCACAGCATCAGGAAATCAAAAGACAAGTTGCTTTAGGAAAAGCTGCTGTCAAGGATCTCTCCAGAGTGCTAAAGAGCAACAATGTCAGTCTAGAAACTAAGGTGTACTTGTTCCAGGCCATGGTCTCCTCAATTGCGTGCTATATATCTGAGAGCTGGATAATGAATAAAGATGATAAAAGAAGAATCAATGTCTCTGAGTTATTGTGCTGGAGAAGAGTGTTGAACATTCCATGGATTGCCAAAGAGAACAACTAGATCTGCCCTGGAGAGAGGGAAACCAAGTTGCTCCTTGGAGGCAAGAATTTTGAAGCTCTGTCTCACATACTTTGGGCATGTTACAGGAGGGACCAATCCTTCGAGAAAGACATAATGCTTGGAAGGGTAGAGGGTAAGTGCAGAGGAGGAAGAGGCTGGATGAGATGGATTGACACAGTAACTGTAGCAATGGCGTCAGGAGTGTCACAGACAGTGAGGTTGGCTCAGGACAGGGCAAGGTTCAGAGCCAGTGTTCATAGGATCGCTACGATCATTGTAACAACAACAATAATCATCTGCAATCCACATGATCACTTGGCACAAAGCAGGTAGTTTTCCTTGGGTGGATTTTGAATCAGTTTGAAATGGACCTTTCTTACAATAGGTAGATCTGCTCTTCTAAGAGTTGAAATCAGGTAGGTGACAGGTACAATTAGCAGCTGGATTGAAAAAAGACTTAAAGATTTAAAAAGACTGGATATATAACATAGGGCATTTTCTCCACCATCATCACCTCATTAAACTTCCCATTCTGACAACTAAAGCATTGCTGAAACCAGGACATCTTCAGCCAAAGCCAGGCTACTTTCTTATTTTCCCATCTCGAGAACCAAAGCAGAGCATCTAGGATTTTGTAATGAGGTTCTCTGTGACCTGAGTTGAGAGGACAGCAGAGGGTTGACTGATGAACTTTCTGGAGTGCATGGACTGGCTCGCCTTCTTACCAAAGAAATTACCAAAGAAATCTAGTTGTTAGAGACAGTGGGGAATCAAACCAGAAGGTCAGAAATGTTTTGCCTTAAAAGAAGGTGAAGTCCCCAGCAGGTATTATTAGAACAATGATTGCTGCCAGTGTCGTCGTCTTGTAAACCTTTGCCACAGTACTGCTTCTGGCTTGTGGCCCAACAACTATCTCACAGGAATGACTTGGGTCATAGTCCAGCAGGGTGGGAAAAGCCAGGAATAGGGCCAACAAGGACTCCAGTAAATTAGTTAAAGGATAAGAAGAAACCCGTAGATCCTTTTCTCACCCCAGGAGACCAGTGATTTGGCAGATCTTGACTATATTATCGCAGCTGCAAGGGAATAACTGGTCTTCTTTTCTTGGAAACTCCCTAGTAGAAGATGAATGCATTTTGCTTGATCCTTTTGTTGTTCTCATAGAGCAAAGCTGGAAACAACACTTGAGCTGTTCTCTGGGCTTCAGGAGGAGCCCGAGCCCTCAAGTACAGCCAGAGCAGCAGGGGTGGGAGCTGGTACAATAATTGGGTGTTAAGAGAGATGCTGCGGTAGCCTGCCACTGATCTCGTGGCAGGAAAAAGATCTGTCCTGTTCTTGGGGAGCCGGTTGTTTTGTTTGCATGATTATTTTTTCTTTTTAATCAGCATCAAAACATGTTTCTTTTATTATTAATAAGTTTTATTAAGGAGAACAAGAGTTATTGGTAACAAAAGAGATATTTATAGCATTCTTAAATTCTTCTTTTCTTTAATTTGAGGTGTAATTTGAAGTTTAGAAATTGTGTTGGTTTTTCACATGATCATATAAATTTAATTTTGTAACAATGACATTACAATTTTATTTAATCATTCACCTTTTTGTTACATTTCCCCCTACTAGTTTATTTATACAATTCAAATACAAATTCAAATAAGTTCTTCCAGTTCCCCTCACCCCTTCACCCATCAAATTGTACAACATGATGACTAGTCCCCTCCTCCCCCTGCACATCCACATCCTTCTGATTCTACCCTCTCCCACCCCTTTTGGATACTTATTCTACAATAATGGTTTGTACAATATTTGTCCTTGTAGGACTGAGTTAGTTCACTCCGCATAATGTTCTCCAGTCCCTCCCAAGATAGGTAGTAATTTACAAAATGATTGCTCCTGCATGCTGCAT
Source organism: Elephantulus edwardii (assembly GCF_000299155.1). Classification (NCBI taxonomy): domain Eukaryota; kingdom Metazoa; phylum Chordata; class Mammalia; order Macroscelidea; family Macroscelididae; genus Elephantulus; species Elephantulus edwardii. Next base: position 704,598 of record NW_006399771.1, read on the forward strand.
AGTATTTCATTGTGTGAATGTATCACAGTTTCTCAATCCATTCATTTGTCACATACCTTTTTATAACATTAATGACAATTACTGTTGTTATGTGCCCTCACACAGTCAAATCCACACAGTCAAATGCCTTTGCATAGTCAATGAAACACAGATAGACATTCCTCTGGCATACCCTGCTTTCAGCTGAGATCCATCTAATATCAGCTACAATATCCCTAGTACCATGACCCCTTCCAAACCCAGCCTGGACTTCTGGTAGTTCTCTGTTGATGTGCTGTTATAATTTGGACATGTTGTGAGGAGAGACCGGTCCTTGGAGAAGGACATCATGCTTGGGAGGGTGGAGGGACGGCACAGGAGAGGAAGGCCCTCTATGAGGTGGATTGATTCAGTGACTGGGATAATCGGGATGGGAGTGTCAGAGACAGTGCAATTGGCACAGGACAGAGCACAGTTTAGGGCTGTTGTACATAGGGTCGCTATGAGTCGCAAACAACTCGATGGCATATAACAACAACAACAACATGTGCCCCGTGGCAGGCACTGTGCTGCGTGTTGTGGAGCAGTGGTATATAGACACAGCCACAGGTGGGCAGGAGAGCCCTCCAGGCTGCTGTGAAGACACTCAACAAGATGGATTGAACAGTAACAACATTAATGGGTTCAAGTACGTCAGAAATGATGAAGATGGCACAGGATAGGACAGAAATGTTTTTCATAAGGTCATACTTGAGGGCACATGTCTTTTGCTAACCCTCCCTTTCCAAGGTATCATCTCTCCGAACAACATGCTTAAAGAATGTGAGATGAGCATCACCATCCTTGTCATCAAGGTGCTCTCTGACCGTAATTTACCCAAGATATGTTTGTTTAGACATCTTACAAGTTAGCTTTCTGTTATACAATAATGGTCTTATATAATAGTTGTCCTTATGAGACTAAGTTATTTCACTCAGAATAATGTGTTTTAGTTGCTCCTAAGTGTTGCATAGTATTCCATCATGTGACAGCACCACAATTTCTCAATCCATTTGTTTGTTGGTGGGCATTTGAACTATTTCCATTTCTTGCTATTGTAAAAGGCTGCTATGAACATTGATGTACAAATCTTTGTTTGTGTCTTTTTTTTTTCTTCTAGAAATGGAATGGCTGGGTCATATGGAACTACTATGTTCACCTTTTTGACGAAACACTAAATTGCCTTCCAAAGTGATTGTATCATTTTACAGTCCCACTAATAGGGTATGAGAGTTCTGATCTCTCCACATCCTCTTTAACATTTATTGCTTGCTTTCCTGTTAAAGTTTGCTATTGCATCTGGGATGTGATGATAGCTTTTTGTGATTTTGATTAACATCATTCTGATTGCCAGAGATTTGGAGCGTTTCTTCACGTATCTGTTGGCCATCTGAATGTCTTCCTTTGTGAAAAGTCTTTTCATGTCTTTTGCCCATTTTGTAATGGTGTTATCAATTTTTTTCTTGGGGAGGCCCTGTAGTAAAGCCAACCACAAATTGAGCTACTGGGGACTAAACCTAACTACTAGAAATACAAAAGACTTTTATAATTAAAACCACAAAACACTGCTGTGAGAAACAATAAGCGACCCAAACAATTGGAAAACTATTCCCTGTTCATGGATAGGAGGACTCAATAGGGTGAAAATTACAATTCCACAAAAGCAATTTACGTGCTTAATGCAGTCTCAATACAGATACCAAATTCATTTTTCAAAGAGATTGAGAAGGCAATTGGCAAATTTACCTTGAAAGGAAAGAGATCTTGAATAAACAAATGTTTCTGAAAAACAAAAATGAAGTTGGAGGCATAACACTCCCTGATCTCAAAACCTACTACACAGCTGTAAAAACCCAAACAGCATGGTACTGATACAATGACAGGTATGTAGACCAGTAGACCAGAATCAAGAACCCTGAAATTAACACAACTACCTACAGCCAACTGGTATTTGACAAGGAAATGAAGCCTATCAAATGGGGAAATGATAACCTCTTCAACAAATGTTGCTGCTGAAACTGGACTTTTTTTTTAAAATTTATTTTGTTAATTTTAATGACTATTTACAGAGATTTTGGATTTCCATTCATTCACTGTTGCATTTTTCTCCGTGTCCACACTTGCCCCACCCCCAGTTTGCTCTTCTCCCCACTTCCCACCCCGAGTATACTCCACTATGCAACCTTCATTCTGGACTCTTGCCAAAACGAAACTGGACTTTTACCTGCAGAAAGTTGAAACAGAATCTGTATCTCATGCCATACACAAAAATCACTTCAAGGTGGATTAGAGATGTAGGGGTAAAGCCTAAAATGAAAAAAATTATAAGAGACAAAATGGAACCAAACCTAGAAGGCCTGGCCTGTGGTATAAATAGTTTGGTAAATGCAGCCAGAAAAGCGCAACCAGGAAAGAGTAATGCTGACAAATGGGACCTTCTAAAGATTAAGTCCCTGCGTGCATCCAGAGCTTTTTCCATTAAAGTGAAAAGAAAACCTAATAACAGGAAAAAACATTTGGTAATGCCATCTCAGATAAGGGCCTAATATTTATTAATTTTTAACCTCCTCTTCTTCCCTTCTCATTCCTGATAATCATTTAAAATGAGTTCTCTTTGTAAGCCTTTCCTTTGTTTTTACTATAGTGGTCTTATACCATAATAATAGTCCTCTCGTAACTGTCTTATTTTGTTTAGCATAATGACCTCTAAACGCCTCTACCATACGATGTTTTGTGCTAATATGTGTTGTGTGGTTTTACTGATTTCTTTGTCTCATTTACTTTTCTATACTGAGTTAATTTTGTTTGTGGCTCTTATCATTTCCTTCATTGCTGTTGCTTTAGTGTTTTCAAAGGCTTTATGACTTTCCTCTTTTACATTTTGGTGAGATTTACTCATATTCTGGAGGGCAGACTGGGACAGCATTGATTTCAGTTGCTCGTACATCAGGTGGAGTCAGGTCTGCTCTTCACTGTTACCCCTGGGGTGAAGCTGCAGATGGTATGTGTATGGCTGGTGTTCTCATTTTGGTCCTGACTTCCTAAACTGGCCAAGGCCCCCTTTCATTATGGCTTTGCAGTTCTGTGCTCTGTCAATCTTATTTGATATTTTCATTCAGTCTCTTCCTTCAGGTTATCTTTGTATACTTCCCCCTGCCCCCTTTTTCTTTTTGATTCAGCATTCCAGACTCATTCTCCATATTTTCTATCTTTGTTTTCTGGAATCTTGGTTGGAAAGAGTTGTGAGCTCCCATCTTCCTTGTTCACCAACTTACCTGTAAAACCATCCTTAATGTCTTATTTCAAATATCTGCTACCCAAGGGAAAGGAAGGGAGTCAACATTTATTTACTGCTATTAGGGCTCAAGTTACATTTTATCAGTTAACACAGATGTAAATATTGTTATCAGAAAACTAAGACTCAGGTCAAGTGACTGAACCTACACCACACGCAACTGGGAAGAGAGGGGAGTCCAAGTGCAGATTCATGTATAAAAGACTCTCACCTCTGTTATTCTGTCATCCTGGACTTTCCCCTCTCTTTCCATGCTGGAGTTGAGTGGTTTCAATTTCGAGTATGTTTCTTAATTTTTTTTTAATCTTTATTTTTATTTTATTTTTTTTATTGGGAAAACATATTGGGGGTACAAGGAGGTGAGGGTTGGGGGCAGAAGGGTGAGGATGGGCCAGGATGCAGTTGCAGAGCTGCACAGTTTGGTCGGTGGGGGGGAGCAGGTGAAGGAAATGATGAGGGTCCAGTGGGGACAAGATGCTACAGAGGAATGACAAGCATTTTCCAATAGTAATTAAACCAACTGTCTTATTGATTTGGGAATTGGATGCCGACTCTCTGGCTTCTTCATGCTGAACAGGGGCGTAGATATAAAGGGGGGAAGGGAGGACGCTTTATCACCTTACTGGTGGTCTTGGGTTACAGCTGCTTGCCTTCTTGCTCCTGAGGGCCGTGACGGTTTGCCCCAAGCCGGGGGTCAAGCACAGCCCGCCCCAGGCAGAAGGCCATGACGGCTCGCCCCGGGCAGAGGGCCGCCCGCCCTGGGCAGAGGGCCACGACGGCTCGCCCCAGAGAGGGGGCCAGGGGCAGCCCGCCCCAGGCAGAGGGCCACGATGGCTCGCCCCCAGCCGGGGGCCGAGGGCAGCCCGCCCCGGGCAGATGGCCAAGACGGCTCACCCCAGGCAGAGGGCCGAGGGCAGCCCGCCCCGGGCAGAGGGCTGCGACGGCTGAAATAGTCTTTTTTTTTAAAAAAGAAGAAGAAAGTGTGTGTGTGTGTGTGTGTGTGTGTACAGTCAAATTGGATCTGACCGGTACAGGAGACTGCCCCTCTTTCTCCAGCAGAGCATGAAGTAGAGTCTGGTCCCCCCCCGCCCAGGTGCCTGTCGGGGCCTGGGTTTCAGCTGTCCACACCACAGCAGTGGGCAACGAGCTTAAAGCTCCTGATGACTCTGGGCGCTGACTCTCACCAGTGGCTATGGATGAAGTCACAGGCGATTTTCAGCCAGCGCCGGTATGTTTCTTAATTTAAAACCCATATCTGATTCCAGAATCATGGAATCATAATAAAAATAGTCTGGGGCCAGATAAACTTTTGATTTCTTTGTGAGGCCTCACATGTGTCCCAGGTGCACATCTCTGAATGAACACCACTCATTTGAGTGGTGCAAACAGGAATGTGCTCAGCTACTAATCTGATGGTGGTGGCTCGAATTTTCCCAGAAAAACAATTTCTTTCTCTAAGGTTGGAATGGTTTCATTGCTGTCCCTCGATTGGGTCTCTGAGGCTGTAAATCACACTGCAGGAAATGTTCTGTTTTGCTCCCTTGCAACTGTGGATGGAATAAAATGGCCTAGGGGTTTGCTTTTTGAGTACATCTCCCTATGGACCGTGTCATCAGAGTGACTTCAAAGATTCTAGGCCTGGCAATCTACCCTTGAAAGATTATAGCTCTTGGCAACCCTGCAGTTCTACTGAAACACAGGGAATCACCAGGAGCTGCATGCAACTCAATCATAACCAGTTCAGTTGTTGGAATTAATTTAGAGAGAAAAACACAGGCATGGAATTAGAAGATGTGGGTTTGAGTGCTGTCTGGTAGTTTATCTCATTTCAACCTCAGTTTAGTATTTTAAAATGGAATTTTTAAAAACAGCATGACCAGAAAAAGTTGTCCCAAGGGCTATATGACGTGCTGTACTTATAGATGCTTTGTCAACTCTAGAGTTCGATGAAAATGTTAGTCATCCTTTCTGTAGATGCCTCAGACTCAGGTCCCTCCAGGATTGCACAAATCCAGGGCTACACTGAAACGGTTAGACAAGAGCCCTTCTTTAGAAACACAGCAACTGAGCACCTTCCTCATACATAGTTGCTCATCGATGATGAAATTATTTTACATTAGTGCTACTTACAGTGCAGTAAGTGCCGTTAGCATGACTAATCACTCACTCTTCCTCCCCCAGTGTCCTGCACTCGATGAAGCTCTTGTTAGGGCTGATTAATGAGGTGTGGGATGTTTCTGAGTATGTGTTGTGATTTATCTGATGACTAAAAAAGACATTCAGAGTGGACAAGCACCAGAAAGATGCTCAGGACTCTTTTGTACTAGGTGAGCTCTTGCTTAGCTAACCCAAGGTTGGGAAGAACATTCTTGCAGAATCAGTGCGTGTGTTAGACACTCAGGGAGCTCTGATGATGTGGTCCCTAGGTAGCAGCCCTGATAAACCAAACACTGAGCCTCTCTTATGGGGGAATTTACTAGCTGCTCCACAGCAGAAGGACGAGCATTGGAAATCCAGTGGAGGACCAGCTAGGAGTTCTTTTTGCCTCAACAACAATCAATTTGAACTTTTTAATACCAGTCAAAGTTATTATTATTATTGTTGTTTAGGTATTGTTACAGCAAATAATCAAAAGACAAATTGCATTGGGAAAATCTGCTGTCAAGGATGCCTCCAGAGTGCTGAAAAGCAATGATGTCAGTCTAGAGGCTAAGGAGCACCTGATCCAGGCCATTGTCTTTGCAATTATTTGTTTTGCTTCAGAGAGCTGGACAGTGACTAAGGATGACAGAAGAAGGTTTGATGTCTTCGAGTTGTGGTGCTGGCAAAGAGTCTTGAACAGACCATGGACCGGCAAGAAAACTAATAGGTCTGTCTTGGAGAGGGTGAAACCAAGTTTCTCCTTGGATACTAGGACTTTGAAGCTCCATCTCATATACTTTAGGCATGTGGCCAGGAGAGACTGGTCCTTGGAGAAGGACATCATGCTTGGAAGGATGGAGGGACAGCACAGAAGAGGGAGACCCCAGATGAGATGGATTGATAGAGTAACTGGGGCCATGGTGTTGGTGTGTCATAATTAGTGAGACTGGCTCAGGACAGGGAAGGGTTCAGAGCTGCTGTATATATAGATCGCAGATGACTTGACGGCATATAACAACAACTACTATTTATTAAACTCACTGTTGTTAAGCATTGTACTGAACACCTTTATGTTTATTGCCTTACTAATTTTAGTTACTATTTATTTGATTCTTTATAGAAAATTTATGATGTGACATTTCTACTATTATCTTCATTTTCCCCAAAAGAACAGTGAGCATCAGGGAAGTTAAATAACATGCCTGCAATATTCCGTTAAGGAATATGCAGAGCTGAAGGATCTACTCTAGTTTGCCTTGACTTACCAGTACTCTATTCACTTTCCTAGATGGAAAGAAATTTAGCGAGACCCTCTCTATTGGTAGGTTGGAGCACTGAAGGGTTTACTAGCAGTGGAGATGGTTAGCTACACAGAACTGAAAAAAAAAACACCACGTGTTTCCCTTGGAGTTGTCTGTTCCTGATGGGTGGTATTGAAATGTAATGATGCTATGTAGACATGGTAAGCGGAGATGAGTGGTAGGTGGCAGTTGATAAGAAGAGGCAATTCTGACCCATAGAAAGTGGCAACATGTCAAGAAGAGGACCTCTGTTAAGGCCCTAAGCTTCTCCTCTTATTTTCTGCATACTCAAGGGAAGATCACCAAACCTGTGGGCACTTACCTCTGTTCCCTCATCACAAAGTTGTTTTGAGGATCAAATAAAATGAAAGAAATTGGTAATCTGTGGAATGATCTACATATACAAAGAACTGTTCTGAACTTTTTTATGGTGAATGAAGACAGGCAGAATTAAAAGGCTAAAGCTTTGACGCTCATACAATTGGAACTTCACCTTTTAGATATGAGCCGAGGGTGAAACAGGGAGGGAAGAGTTCCCAAGCTGGTGGAGGAATGGCAAAAGCTCCACAGGGCCTTCACCCCAAAGGCCTCTCCAATGGCCTTGTTCAGGTGAATGTTTTCTGCTTTGTTGAATAATAAAAAAAAAGTTACAAAAGTGAAATTTTCCCAAGGAGAGAAGAAGTGAGGTCTTCTCCCGTATAAAAGCAGAACAATCATAGTTGTTTTTCTACTTAGCATTTCCAGTTTTAAAAAGAACCATGGCAAGTATGTGGAGCAAGTCACCCTGGGGAGGGCTTCGCAGTGTCTAGATACTGTTCACCATTCCACAGCAGACACGTTGGTACCTGTTCCAGGCTTTATATCTCTGCTTTTATAATTTAAAGGATCTTTGTTTTTACACTTAAAAGGAACTTTGTCTTACAAGCTAAAGTAACGGCCAGAAATTGCATCTTGTTTCAGAAGAGGCTGTTGAATGAGGGCGATTGTTGCTAATGTTGGTTGCATCTTGGCTGAAAGCAGAGAATACTTGTGTTTTGTTGACTATGCAAAAGCATTTGATTGTGTGTATTGCATAACAAATTATGGATATCATTGAGAAGAATGTTCCAGAACATTTAATTTGGCTCGTGTGGAAACTGTGACTAGACCAAGAAGGAATTGTTGAAATAGAACAAGATACTGCATGGTTTTAGATTAGAAAAGGTATAAACTGGGATTTTGTCTTTTTTTTACCAGACCTATTGAATCTGCATGCTGAGCAAATAATCTGAGCAGCTGAACTATATGAGAAAGAACTGACTTCAGGAGTGGAGGAAAACTCATCAACAACCTATGATGTACTGATGACTGCTTGCAGAAGAGGAAGAAAGACTTGAAGCACTCATTGATAATGCTCAAAGGCTATAGCTTTCGGTCTGAATTACATTACAACATAAAGAAAACAAAACTCACACCTGGATGGATAAACAACATCATGATCAATGAAAAAAAATGAAGTTGTCAAGGATTTCATTTTACCTACAGAAACAGCAGTCAAGAAATCATACAGCTTATTGCCATGCAAATCTGTCATCAACAACTTCTTCAAAGAACAAGGATGTCAGTTTAAAGACTAAACTGTGCTTCACTTAAGCCATGGTATTTTCAATTGCTTCTGATGCATCTGAAAGTTGGACAATGAACAAGGAAATTGGAAAAAGAATGGTTGCTTTTGAATGGTAGAGTTGATGAAAAACACTGAATACACTGTGGACTGATAAAAGAGCACACAGATTGATCTTGGAAGAAATGCAGCAGAGTGGTCCTTGGAAGCAAGGATGATGGCAAGACTTCATTTCAGATACTTTGGGCATGTCAAGTGATAAGATATCAAGTGGGTCCAGTACCTGGAGAAAGACAATATGGTCAGTCAAGACTCTCAACAAGATGGATTGACACAGGGACTAGCACAATGGGTTTAAACACAGTGGAGATTGGGAGGATGTTGAAGGATAAAGGACGGTCTCCTTCGGTTGTGCATAAGGCTTCTATCAATGAGTGCTGATTCCACAGAACCTACCAACAGAATAACAGGTTTGGGACTCAAAGGCACAGGGTAAGATATAAAAGAAGCAAAAATTCATCACTATTTTATTGATCTGAAGGAGGAACCCCTCAAAGGGAGAGCATTGGAGACAAGCTGTGTTAAATGGGTCTTTAGAGTGGATCAGCATTCATTCTGACATCTGTGAAGTATGCATGCTGCCCTCCACCACACTCCTTCCTCTTCTCTGCCCTTTGTTTATGGTTTGTTGCTGTTAACCGCCAACGTGTTGACTAAGTCTTGACAACCTGGTGTACAACAGAGTAAGACGTTGTCCAATCTTCTATCATTGTCACCATAACTGTGTTTAAATTCACCGCTGTGGCTGTAGTGCTAATCCATGTCACCGAGAGCCCCCCTTACCCTCACTGGTCCTCTGCGTCACCATCGAATGTATTGAGTATTTGCTTTATAATGCCATTATAATGCCACTTTCTGCAATTGCTATTTCCTGACATGGTCTACAAAATGAGTCAGAAAATAGTTTGTTGTGAGGCAAAAGTTTTCAATGGCTAATTTTTAAAAAATTATTATACTAGCTTGTTTATAAAATTGTTTTTCAGACAAGAGTCTTCCAATTTCCCTCACCCGCCACCTTGCTGCCATCAAATTGTACAACTCCATGTATAACCTCATTGTCTAAGTTTTGGAACTGGGTCACAAGGTCTTTCTTTCTTGTCTGTCTTAGTCTGGAAGCTCCTCTCAAACCTGTTTTCCAAGGGCAATTTCACTGCTATTTGAAATATTAGTGGCATAGATGTCAATATCATAGCAATAGGGAAGACACCACAGTGTAATAAACTGACATAGAGGTCGGTCAAAGAAGACATCACTAATTGATCATAGTATTCGTTCCTGTTAAGCCTCAGAAGCCTTAATTTCTACATTCTGGTCAATTATCCCTAATAAATCCTTTACAAATTGCTGGAATTGGTGAAAGAGATGAAATCACCTCTATTCTGGAACAAATCAATTACTTTTTAAAAGAAGATCCCTGAGTTGCAGAAATGAAAGAAAATTCATTCAACATTAGTAGTAGAGTTAAATGTAAAAGAATGCCTCTTTATTTTATATTCTCATAGCTGGAGTTCTTTCAAAACTTGTCATAATATGTGCAACTGCCTGGAAAGTAATTTAATTATTTTTTCCCCCTAAATTTTTTTATTGTGATCTGAGTTAAAGTTTGTTTATGAAGCAAATTGTTTTTTTAATTCAACCACTCATTCACATTTTATGATAATGATTATAATCGCTACATTATAACAGCACTTTTCTTGAGTCTTCCCTGTGATTCTCATTTTCATTCATCCTTCTATCCTATTTCTTCCTGTCTTCTGAGTTTTATCCCTGGACAATTACTGCTCCTTTTTTCTTTTTTTCCAACCTCTTATATTTTTATATATGTATTTTTAAATTACTAATTTAAATGAACATTTACAGAGACTTTGGCTTTCCATTCATTCATTGCACTTTTCTCCCCTCCCAGTCAGCTCCCCTCTTGGAAAAGTAAAAGAAAAATTCTTTCATTGTTTTACAATCCCTCCCCCCAGGTCCAATCCTTTATGCAGCCTTCACGCTGGACTTCCATCATGACAAAAATACCTAATCACATATCCCTTTAAAACAGTTCTCTCCCTCATCTGTTTCAATGCAGTATACATTATTGAACCCGTCTTTCTCAGTCTCCCCGCAACCCCGAGGTCAGTCTTGTTTTACAACAGTGCCACCATGCAGTATTTGTCCTTTTGTGACTGAGATACTTCACTCAGTGTAATGTCCTCTAGGGTCACCCATTTTGAATAATATTGCATGAGGTCCTTGTTTTTCAATGCAGCATAGTATTCCATTGTGTGAATATACCACGGCTTCTCTATCCATTCATTTGTTGATGGGCACTTAGGTTGTTTCCAACTCCTTGCTATTGTGAACAAAGCTGCAATAAACATGGGTGTGCATCCATCTGCTTGGATGTCAGTTATGGTCTCTTTGGGGTATATTCCCAGTAGTGGAATTGCTGGGTCAAATGGTATCTCTATTTGCAACTTTTTGAGAAAGCGCCACACCACCTTCCACAGTGGTTGCACCATTTAACACCCCCACCAACAGTGAATAAGGGTTCTAGTTTCTCCACAACCTCGCCAGCATTTGTTGCTTGCTGTTCTGTTAAATTTTGCTATTCTGACTGGGATGAGATGATATCTCATTGTTTTACATTTTTTTTTAAAATTTTACATTGGTTTGCTCACAAAGTTCATACACATTGTGTTTCACACTATTTTTCATTCATATTGTGTTTCATACAATCATTCATTGTGTTTTATAAAATCAATCGCCATTGGACCTTGTCCATCGTTACCTAATCTTTTCCGTTTCCTCACTGGATCCTTCCCATTTCCTTCACCCTGTCTAATCTATTCACCAAACTGTGTAACCCTGTGGTTTTGCCCCTATTTATTATCCTCACCCCTTTACTCCCATCCCTTTCCCCTTGGGTCCCCACGCATATTTTACTAGTTGTTCTTCTATTTTTACAATAATGGTCTTATGCAGTATTGTATTTGTCCTTATGAGCCGGAGTTAGTTCATTCAGCATAATGCTTTCCTGTCTCTCCCAAGTTATATAGTATTTTTCAAAATTGTTGCTCCTGAGTGCTGCATAGTATTCCATTATGTGAATATACCACAATTTCTCAATCCATTCAGTTGTAGTTGGACATTTGAGCTCTTTACTTCTTAAATTGTAAGCAAGTTCCTTAGAAAATGACTAATATCAATGATATGGTGAAGGGAAAGTTAAGAAGGTATATTGCTGTGTAACAATTCATCCCACAAAAGTTCTTTTTCATTATTTTATGGGCTGCCCAGCATTTTCACAGACCCCAGATGTTACTTTTTAGTATATCTGTGTTCTTCTAGTGGTTTACTTTGTGGCCGATGGTCCAGGATGGTCTCACCTAGGACAACTGGTCTCTCTTCTACATCACCTCTCACCTCCAACAGTCTACCTTAAGGTAGTTCTTATGAACAGCCTAACTCTGGGTCCCTAACTCTGAATGGAAGCTTGTTTCCTGAAGCTAAAGTTCAGAACTGACCCAATGTTGCGTCTGCCATATTCTATTATCCAAAGGAAGTTAAAAGCAGCACTGAGACTAGGATGAGGCTGGTAAGATACAAAGTTTAAGAAGGCACTTGCTCTGCCCTGAGAGGAAGTACTTTATAAAATTATTCCTCTAGGTGCTTCATTGGCTTCACCTTGGCCCTAAAAATCATGCTTGCCAGTGTAAGTGGTAAAAAATATGCCTCATTTCTTAATGGGAAGAAATTTAGAGCTTCTTTGCAAAAGAAGGAATGATGCAAAGTTGTCAATGCAATCAACATGCTACAGAACCTTGCTATTCAGACAGCACCTAGAATTTTCCAGAAGGAAGCCAGTAGTAGTGTTTATCCTTTCAATTTGTAATTTCTTTCCATTATTTTTAAAAATTTCTTAATTA